>NC_058130.1:396687754-396861524 GCF_016433145.1 Gracilinanus agilis
TCTTTCACTCTTTATTTCACACAACCGATAGAATACTTTGTTCTCAAGAAAGGGCTGCATTTTAGCTATAAGAGATTTCATCATTTTGTTCAAACTGTTTTTGGTCTTATACCTGTCATTGTATGTTCACCTTTTCCTGGGAAAGCAGCAGGAACTGGAGATCTCTGACTCCTACTAATGTTCTCTTCTATGATTCTGAAGACATAGTTACCCTTCAGTTCCTAAGAGCTCAGATTAATGGCCTGGAGCAGCAGATACCTTGTCCTGCAAAACCTCATTCTTTCACTTCATTTCTCTCTGACTCTCATTTGATGGTGTGGACTGAGCTCAACGAGGAAGAGGTACCCAGATACCTCACCTATGAGGTAGAATTTTCATTCATCATCACCTCATCTATTTCAAAGTCTAAACAAAATGAACATATTTCCCACATAAGATACACTTGTCCCCAACACACACAAAACACTTCAAAACCAATATTACAGAGTTTGTAAACAATTTATCCTTTGACTCTCAAAAAGAAACCAAAAAATGAGTTGAGATCTTATGTAGGATTTACTCCTCCAAATTGTGGGTTCTCTTTGCTTTGGTATTTCTTTTAGGTCTCCAGGAAAGAATGCTTTTTGTCATAGAGAAACCAGGTGCTACAGTCAATAGAGAGCTGTGTCTGGAGTCAGGAAGACCCTGGTTCAAACTGGGCCTTAGACACTTTCTATCTGTGTGAACCTAGGAAAGTCACTTAGCCTCTTCTTGTCTCAGGTTCCTCATTTGTAAAGTGGAGATGATGATAATAGTACCTACCTTAACAGGGTTATTTTGTGGATCAAAAATATTCACTGTAAAGCACTTAGTAGGACATCTCCATATAGTAATCAATACTTAAATGTTCACTGTTATTGTTATTGAGGGCAGATAGTGGTGCAATGGATAGCATGCCAGACTTGGAATGAAGCATCTTTCTGAATTTAACTCCGGCCTCAGATATTTACTAGTTATGTGACCCTGTGAAAGTTGCTTACCCTGTTTACTTCAGTTTCCTTATCTGGAAAAATAAAAAGCAAACTATTCCAGTAACTATTCAAAGAAAATCCAAGAATTGGGCTCATGAAGACTGGACATGATTGAAAAATGACTATACAACAACAATAAATCATCATTATTTTTATTATTATTATTAATTACTATTACTTTTTAATTAATTATCACTTTATTTAATTAATTAAATTAACTAATTACTATTAATCAGATATTACCAATTTTGTCTGATATAAATGAAAGTAAAGTAATGAGGATGCCAAAGGCTTGAAAAGTTTTCCTATGGGCGTGGGCAAACTTTATAGGCTCATAGGGTCAGGGAAAATTAGGTCTGGAAAGGATTTTAGTGAGCATTCAGCCTAATCTTCTCATTTGATAGAAAAGGAAACTGTGTTCCAGAAGGGTAGAGTGTCTTGCCCAAGGTCACACAACTAATTAGTGGCAGAGCTAAGTCCAGAATTAGATCACCTGACTCCCAATTCAGTGCTTTCTTCATTACACCAGTTTGCTTTAACAAGGCTTAGTTTATAAGATGTCATAGAATGAAATTAGTCATGATACACATATATATGTATATGTATACATATATATATCACAGGTTGGTTTCTTTACCCTATGCCCAGAATTAATGACTTAGAATGGAAAAACAATTCAGTTGTCCTCACTTCCCCTTGATACTCTGGCATTCTGATTCTCATACTGAGTTTAGATTCTAAGTAAGAGATAGCATTGCTATAGATCCTCTGAAGAAGTTTTCAATAAACATTTTTGAAAAAAACAATGTATATCATTTTACATAAATGCCAGGACTATTAAAATATAATTACAACTGTTTCCTGGAACCTCTAAGGTAAAAAATGCTGTTGTAAAGTGTCAAATACATAATTAGTTTCTTCAAGGTAGAAAAATACGTTAATATCCCTTGTTGTAAAAATAATGATATAATTTTTTAATGGTCACTATTTTGGCGCCCATACAAACAAAAATGAAAATGTGTATTCTCACTATATTATCTTCCCCCTTCAAAAGTGGCAATAGGAATATGACTACAATAGGATAACATAAAGAAAGATATGGAGAGTTCACCGGGACAGGTTGGAAAAATGCAACTTGTATTTCTGACAAATACACATACAATATTGATAACTGTTTTTTAGTAAAAAAATAGGAATAGTTACCTTGGAATTTTCCTTTCTAGTGTTCATTGAATCATTGCTCACATAATACCAAATAATCCCAAAGGACTGATTCTTTGTTGTCCTAGAATTTTAGATCTGGCTTAGATTTTTTATGGGTCATCTACTATAGCCCTCTTATTCTTCAAATAAGAAAAAGGAGGTTCATGAATTTACTAGTTGATGGTAGAGAAGGGCTATACCCTAGAAACCATTACTTCCAGTCTTGTGTTCTCATGATATAAAAAGGAAAGGGAAAGAAACAAAATGGTCCTTTTCTTGTTTGGGCAAAAAGTGCTATTTATATATGCTGTGTGAGTATAGGATAAAATGAATCTTTTTCAAATTTTATTGTGCAGTATCCATCTAGCATTAGTCTAAAAAGCCAAGGAACCTAAAAAGGTTCCATGTATCCCAGTTATAGACACAAATAAAATAAAATCATGAATTTAATTTAATTTTTTTTAAATTTGCACAAAAGTATGTACAAAAGACTTTTGGCCATAAATCAGTGCTTTCACCTAAATCTATTCTTTCAGCTGGGACTGTAATTATAAGACAATGAATACCATTCATATCTGACAATATACTCTACAGTTAAGTCCCAAAGTGTGAATAATGAATATATGAAGTGGTGGTATTTGAATCTGTGCTATTTAAATTCATAATTATATAAAATATGGTAATTGGTTCCAGCCTAATGGAAATATGTTTTCAATGTACATTAAGTGCCTCGGACACCTATAAAGCCTTTAACAAATATAAGATTATTTCATTTGCTATTTCCAATAACCTTGCCACATAACTGATAAGAATTCACACATATCACATTGTATAAAATATTTTCCTCAAAAAAACTTTTACAGTTTTATAGGTGAGGAAAGTGAAGACTAGCATGGTCAATGATTAGACCAGGACCACAAACCAAATTAATAACAAAGTCAGGAGCAGATGACAGGTCTCCTTCCAATACACTGTGTTCATTCCAGAGGAAATCATAATCATCAATTGCATAATTGTTAAATGTAAATATGGAAATACAATGTAGTACATACTTAAATAGTTCTCTAACATTTGCATTCAAATAATTGTGAGTTGTTGGATAACCCATTTTATAGATGAGGAAACAGAAAGTAATATGATTGGTCTGTATTTATTGACTCTAGATCAGGACTTTATTCCCCATATTTCAGGCCACCAACAGACAAACACATATACACCTCTTTGAAATTGCCATTAGTAAATTCATGTTCACATTCAGGCTCCAATAACTTATCTGGAATCATTTCTCTTTGTCTACTCATCTCTCTTCCTTCCTCTCTTCTCTTCTCCTTTCCTCTCTTGTTTCTCTTATTTCTCTTTTTTTCACAGCCTATTTCTCTCCCTCAATCCATGAAAAGACTGCTTTGGAACTCAGAATTGGGTCTACCATATATTTCTTATTTTTCAAAGTTCCCACTTAACTTCCCTGGACTTTAGTTTTTTCATTTGTCCATGGAGTAACTAAGTCTAGATTACTTCTAAAGAACTTTTCAGTTCTGAGTCTATCAAGTCTGGGGTTTAGCCATCATAGGTTGGTCCCCAAATGTAAATCTCATTCTCTTAGGATTGGCATAGGACCTGCAGCTTCCCCAGCCACCTAACCCAGACAAGAGCATCTTGGAGCTTCATAAAATCCACTTTCTATACATCTAGAATGGAATCAACTTCAAGGACCCTCCCTATGATTACTATGATGACTTCTACTTGCCGCACAAACCCCACCTTGTATACTCTGATTGTGAAATTAGATCCAAGGTCTAATTAGATGCCCCCTTCCTCTATTCACTCAGTAGTGTTTGACACTGATTCCTCATATATTCAGTCTTTCTCTATTTTACTGATTCAAAAACTGCTTCACATTATATCCTAAATATATCCAAGAACTAAAACATTCTGGATCCTATCAAAAGAGCCTTCTGAGGCTTTAAATAGTCAAGGGATATAACTGATAACTGTGGGCCATTGATTGACTATTCAGTCTTCTCAGGACAACTTACTTGCCTTCTCTTACCTCATCTTATCTCCCAGGGAGAGATAATTAATAAGTATTTTAAAATATATGTACTTTAATTAACAAATTAATATTCATATTACGACATGTCAGTATACTGACAGGAAATATGATCACCTAGGCATTTTTTGTTTTGTTTTGATTTATTTTAATTATATATTCTTTTTTTTGAGGGGGGAGAGCATCTGTGTTTTTCCTGTATTATATGAGAAAAAGTCTGTATTCCTTGGAGAATGTTTATATATTGGGGTATTTGGATATCAAAGACACTAAGAGTTAAGCAGTATGGGCTTTCATGTACTATATGGACTCTGGGCTTATAGTCACTCTAATCACCTACACAAGAAAGGACTATCAGGGATGACAGTTTAATTCTTCACTGAGCCTTTCCTTTTGTTTTTGTGCATGGATGTTCATAAAATATTTTGATTATATAACCAAACAACTCATAATAGAATCTTGAAGGAGTAATATTGGAGATTTAGGCACCTTGTACAACTACTTACTTGTATGACCATTTTTTTGTGTGTGCTAACCATTCCCATCATTCCAATATCTTGGTCAATAGCTAGAGGGATCTTTGGCCCCTGTCTCCCAATACTGGTTCCTGTTAGAAAATGTCCCCACACCTAAGAGTTAATCAGTCAGTTCTAGTTAAAATCTGCTGTTGAAACTCTCTCTGCTGTTGCGGCATTGTGATAAATGAATTTTCATCATCCTGACCACTTCTTTGCTCCAAGTCCTTTGGTCCCACAAGAATAGACTTTCTTGGCTCATCTTTAAGATCTCCCTTTGCTATTGGTTCTTATTCATTGATCCCATTGAATCATCATACCAGATGCCACAGTCAGTTCTTTGTCTGAAAAACTTAGCCTTCAGTGGTTCTGAACCTTCTAATGGAGTGGAATATACCTCACTGCAAATTAGGGCCACCACCCTGACTGCTTTCCTAGGAGAAAAGGAGACTGTGGTAGACAAAATGCTACACTATCTCTCACTGAATTATTGTCCAGTTGTCTACACCCTCTAACACTGTGTTTAAGCTGCATTAATTAACCATTCTGCCCCATCTTAGTTATATATCATTCATTTTAACTTCACTCCAAATTTGTATGATACTCTGAGAAGGTTAAACGAGATAACCTCCAAGGTCTCTTCTAGCTCTGATAGCTTATTATTTTGAGTTAGTAGACAATCTACCCCCCGCCCTAAAACTTCCCCCCAAAATACAACTTGATATCTATGAAACAATAACCTCCATTGAGTAAATGCTTTTGGCTTTTTCAGGCTCTAGATTTCATTTTCCTCTCTGACCTAGGAAATGAAAGCACTGTGGCAGGCTTAATAAAAAATGGTAACACTTGTATTACTGACATCATTAACCATCAGACAGCATTACTGCTATTCTGAAACTCATAGAGCTTTAGTAAATTGTCTGACAAGTTTGCTGCTTATCTGAAGTGAATGCTAAATGCACAAGGTTTCTTCTTGTTGATGTTAAGGATATTAGTTAAAGAGCTCTACAAACAATCTCAAGCATTATAAGTAAAGGCTTAAAGACATAATGGTTCCCATCAAAAGCCAGGGAATTTATAAAGTCATCATAATTCCTCCATAAATTCGATACTATATTTTAACTTATTTTCATTAACAAACAAATTGAAGTTTTGTGTTGCTTTTAGCAATATACTGACCCACCATGGTGATATGATTTATGATACTGGTCAAAGGAATGTTAAATGAACATAACCAAAATTGTTCCCCTTGCTCTTATAAAATGCCACATATATCATAATAACAACCAATATTTGGAATTTTAATACATACACAAAGACATATATTTACATAAAGATATATGTATATATACACATATAATGCATACATTATATATTTATTATATTATAGGACAGAGACAAATAGGAGATAGAGATGCAGAGACTTCTGAAAAATGGCCAAGTAGACAGCTTTTTCTTCCCTCTTTTTTCTTTCCTATCCTCTTCCCACATCCATACCCTAGGTTTTATCCCCTCCCTCACCCCTAACATAGGGGAAAATAATCATCTCCTAAAAACCTTAGTTTTTGGGAAACTGAATAATTGATATTGATTGAATAATTGATTCCCTTAAGGGGATTACAATCTAGTTGAATTTCTTGATATGGGAAGGAAATAACAAAACAGTACCTTGACCAAGAATAGATCGTGTCTGAATTCACTTTTCAAGTATAAATTCTGAATCATCAGGGCTAACATTATACAATAATGTAGGAAGAAGAGATGAGGCATAAATGTGTATATACACAAGCATATATATATATATACACACACACACACACACACACACACACACACACACATTTATGTATATAACTACTCTATCACAATCATATTGCAATGTTTCCTTGCCATGTAAAGGTGATCTTAAAGGCTATCTGAGAATAAGTTCTCCAAGGTGGAAAGGATTCAAAAATGAATCTGGTGATAGGATATATGTCCATCAAGTTCAGAGAGGTTTACAACCAGAAAACTAGTGATAAGGCAATGAATGATATTGATCAGAGCAGTTCACAAAGTCTACCTTCTCAAGCAAAAAGTTGTTGCATGCTGCAGAAATATAATCATTGATTTTCTGGGTACTGGAGAATAAAGGTTAAATAGCAATAAGTACAATTGTTTTAAAAAAGTAATCGTATAATAGATGCTTAATGACCAGATTATTATTTAGGTGAGAGTCTTGAGTTAAGACAAGGGGAATATACTTAGTGCAGACTAGAATTTTTATTAAGGAGGGATTTAAGCTTAGATTTTGTTTTGTAGATAGGAAGAGGCCAACCAGAAAACAGATACCATAACAATTTATTTTCCTAAAGGGTAAATATAATATAATCTCCCAATCTTTTTTGTCTCTATGTTCTGAGCGTTCAAAACATTGTTACTTTCATTCAAGAACTTTAGAAAATGTTATTCCTGACATAACTTTTGGTTAATTATGGCATAGTAGTATCAATCATTCTAATCATATTACCATGTTTAAACAAAGGCTGATTTTTAAGACCAATAGTTATTGACTCAATAGGTTGAGAATAGATCTGACATTATGAGTATATACAATTTCAGGATGCTTAAGTAAATGATCTTGGACTTTTAGACTTAATAGATTTAGACATTAAATCAAGACATTTGGGCTCTAATCTTAATTTTACCACTTAGTAATTGTGAGTGTGGTACAGAAGGAAAAGCACTGACTCTTGAATTAGAGGCCATGGTCCAGTTCATGTCTCTTGTGCTTATTAACTGTGTAGCCTTAAAAAAAAGTCATATTACATCCTTGGTCCTCAGATTCCTCATCTGTAAAACAAAAGAGTTGGCTCAAAAAGCCTCTGAGGCCTACTCTAGATTATTTTACCTCTTTGTATCTCAGTTTCATAAACTATAAAATCAGACAGTTCGATTACATAATCTCTAAGTTCTCTCATGTTTCTATATCTTAAGTTTCCTTTTACTGGAAACTACCAATCAGTTCCTTTTAGAGAAAATTCCAAATGATCAAAATTGTTAAGTACCACTTTATATCCATTAGATGTAAGGACTGTAGGAAATATTTACTTTGAAACTATAGCTGGGAATTATTTTCTTTAGATATTGAGTAGATGATTCTTATAGAGGCTGGCACATGTTAGGTGCTTGATGAGAGGCAGCTAGATAGCACAGTGGATAGAGTGTTACACCTGGAGTTGGGAAGATCTGGGTTCAAATCCAGCCTCAGAAACACATTTCCTAGCTTTGTAACTATGGGCAAGTTGCTTAAGACCAATTACTTAATCTTTGCTCTTCTGTCTTAGAATTGATGCTAAAACAGAAGGGAAAGGTAAGAAAAAAAAAAAAGAAAGACTTTTACATTTGGTAGACTAGACTCCATGAAGTCTAATTTTCCTTTTCTAAGGATATAACCAGGAATGGGTTGGAGCCAGCTGAAAGCAGCTCAGAAGAGACAATTGTTAAATTTTCGGTCTGACTATATGCACTTTGGAAATTAACAAACACAATTCACGACTTGATTTATTACTTTATTGGTTGTCTAGCCTTAAAAAAGTGATGAAGAATATATATTATTGAATTATATATGGGTGGGTGATTGTTTTTTTTTCTGGAGAGCTAGTTATTTCTTGGAGTTATTTACTGGAGAGTTAATTATTGGCTAGCCCACTACTGGGTTAGATAAAGAGAGCTAATATCCTCTTGTGAATAGGACCTAGAATGGGTAGCACCAAAAGAGGCCTCTACAATTCCTGGAAACTATTTGTTAGATTTATTGAAGATTTCAGGTAGATATGAAGAGGAACAAGATCGTATAGATTTATATTTTTACCAATGTTACCATGTTCCCTGTATATTTCTTAAAATTTTCTTTTTTGCCTTATAGTCATCAACATAAACCTCATCATACACTCATCACCTAGTAATAGAAAATAGTATTTCATAACACCACCTAATTTTAGAGCTAGAAAGGACTTTGTGGATCATTGATATTAACATTAATTTATTCAAATGGGGGAAAACTGACTTTCTCAAAGTCACTAATAGTAAGTTGAAAAGCTGAGATTGCAAATTGGTTCATCTGACTCCAAATCTCAAGTACTTTCCATTATTTTAGACCTCTATTTTTCTACCTTTCCATTTTATAAATGAGACAATTGAAGGTCAGAATAAGCAGTTATTTTAACATCATTATCCAGATAAATTTTGAATGATGAGTAGTACTCTTATTTTCCAAAGTTCTGAACTAGTGTTCTTTCCCTTCTATCACAATGTCTACTTTGTCTTTCTCAAAGTGCAAGCCTCTAATGCATCTCTGGGCTTCCACTATTTTAGGGACTTCTTTTATGATTTTTTCTTTTCTTTTTTCTATCCTTTTTCATTTTCTTTTATTTTTTACCTTTTAACAGTAGATAGGTATTAGAAAAGGAAAATGGGTACCTGGATATAGATGCATTCTTACTGGAGTATTCCTAAACAGAAACAAAAGCACTTTCAGGTGCTACGGTAAGAACTCTGCATTATTTTTATATTCCACTGTTTCATGTTAAATGCCTACCCCCATGAACCTCAACTCATAATTGTTCTTTTTACATCTCTGCGGGTTCTTAAAAATCCCTAGGAAGGCAAAATGCTCACAAATAGCCAGATCTCAGCACAGAAGCTTCAACTTCTCCCCACAGTTGGGCTATTAGCACTTCAATAGACACAAGAATACCTATGACATCCCAACTAATCCATTCCTTTTCCTCTCCTGAGGAGTGACTGATGATAGCACTGAATTAGTGTTAGCTTAGCCCTGTGAATATCCAGGTCTCTTCAGGATACTTTTCATCTCTGTTCTCTCTCTCTCCCTACCTCTTTAAAGAAATAATCCTTTCCTTTTCTGTACTCTAACAAAAGTAGGCAAATCTCACATCGGGTCACATTCTTTTTGGTTTGTAAACTTTATAGCCCTTGAATGATAGTCTTTGTCATAAAAGAAAAAGATAGAATAGCTCATAAGCCTCTAAACTGGGGAAGTACAAATTAGGATGACTACATTTGGAGTGGCTGAATAAGTAAGCAAAGATGAGGAAATCATCGATCTAAGGCCAAAATCGTAGCCCTAGCACTGTTTGGTAAAAAAGACTACAGTTCTTAAAGTACCCATTAAAGTTGCTAGTGTTGATTTTCAGGTGGGCACTGGGCTTTTCTACCTAAGGATTATCTCTGGCAAACATTGTTTTCAATTTGCAGATTTATGTGGTCGCAGGGAATGAAGTCTTTTGTGTATTATGTTTGTAGCCCTCACCTTTCCTAAATCTCTTGTAGAATGTAAACTCTTTAAAGGCAGAAGCTATTTGTCATCTTTGTCTTTATATCCTGAGCATCTATCACTGGGCTTTGTACACCTAAAGGGCTTGATAAATGATCACTGAACTGAATTGAGTAAGCAACAGTGAGGAGCAATATAAGATTTGACTCAAAGAATGGATACCATAGGTTGGAGGTGAGGTTGGAGCAATTCAACAGTTTTACTGCTCCCTTTTAAATTATATCTTCAAAGTGTGGCTTCATTATTTAGTTTGACTTAAATTCCTACAACACTAGACAACCCACAGCCCAAAGTACAAAAACACAATCCAGAGGCTAATTAAATTATCTTAGTATTATCTTTTCCTTTCAGTGTTCTCTATTTGCATGAAAATAGAAAGGTAAGATTAAGAAGAATTTTGAGATGGGGACAAATGGTCTGAACCTAGGATTTCATCTATTTTGTAAAAGCTTCCCAATGCAGATCAGAACTTTCTCAGTAATTTATGGTCTTAGAGAGTTATTTGAAGACCCCAGAAATTAAATGTCTTGTCCAGGGTCCTACAATCAGTATATGGCAGGGAAAAGACCTGAACCCTGGTGTTCCTAACTGTACTCCCATCTCCACTAAACCAGGATTCTTACATTTCCTTAAATGCCAAGGTTAATAGTGATGTTAATAATATTAAGGGAAGTAGTTGATGGCTGGCTCTAAGTCTTGTCTTAGTCTTATATTGGGAATCAGAAATTTAAAACTAGTCTAAATATCAAATCTCCCAGAAGAGGAAGAAGTGTATATTACAAATCAGGAACCCATTTTTCCCTAGAAAATAGGCTCCAAACCTGATGCCAGGTGTTTATATGTTTGTAATAGACATCGCATGTGTATATGGATACCTGAAAGTATATATATCACATATATGATAGATACACATTCAAGCATATAATTTTCAAAACCATTTTGTACAAATATTCATTTGATTCTCAAAATCCCCCAGCATTTAAGAGAAAATGAAATGGAGTGCATAAATACAGTTAAGTTATCTTCTCTGGTCAAGCAGTCATGTCTAGATGATGCAAACATACTTACTGCTATTGCATCCATCAAAAGAGATGTGTTAAAAAAGGGATGATCAGCTAAGTTAATTGATGGAGCCTACCTGTTGTCACCTTCTCTGGAAAAGAAGACGGTGAAAGTCTGAACATTTCCTCTTGTTTCCGCAGGTGGACGCCAGCTGAGACGAACAAAGCGACTGGAAACCAAGACAGGGACCACATCTCGGGGAGCAGAGGGGAGAACACTGGAACTTGGGATAGCTAAAGGGGAAGGAGAGGAGTCAGTCAGAGGGGTTGATGGAACAGATGCACTTTTAAGGGTGGGATTCGTGGCAGTAGGTAGAGCTAATAAGTGAGACAATGCAGGGCCAAAGACATGGAACATGAACATGAATGAAAATGAAAAAGAGGAAAAAACAAAGTACTAATAATAAAACAATGTCACAGATGTATTTATAGCCTAATTCAAAAACTATCATCCACTGGAAGCAAAAATAATCTCAGCTCCCTTAATTTTTGGCACCCCATAAGGACCAATAATCCTAAAATTATATATATATATATATCAAGATGACCAAATAAAAGTCCCCAAAAAACTTCTATTAAAACAGTCCCAATCACTAAATGTTTATAGAGTATTCCTATTGTAGGAAGATTATATGATTATAGTCACTGAAATTTCAGTAGAAATGATACTAGAGGATATTGAATCTAGTGCTCTTTATTATAATTATCAGTATCAATAATTAAAATAATAGTTTGCCCATATGTTGACTTTATGTAAACAAACATTTTATCCTTATAACAATTCTCTGAAGTTAATGCTATTATTACCTTTGTTCTCTAGATACAAAGATTAAGGGATACACACAGGTTTGCAGGCTTTTAGAAAATGCCTAAAGTGATGCCTGAACTCAAGTCTTCCTCTATTATTCTCTAATTCTCTCTACTAAATGACTTCTTTCATAAACATACAGTGTTTTACTAATATTTTCCCATTTGTTCCTCACAATAATCCTGTGAAATGAATTGTTCATTATCTCCATTTTACAGAAAAATAAACTGAATTGAGAAGAAAATAAATGACTGACCCAAAGTCACATAGTTTCCTACTTTCCATAGTTTATGTTTTTTTTATTTTATTTTACCCAATTACATATAGATATAATCCATAATAATTTTTATCTGACATTTTATGATCCACGTTCTCTCCCCTTCTTTTCCTCCTCCTTCCCTGAAACAGCCAGTATTATGCTATAGGTTTCCATACAATATGTATTTGTCATATTGGGAAAAAAATACATATTGCTTATATAAGGGGAAAAAAACCCTCATGAAGGAAATAAATTGAAAAGTGTTATATTTCAGTCTACATTCAGACTCTATCAGTTCCATCTATAGCAATGGATAGTCTTTTCATCATGAGTCCCTAGGAAATGTCCTGGATTCTTGCATTGTTGATAAAATTTAAGTCATTCACAGTTGATCATTGTATTTTATTGCTGTTACTACTTACAATGTTCTCCTGATTCTACTCACTTTACTTTACATCATTTCATATGATTTTTCCAATTTATTTTTGTGTGAGAAATACACATATATCCATTAAAATCTTTATTTGCTTGACAATATGTAATATATATTTCTGAAAAGCTATATCTTATGCAAGATGATAAATTTTAGAAAGATCATATAAACCTAGACTGGATGATAATGACTATTCCACAAACGAGGCTATGATTAATTACAAAGTCACATGGTTTCAAAAGACAAGATCTAGAAGGAAACCCATTTTCAACATTTCAGTAGGGAAAATATCTCTTAGTAAAATGGAGGCGTTGATAATTATAAAACCTCACTAAAACTTAGTTATCCGGAGTGCTGAAATATTAAGTGACTTGCCAAGGTCATACAACCAATTTGTGTTAAAGGCAGAACCTATATTCATGCCTGCCAAGCTTAGAGTTCAATTCTCTATGACTCCATACTACCTCTCATTTTATGGATGCACAAAATCCAAGATCAGAAAAGTGAACCAACTTTCCCATAGACATACATAGAAAGCAAATAGTTTCTGTTGGAACAAAAATCCAGATGTCCAGAGGTCTTTCCACTGCTTCATGTTGGATGAGTTAAAAAATCTATAGGGTATGATTGCCATCCTTACATACTTTAAAGATATTAATGTAGTATTGCCTGTCAAGTTGCTTTGCTTGGTTTTATAGACCAAAACAGGAATTAATAAGTAGTTACCTGATAACAGATTTATGTGAATAATGTATTCTTGCTGGATATAAGCAAAAACTTCATAAGGATTAAAGGTGTCTGGAAATGTAATGAGTTGTCTAGGGAAGTAGTGAGCTCTCTGGTATAGGAGACGTTCAAGCAAAGGTTAGGCAAACATTTGTCACAGATATCAGGGAGTCAAAACATTCTTCATGAAGGGGTTGGTCTAATTAACCTTTGATATCACTTCCAACTCTAAAATGATAATACCCTAAGCCTGACTAATCTTGTCTTCAAAACTTTAGCACCCATAAATTTTCAGAGACCCTTTTTGAATTGTTTAATTCATTTGATTGGCATAACTTAGTTTCTAAGAATCAAATATATTTAAGCCTAGAAACCTTAGGGATTATCTATCCCAACACCCTCTCTTGATACAAAACTAATACTCTAAGAGTTTAAATGGTTCAAAGCCTCACATCTAATTAGTCACAGACTTGAGCCTAGAACTAGCACCTCATAATGCTTGGTTCAAAGTTTTCCCACTGTACCACACAGCCTTTCTATTGAGCTATCTGCAATGAAAATTATCCTTTCAACTATTTGATTAATGCTATTTGCTTGAAGTTTAAAATTTAACCACAGAAATGGAATTTTTTAAGGGTGGAATAACTGGGCTTATGCTGTCAATATTATGAAAAAGTTGTCAGAAGCTTTCTTGCCCCAGCCACTGACATCCAATAGAAAAGTAGAGATAGATTCTTATAGGACAAACGTTAATATAATTTGAGCTGAAATGGACAAAATTGTGATTTTGGTGTTTCTTTTTACTCAGCACATTTTCCTATTTTCACAAACCTCCATCTGTCACAGTTTTCCCTATATACTTTCAATATCTCCACTTGCCCCTACCACATACATAAAAAAGCTTTTTGTCATCCATACCTGTCCTTTGATGGTAGGGAAAACTACAGGCATGAAAACATTCATATCTACTTCCCATTTGCCCCAATTATACTCACATCCTGTTTTTGTGTCTGTGGCTTTTCCTTTGGCACTCTTTTTCCTACTCAGATGTTAGTGGGAACTCAAAAGCATGTCAGTCCAGTATTTAAATGTGTGAGGGTTTAGAAATCATAGCTACCAAAATGCTAGTATTGCTTTGTGGGAATCAATCCTGTTCTCTGGAGGTTTCTAGTGATTGAATTGCCAAATCCAATGGCCTTTTCTTAATCTCCAGCTTACTTTATCTTTCAGCTGATGACGTGTTCCGAAATATATTCCTCCCTTGGCCTCTATGACATTGCTTTTTCCTGATTCTCCCTGTATTCTTTCTGACTATTTCTTCTAAATCTTCTTACTGGACCATTAGCCAGGTCCTGGCTGCTAAATATGTCTGGTCTCCCCAAAACTCTTCCCTGTACCCAATTATTTTTTTCTCTGTAAACTTTCCTTTGGCAAAGTTATCAACTCCCATAGCTTCAATTATCTTTTAAAATTCAGATTATTCACACATATATGTGTGTATATGTACATGTGTGCACATGTACATATACACACAGCTCTAATCTGTCTTCTGAACCTTAATACCAAATGTCAAATACTTGTTATAGCTTTCTACCTATTAGAATCTCAAACTCATATCTAAAATATAAAGCATTGGATTCACCCACCTCCCCACAAAAAACACTGCATTTTTCTCTTTCTATTGAAGGTATGACCTTATTTTCAGTTACTCATTTCTACAATCTTAGAGTCAACTCTGAATTTTTCTTCTTCTGACATCAGCATCTTTATCCCCATATGTGGTATTGGACAGAGGGTAAGATTTTCAGTCAGAAGAAATAATGACAACAAATAACTAGGTTTTACCCAGCACTTCATATATTTTATTCATTTTATTCTGATAACAACTATGGGAGGTTGGTGTTATTATTATCCTTATTTTACAGTTGAAGAAACTGAGCCAGACAGGGATTAAGTGATTTACTAAGGACCACACAGGTAGAAAGTATTCAAAATTAGGTATAAATTCAGGTCTTCTCAGTTCTTGCTCCAGCATCTTTTCCACTGTGCCACCTAGCTATTTCTTGGTTTAATTGTGATTAATGCATTCACAAGCACTTCCCACTTGATACTATTTTGAAACATATCTGGATTGTGGGACACTTGGTTTCTCTCTTAAAAATATTTCCCAAGCACAGAATGTGTATAGGTGGTTGAAACCTCTGTCAGTCAGATAATCTCATCTGCCAGTGCTTGGTCATCACAGCTCCCAAAATACTCCACAGAGATAGAAACTAGGAGCCAAGGACTGTAACTTCTCAGGCACGCTACATAATTAGGGGTCACTTGTCGCTACCTTATTAGGACTAACTATGGATTTACTAAACAGAATCAGTACTAGGATGATAACTTCCTTTCTCACTGTTATAAGTAAGATTAGATTAGCTGGTTATTAGGTATTGATTATGTATTGATTAGGAAGTACCTAGCAGGAAGGAGCTGGAGCTGGGAATTCCAGGTTGGAATGAAGGAGGAGGAAGTCTGTCTGTGCCCTGTGTGTGGACTCCATTAGTGGTGGGCAAATCTGTTGCCAGCCTGGGAGACCTCAGAGAAAAGGACACCCTGCTTCCTGTTTTCCCCTGGGATCCTGTGTGCTGTGGCATCTAGTAAAGGACAAGATCTACAGAGCCAAGAGAAGAGGTGTAGTTTGAGTTCTGGCGGACAGTGCTTCAAGCAAAACTCTTACTACTTGGTTCCTGAGACAACTTTAGCTCCTGGCATCCAGAGATCATCAGTGGATTGCAGTGAGAATCCCAAAGCCACAAAAGCCTTAGCTGTACTCAAGCCTGGCAGGTTCCAGGTTTGATACAGAAACCCAGAGACTCCATTTATAGCTCCTTGGGCCCTGTTAGTTTAGATCACTTAGATAAGAGTAGAATAAGTCCTCCCATTGCCCTGTGGTTTTATCCCTTAGATTTTAAGTATAGAAATCCTTTCCCATCTTTTAGTTTAACATAATTAAAGCTGTTAAGTCCCTTTTACCTTGTTAGCCTGTTACTATACTCTGGTCTAGTGGAAGCTGGGTGACAGTTAAGATCAACTGCCATTCCTGTGGAAATCCAGTAAACACTGGTCTCTTCACCCTGGTCCAGTCTCTCATAAATCCTAGAGTGTGTTTCCACAAAACACTTAGTTTATTGTAATATCCCTGGTGACCCCATTACCTTACTTATATTTTCCTACATCACACATAAGCCCTAAATTTTAATATCTGTTTTTAAGTAAATATTCTAAGTTGCTGTCACACCTTGTTATACTTCTTTAATTCAATTAATACATGACATTTAATCACAGACACACACACACACACACAATATGGAAATTGTCCTTTATTCATTATAAAATGAAACAAACAAAATCTGCTCTTATCTTTCCCAAATAAACAAATTTCAGCTCTCCCGCCCACACTCTGAATCCTCCCTATCTCTTTTTTGAAGTGTCCTTTTAAAATAGCCATATTGGGAATCTATGAAAAATTAATCCTTGCTAAATTGTCAGTGCATTAATATATTAGATGTCTGAAAAGGGAATTCCTGGATGTCCTGTGTCTTCACACTATTCCTTAAAGGTGGTAATTTCAACATATTTGTTGTGGAGAATGTTTTGTATTGGGGTATCTTTGAACAGTGTTTCAAATTAGTCAATGACATGGAAGGCCATCCCTGAAGCTGGGTGCTATAATCTACCATCTCCTTTTGGCTGACTATTTATAATATTGACTAGAAGTAGGCTATGATACCACAATTCATCCATAAAAGTCACTGGTTACCATATGGCAAAATCCAGCCTTAACAATTTTTTTTAAATTTGAAACTTCTAAATATTAAAATGTACTAATTCTAGACGATCAAGTAATTAAATCCAATGTGTGTGTGTGTGTGTGTGTGTGTGTGTGTATATATATATATATATATATATATAGAGAGAGAGAGAGAGAGAGAGAGAGAGAGAGAAAGAGAGAGAGAGAGAGTTTATAAAATGTGTATCTAACTAAAAAGAATAACAAGTTAAAGTTAAAGGAAATAGTTCTGATTAAAATAACTAATAGGCTTGTTCAAAAGGGCATTTACAAAAGACTATAATAAGTATGGACTTAGGGAAATATACTAAAGGTTATTAAGACTTTAAAAAATAGTTTGAAGTGGTTCAGTGGAATACAATTTAGTTTTCCAATAACAATTCCCATTTGTAGAATCCAGAGCAGCTCTGTTCCACCATGAGCATCCTCTCTGACCAAGATTAAAATATTGCCACAAAATGAATACAGGAGTAAAAGAACCAAAAAGGAGACAGAGCGAAACAACTCTCAAGAAAAGAAAACCCCAAAAGGTAGGCAGAGACCATCTAGGGCACTGGGGTGAGAGGAGAGCAGAGCCAGCAAGAGGCTGTAGCAAGGAGGGAAGAGCAAGCCAGGAGCAAGCCACAACCCCTCCACTCCACATCTACTCTCCCCGGTTCAGAACCAAAGGCCAAGCCAAAATCCACATCCTGAGATCCTGCCTGGGCAAACAGTGGTCCAAGCCAACCCACACCTCTTGAAATTTCCAACCTGTGGAGAAGTTTGGAGTCCCAACTGGGGTAATCTGGGCGGAAGGAGGCTGATCTGGGTAGATCAAGAGCAAAGCCAGGAATCCTAATCTGGGTTTAGAATAAGGACATAGTACACAGTTTGGAGTAGCTGATAGTATTAAGTACTGATATTTTTGCCTAAAGCTCAAGATGAAGTTCTAAGACCGGGCACTCAAGGGTGTGCCTGATTGGATCAAGTATACAGTGAGCCTAAATTTGAGCCTACAGCTGGGGGTAGAATTTAATCTGTCCCTGACCTTATCATGTTCTGAGTGAGATCAAAAGCTTTCATCAAAGCCTGAGGCAAGTCTTTAAGCTATCTGCATCTCAACAGACAATTGAATCAGCAGGGGGAGGAGACTCTCAGAACTCTTAGCCTTCTGATGATCACATCATCCCCCCAAGTCTCCCTATAATTAGATATGAAAAATAAGCAAACAACACAACCTAACTCTAAAGAATTTTTATGGAGACAAAGAGCAAGGTACAGACACAGAAGGGGACAACAAAAACAAAGTAAATGCATGCAAAGTCCAAAAGCAAAATATGGCTTGGACACAGATTCTGGAAGAGCTCAAAAAAGACTTCAAAAACCAATTAAGAGAGGCAGAGGCAAAGTGGGAAAGAGAAATGAAAGTGATACAAGAAGAAACTGACCAATTGAAAAAGGAGAACCAAAAGCTGACAGAGGAAAATTAGGTTAAAAAAAATTCTCATTTGTAGTAGAATATAAGCTTATCAAGGGCAGGGGCTCTTTAAATTTTAATAACAGGACTTTTATTCATAATTCCTAGTACACAGTATTTTCAAATAGTATGAAATTAATATGTGATTATTGAATTATATCTCTAACTTGGATTACCCTTCAGTAAAACAATTTGGTTTCTGAATTCATTGAAGATCTTCTCTAAATGAGTGATTGTCCCATAGACAAGGAGGCTACACTTGTTGATATCTTCTAGTTATCCTGTTATGCTCCTCTTGACTCAAGTAGCACCACTAAATCACAGTAAAGAATCAGTCAGAGAAGATTTACATTTTTTAATAGTTGTTTCATAAAAGGAAAAGGGACTAGTTTTTAAGAGCACATGGTCTCTTTTAATTTTATATAGGGGGATTAATTCTGTGCTTATTAACCCTCCATGCTTCTGCCCAGTAACAACTTGTTTTAAAAGTACTCAATAAGGAACCAATCACTGTTTTCTTTCTTTGCCCCTGGAGTCCTAATCGCATGTCTGAGCTTAATCTCACTGGCCCATTACAGTTGTCATGGTTACAATTTCTTTATCTGTTGTCATGGAGAAGACTCTCTGTTACCTTTATAACATATATTTTCTTACCTAAATTGTTCCATTAGAGCAAAGTCCAGAAAAAGAAGTTGATATTTGGTTTGATGCAAGTAAAGAGCAGAGGTTATTTTTTCAGACTTTAAAAATCATATTTAAGACCTTAAGAAACCCGTGAATGTCTTACCAATAATTAAAAGAGAGTATTTGGTTATTGGTGTTCTTTTTTAATAAAGATTATGAAAGATTTTCCCCAAGGGTTTTTTTTAAACCATGCAGTGTTTATGGACATTAATTTACTCTAAGCTCATTAACAGTGCATGACCTGTGCTACCTGAGCAGGGAACTAAGGATGATATGATATGTTCATAAAAATGCAAAAATATTTAATTTGCATTAAACATTAGATCAACCACTGAGCTTATTTCCCTGTCCCAATTCAAATTCTCGTTCCCTGGGCTGCTAACTAAAGCAATATGCATACTACTATGAAACAACTGGACTATTTTCATTAGCTCTGTCTCCTTGTTCCTTTAAAGATAAGAGAAGAAAATGAAAAGAAATCATTAGTGAGAATGATGGGAACATTTTAATTTTCTAAGAGTATAGTACCTGCAAAGATGTTTCTCTGTTCCCTTCAACATCAAACTACAGCAGTTTATTGTCCATAAGCAAGCTGTTAGAGTAGACTTGCTTGCAAATAAAATCCAACTCTTAGTTTAAAGCTACTAAAATTCACTAGAGAAGCTTAAGGGGCATAATATAGCTGTCAAAGTCATATATTTTTTAAATTGCTTGATTTAAAATGGTTGAAAGTTTCCAGGATTAATATTTCCCTGAAACCACATATCACTTTCCACAATTAAGGAATCTTTGCTTACAAATCAGTGTATTATGAGTTATCAAAAATGGAATATTTTTGAATTATTAATTTAAATCTCTGAATCTTAATTACCTTTCACTTAAAAACCCCCTCATATTCTGATTTAGAAACAATATCAAGTATCAGTTCCATAGCAGAAGAGCAGTAAGGCCTGGGCAATGGGAGTTAAGTGACTTGCCCAGGGTCACAGAGGTAGGAAGTGTTTGGGGTCAGATTTGAAACCAAGACCTCCTGTCTCTAGACTTGACTCTCCATTCACTGTGCAAACCTAGTTTCCCCCCCATCTTTCACTTTTAATTTTAAAAAGCAGTAGATGTTAATAAAGTCTATACTATTCATTTTAACTATGCAATATTCTAATTTAGTTCATCATCAAGTATTTTATGAGCTCATACTGCATGTACATATCTTTGCTAAGTACTACTTGGGCTGTATACTGTGACTACTGAGGTTCTTTCCAACTCTGAAAGTTGTAAGATGTATATGTACAAATACATACATAAGCATAAGCATATATAATCCATAAGTACATATATACATAGAGAGATCATCTTCTCTGCAATTTGTAGTCTTAAAGCACTTCTTAGAACACTGTGACTAGGCAAGTCACAGTGCCCAAAGGGGAAATATATATGTATAATTTTATCATATGATATATATATAATATTAATATAATAATACATGATATAATAGTGTAGTATATAATAACATAGTATAGTTTAATAATATATAATAGTATTATGTATATGTATGCATATATAATAATGTAATATATGTACATATAATAGATAAATATCTGTGACATATTCACAAATATACAAATTATATATGTATATAAATACACAAACTGAATACATATCATGTAAGATTAAAATTAAATATCCAAATACTCCAAGTATTATTTTTATAAGATGTATTAATATTAATAACAAAGTAAAGGGAAGTAAAGTGAGAAAGAGAAAGAGCATTTTTCCAGCCTGGTAGCAGGAAAAAAAGACCCCCAAGAGTGTGATTATAGAAACTTTAAAATCCCAGGTCAAAATGTAGGTGAGTACCCAGAGGAGAAGAATTCTGGGAAATACTAAAGAAATTCTGGGGAATGCATTCCTGGGGTACAAAATTCCAACAATACAATAGTTTGTATATTTGTATATATATATATGTATGCAAGTATATATAAACGTGAGCATACATACATACACATGAGTGTCATCTAATACCTTAAAGAATAGCATATATGAGACAGCTAGGGATCATAGTGGGTGAAGGACCAGGCATGGAGTCAGGAAAACTTGGGTTCAATCTGCCCTCAGATATTTCCTAGCTGTTTGACCCTGAGTAAGTCACTTCACCCAAATTGCCTAGCCCATACACCATTTCTGCCTCTGTATTGATTCTTAGACAGAAAGTAAGAGTTAAAAAATAAAAAGAGTAACATAATCACTGGCCAATACATAATATACAGAAGCAAGCTCCAAATTAAGAATACTTTGGTTCCAAAAGTTTTTTTTCACAAGTCATTAATGATGAATTGTGTATATTTTGCCATAGGAATTATATTTTCCAAAATGGCTTGGAAATTCCCAGCAACAATGCATAGACGGTACTCAGGACAAACCAACTTTTAAAACATTTTTTCTACAATTAGATATGTAATAAATTCCAGTCCCTTATCATGATAACCCTATAAAGAACCTAATTCTATCCCTTGCATGGAGGATTCTCTTTCCTCATTTTCTGGTCTAGTTCTGTTGATCACAGAGAGTCAGAAAGAACATGGTTAGGAAATTGGCACAGATTTCCGGAGTAGGGAGAAGAATGTTGGTCACATGGGGAGAACTCCCGTGGGTTTTAGGGGACCAAGTGATAGGAGATGGGAGAGGCTGGTGAGCTAGTCCATGAACTTTTGCCATTGGGTTTGACACTGAAGATACAAGTTCTCAGGCAAGAAAGGGAAAATAAAGAAACCTTTTGCAGCTGCATATGGTGGAGAAAAGTAAAAGTAAACAGAAACTACAGGGAGAATTCAGCAACATAGGAAAAAACACTCATTTAAAAGAAGACATGGAGTGGGGAAGGAGAGGAAAAAAGATGTCTCCTCATTTAGGTAGTGATTCTTAAGCAAATGTTTATAAATAGGGAAATACGCATTTAAAGCTGACCTTTTTGTAGAACCTTAAAACTCAGCACTATGGATCACTTAAGGGTTAGATAGATTTTATATCTCTACTACTCCAGAAATCTAGCCACTATTTATAACACTCATTTTAAGTGGAAAAAATATACCACTCTCTACATTTCCAAATAATTTTCTTAAAAAATACAAAATTGCATGGTTTTAATTACAAGAACTATATCATTTTTAAAAGTGATGTGATCAATAAAGATTAAAATGATTTGGATAGGATTTACAAAGAATGTACGAGTTCTAAGGTCATAGATTTTAGAGGTAGAAAAGATAACTTAGTACAACTTCTTCTTTCCATTTTGTCAGGGGAAAAAACAAAGTTAAAGAGGTTGAATGACTTTCTCAAGATCACTCACCATTAGAATATGTGAAGGAATATATAGAAAAGATACAGAGAGTCAATTTTCTTCCTACTTAATCATATCCTTCAAATCTCAAAGAGAAGAATTAAGGCCATCATGGCATATGACTTAGTTTCTACATATAGACCCTTTTCTAGGATAAGATACTTATTCCTGGTACTTCCCATAAAAATTCATTTTGCTGTCACTTTAATATACATACTACATTGAACATATATTTCACATGTATATTAGCCACAAAATGAGGGTTCACAAATATATATAACTCTTACATATTTCCCCAAGATATGAAATTCTCCACATTTAACATAAACACCCTATAATTCATCCTATTTTATTCCACCAGGCTGATTTGTATGGAGAAAGTCAGGCATGGATTATTTCTGAAAAACCCCTGTTTATGGTAGGATGTTCTCATGACAATAACTTAGAAAAGTGCATGAAAGTGGTATTTAAGTCAGTGGGGACAAATTCATGTTTTCTGTAAATATTCCCCAACTCCTTTTTAGTAAATGAAGCCTCAGGAACAGAATCTTTTTTCTGGAATATTAAGCTGAATTGGAAGTTGTTATTCTTCTGTCAAAGAAAGGCAAAGTATTCGAATAGAAAGCCTATATAATTTTATTTCAGTATCTTAGGTCTTATGCTTTGGAGTTCCCTCCATAGTTATAAATACTAAGTAAAAAATCATTGATAATTATTTTAATTGACTTATATTTAATTGGAAGAATTTACATAAGAAAGTCATTTCCAAAATTTCTAAGAGTAAAAATAATGTGCTTGTAAATCTTTACCCCTAGAGATACAGCTGACTTCCCTTAAAGAGATTATTTCTTTGGTTTTTATTTTTATTTTCTCTTTCTCAAAAGAAATGCCACAGAAAATATATCACCAAAGCAAACTGCTCTTGTCATATTTTGCAATAACTTTTTCTTCTAAAATTACTGAATGGTTCTTCTTATATTTCTGTTCTCTTTTAACCAAATTCAGTTAAACAAAAAGTAATATATGAATGCTTCATGGGACTAAAGATGGTATAAAAAAGTAAACAAGACCTGGTCCTTATCCTCAGAGTCCCCAACATAAATGGAATGAGAAAACTAACAAAATTCAAATGCAAATGAACATGACTCAATAGAAAAAAAACTAAATATCTCTCATAGTAGGAAGACAAAAAGAAGGAAGAATTGCAATTTGAATTATGTAAAGGATAGATGGAGTGGAAAAAAGCAAATCTAAGTTGGAAAATATCTGAATGAAGTGAAAGAGGTAGAAATAATTACATTTGAAGACAGCAAAAAGTCTGTTTTTAAAAAAATATAAGGATTGTGGAGCAACAAGAAAGGAGTTTGCATTGGTAGGACATGGGCCAAATTTGGGGTGTGAGCTGGGGGAGGCCCTAAAAACCTAGTAAAGAAGTTTAGGCTTGAAGTAATAGGCTGCATCTCACCTTTTTTTTGGTACTAGAGTGTAAACTCCTTGTAGACAGGTAGAGTGATGAATTCATTGTTTATATCAGAAGTATGCAACCTTGCGCTTTGCACATAAACTTCTCTACCACCCTTTAGATGTCTGCTTAATTTAATCATACAGTCATATAATCAGAGGATACTGCTCTTTTTAAAAAACTGATCTATCATTTCATGGAAAAATTGTAGGACATTCAAAGTATGATTCATTTAACAGGTGCAATCCAGTATGTTTTCTTCTTCCTGTTTGATCTTGGGCTCATTTCGCATTACCATTCATATTGAAAGTTATCATGGTGTAATGGATGGAGTGTTATAATTGGATTCAGAAGGACCCTAAATTTATATCCTGCCCAAAATAATTATGATCGACATCTTGGACAATTCACTTAATCCATCTAAAGCTTAGTTTATTTATCTGTAAAACAGGAATAATAATATCTTCGTTCTCACAGGGTTGTTTTGATAGCCAAATGAAATAATATGGGTAAACACTATCTAAGTCTAAAGGTACTTTATAAATATCAGGTCTCATTATTACTGTTAAATCTGCATTATGGATTATTTATACAACTATGTATCTGGGCAGTAAGCATCTTCATCCATTTGTTTTTCCCTTTGTTGACATTTTGACTGGACTGTTTTGAGATAAAGATCTCATTAAGATGTTATTTTTAACTTATTTTTCTAGGACTTGATGCAATGACCAAATCTCATATGAAAAATGGGAACTTATATGTGGAGGACTTCAACATTAATAGAGAATGCCATTTCTACTTGAATTCTGAAGTAAGCATTCCCCATGATACCCAGTAAACCACCACTTCCACATTGTACATCTTACTTTTGGTCAAAGGTTTAGTGGTAAATCTTGCATGGATATTTTATGATTTTTTATATACATGGGAAAAGCCTTACTGGAAAAGCATTCATGAAGGCAATGATTTTCTCTAGTGAATCAAATTAATAAAATTATTATTTTTATAGTCAATAAATGATAAGCATAGTAGAATTATAAAGCTATATCTGGAAGAAGGATATAATTTGCAATATTATTTTTTAATATTTGCTCTCAAAGCACAGAATACACATTCAATCACGTGTATGAGTTGAATGGATTCACAGGGAGCCATTGAAAGATTTTGCAGGGGGAAGCCAAGATGACAGAGTATAGGTCAGAACTTAGAAAAACTCTACCAATATTCTCCTTCAAATAATTTTAGAATAACAACTCAAATAAAATTTCGAAGTAAAAGAAACAAAAGATCATAAAGAGACATTATTTTTCCATTCTAAAGCAACTTAGGAGGTCAGCAGGAGAGAGCTGTAGCATCAGGGTGGAAGGGAGCCTAGAATATATCAGAAATATTGGCTGTGAGCTTTGGGTATAGCCATGAAAACATTAGCAGCAGCAACAGAAGCAACAGCATCTTTGGGAGCTCTAGGCCCAGATACAATAAGGGGGTCAAATAAGTGTTCAAAATGACTTTACAGAGGACTTTGTTGCTGGCACTTGGTACAGCTGATGCTTTTTGGTGGCACATTTGCCCACAAGTACTTCTGGGTGATAATTTCAGGGAGGAAAGGAGCACTTGTGATTGATCCCAAGGGAACATGGGCTTGGGTCACAGTTCTAGGTCCAAGAGCCACTAGTACTTGTGGTTGCAGAAGAACAGGGGCTTTTCTGGGTAAAGAACAAAGCACAGGCCACAAGAATACTGACTATACCTCTCACTAGATGAAACCTCATTGTAAGTACCAAAAAATGTGCAGACCCCTGGAAGTAGTTCTGAAAACAGTACCACAAAAAGGAAAAAAAAAAAGCCTGAAGCTTGGCACAGTACCTCCATCCTGCAAGTTGAGAAGCACACACCTTTAACATAAAGTTTAAAGTAAAAAAATAGACTGAGAAAAATAAGCAAAATTTAAAAAAAGAATTGATCATAAAAAGTTACTACAGTAATAGGAAACACCAAGACATAAACTTGGAAGACAATAATGTGAAAACAACTATAAGCACTGGATCAAGAAAAAATGCTAATTGGACCCAAACCCAACAAGATTTCCTAGAAGAGTTAAAGAAAGTTAAAGAAAAAGAAATGAGTAGTAGATGGAAAATTAAGAAATAAATGAGAGTAATGCAAGAAAATTATATTAAAAAATTAATTGCTTAGTAAAAGATGTATAAAAATAGTGAAGAAAATATTATCTTAAAAAATAAAATTGGCCAAATGGAACAAGTGGTATAAAAACTCACTGAAGAAAATATTTTTAAATTAGAATTGGGAAAATGGAGGCTAATGACTCCCTAAGCCACAAAGAAACAATAAAACAAAGTGAAAAAATAAAAGATAGAAGAATATATGAAATACTTCATTGAAAAACAAACAACAACAACAACTACCCTGGAATGTAAATCAAGGAGGGATAAATTAAGAGTTTATTACCTAAATCCCACAATCCAAAAAAGAGCCTTGACATATTTCAATAAATTATCAAGGAAAACATTCAATAGAAATAAAATAGAAATTTATGAATCACCTCCTGAGAGAAATCCCAAAGTGAATACTCCTAGGAGTATCATAGCCAAATTCCAGAGCTCGCAGATCAAGAAGAAAATATTACAAGCAGTCAAAAGAAAGAATTCAAATATGGAATCAAAAAGATTCATCAGCTTCTACATTAAAGGATTGATGGCTTGGAATATGATATTCTGGAGGGCAACAGAGCTATTATTACAACCAACAACAACATATCCAGGAAAACTAAGTATAAGTTTTTAGAGGGGAAAAAAGGATATTTAATGAAATAGAGGACTTCCAATATTTCTGATGAAAAAACAAGAACTGAATATAAGATGTAACATTCAAACAAATGACTGAAGAGAAGCAGTAAAAGGAACATGACAGTAATCATAAGGGACTTGATGGAGTTAAACTGTTTTTATTCCTACATGGGAAGATAATACATATATTCCTATTAACTTTATCTTTTTTTAGAGCAGTTAGAAAGAGTCTTTATAGACAGAGGAAATGAATGTGATTATGTCGATTATGTTAAGATGTTCTCAAAATGTAATTTTAAGATGTTGATTATGTTAAAATATTCTCAAAAGAAAAAAGAATATAGGAGTGAGAAAGGGAGGCACAATATGAGAATGGGAAGGGAGATGGAGAAAGGGACAACTTTTCTTACACAAAAGAGGCAAGAAAGAAAGAGTGTTTATGGTGGAAGAGGAAATGAAGAGTAGGGTAGCTGGCAATGCTTAAACTTCATTTTCTTTGAAATTGGTTCAAAAATTGAAATATAAGGGACAGTTAGGTGGCTCAGTGTTTTGAAAGCAAGGCCTAGAGGTGGGAGGTTCTAGGTTCAAATGTGGCCTCAGACACTTCTTAGCTGTATGACCCTGGGCAAGTCACTTAACCTGTATTGCCTAGCCATTCCTACTTTTCTACCTTGGAATCAATACATAGTACTGATTCCAAGATGGAAGGTAAGGGTTTAAAAAAAAAGACAAATACTGGAAGGGGTAATGGAAAATAAGTACATTAATTAAGTGGTAGATTAGAGAACTATATGGAACTATATCCAAATGCTATCAAATTCTGCATACTCTTTTACCTAGCTATATTATATCATTGTAATTATACTTCAAAGTGATCATGGAAAAAGTAAAATGACCTAAAGTTACAAAAATAACATTTAGAGTAGCTTTTTGTGGTGGCAATTAGACATTGATTGGGAAGGGCTGAATAAGTTTGCCATCTGATTTTGATGGAGTACTAAGAAATGATGAGGGGTATGCTTTTAGAACAACGAAACAAACCATAGCAACACTTGAAAGAACTTTTGCAAAATGAAATGAGAAGAACCAGATCATTGTGCATAGTAGAAGCAAATGTTGTAATGATGATCAGCTGTGAAAGACGTGGTTATTCTAATCAATAGAACAATCCAAGATGATATCAGAAGACTCATGATGAAGAAATACTATCCACTTCCAGAGACAACTCAAACTGAGTGTAAATTAAAGTATAATTTTTTTTTGCTTTTTTTATGCAATATAGCCACATGGAAATATTATATGACTTCATTTTATAACTGATATCATAATGTTTGCCTTCCAGTTGAGTAAGAGAAGAGTGGAAGGGAGGGAAAGAATCTGTAATTCAATTTTTAAAAAGACTATTAAGAATAAATAGTAAATATTGAGAAATAGAAAAAAAGATTTTGAACATGGAAATAGCATAATTAATTTGCTGTATGACTATGTGTCTGGCAGTAATACATTAGATGGATCAGAAAGGAGATGATCTGGAGGCAGTAAGGCTAGCTGTTGTAGTAATCATGTGAGAAGTAATAAGGACTTAGATGAGAGGTTCAACAGTTAGAATCAGAGAAAAGCACTGAGTACCCTGGACAAGGTTTGAAAATTATATACTTTGTCTGATACAATTTATCAGTCTTTTCAGTAACAATCTGAGCTTTATTTACCAAAAAATAAACCTCTATTTTCTATGGAACATAGAATTTTTTGATAGTAATTTTTTTTAGATTTGCTTAAAAAGTTGTATTTTAAAAGTATTTCTAATTGTATCATAGTAACTCATCTAAAGACCTACCTTGCCTTTGAGGAATACTAAAGGAAGAGAACCATTTGTAATCACTTTTATTCTTTTCTTTTTCCAATTTCTCTGCATGACTATATTAGATCCCATAAAAACACATTTTAATTTTCTTTGGCTTACCTAGTCTTATATGTTTATTCCAACATAATTTACATATTCAGAGACTTATGTATGGGGTTTCATTGCTTGTCTGAATTGAAATAGTTTTTACTGATCCTTCTCCCAGATGAATGTCCCTTTGTAAAGACTACAAGTTCAGGATATCTTGAACAAAGACATTTCTCTCTCCTTAACTTTGATTTCTGACTTTTTTTGCTGTTCTTCCACAAACTATCTGATATATACCTTTATACCTAACCTCTTCCTGCTTTTGATCTCTGCCTTCTTCCCTGGTGTCTTTTAGTATATCCATCATTGTGTCTCCCTTTCTCCATTTCCTGGAAACCTAAATTATTCCCCTGTCACTTAAAGCTTCCATTGGGGCTAAAGGCTGAAATGCTGCGACATCTCCTATCCCTCATCTTCCTTTGTCACCCCTTTTGTCATCTCCACCATATGGTGCTCCCTTCCTGCCATCTGGTGTTCTCATCCCCATATCCTGATCCTGCTCTCTGTAGAAAAATAATATCTAAGGGAGTACATACCTTACTGATGTTAATAAGAATGGCACACTTTAATGGCAGACTTATTCCAAACCACCTCCACTGGAAATCTGATACTACTAAAGTAAAATGTGAGAAAAATTGCTGGCAGGGAAAGAGAATTGGTACAATCCAACTGACATACCCTTTGGTCTAAACTGTTGTTGCCCAGAGAGCTATACAGGAGGCAACCAGATCCTTTGTATTTAAAAAAAATGATGGAAAGAAAATATATACTTACATAAGAAAGTCTAGGTCTTGAAAGCTTAAACTACACTCTGTAGGAAGTTGACCACTTCCAGAAGCTCTTTTTTTTTTTTTTAAACTGTCTCAGGCTATTAGAGTTACATTTAGGACAGTGAAGGAATAGTTTATCCAAGGGCATCCAAGTGTCTTGAATAAGCCTAATAATCAAATTGGATATCCCATCATGATCTGGTCATCAAGCCTTTAATTCTTTAAACCTGATTTCAAATATTTAAAATAGATTTCACTTTTCCTCTCTTTTTAAACAGCTATGGAAAGGCCAAGTGTCATGTTGGGCTCTTATCAATTTCATGAAAATTCTCTGAAAATGAAAGGTTTTCCTTTTTTTTCTATAAAAAGTTCACTGAGCAGAGCTGTGCTTTTAGCATTCTGAGCTAGAGATGGACAAGCTGATAACTGGGATGTCAGGAGGTACTAGAAGCCAAGACCATATTGGCGGAACTGGGCAGGAAAGTTTATTAAGCATCTGTCCACAATGTACTTGGCTTAAGCCCATTGCCATTCATCCCTGGATTTCACAGCCACCAAAATACATAAAAGGGATATAAAAATAAAGAGGAAATAAAAGGAAGAATAAAAAAAGAGAAAAGTCATTGTATGCATCAATTAACTTTGAATAAGCAGAGCTAGGTGACTGGTGTGGAGCTACTACAAAATAGGAACCAAGTGCAAGTGAGATCAATTTTCCTGTGTCCCAATAAAGCATTTTTTTGGTTATTTTTATTTTTCTTGTTACGTTTTGACCTTTATGACTATTCTGAAGAAATGACTCCAGCATGGCCCACAGAGCCACCTCTTGAGTCTAGCTCACTGTTGGGTAATGTGATAGGGCTAGCTCAGGGTGCTTCAGAGAACAACTGAACAATCACTCAAACCAAGCTTGTCTTTTTTTTTATATCATAATGAGAAAATGACAGTAAATCTGTAAACCGTAAAAGAAGCTCATTGGCCTAAATGTAGCCCTTGTACTTAAAATCCATTAAGTAGAGAAATGTAAGAAATAACTACCAGAAATGACTGATTGAGGTCATAAAAACATACTATGTAATTGTAAATTGTGGCTACGCACCAACTACTACCCCTGATTCCCTATCTCTTTAAATATAAAGATGTTAATTCAAGGAATTTGTGAGATTGGAAGTCTTAAGAGAAAAAAAATTCTTTGAAGGTAGTTGAATAATATTATTTTCATTAGAAAGTGCAATTTCCCCCTGATTTCTCAAGGAATTGGGGAGGATTAAAGTAAGAACAGTTAAGCAGACAACTTGGATTAGAGATATTCTTAAGAATAGAAGTTAAACTACTTAAAAAAAATACTGATTTTGATCTTACTTTCCAATTTGTCCCAATGGAAAAGACAAAATTTGTCCCTAAATTATTGACAACAAAGAATCTTGAGGAAGCACTGACAGATTTAGATTCACTAGTCCCTTTCCTGTAATTTTTTAAACATATAGAATGCTGTGAGAATTTACTTTTCATATACAGTGTTAATTTCTGGATAATAGGGGAAAATTATTCTGTATTCCTGTGCCTGAGATATAGGTCAGAGATACCACTTAGTCTGCTGCTTTTTGCATTTTCTTTGGCCATTGGAATCCCAAAGAATGTCTTCCTTTTTAACATAATTTGGTTAACAGATGAAGGGAGAAGGATCCTTTTCCCTTAAAAATGACCTGTCTACCTTTGGGTTGAGCTGGATGGGTTGATGGACTACCTCCCAATTAACTATCACCAATTAAAGATATTCTGGAATATTCAAGGGAAGGGCTAAATAAGGAGCTTCTAAAAATCTATTTATTGGACTGCTTGATCCAGTTTTACTTATCTCTGGTCTTGAGAGAATCATGGAGACCTATATAATACTTTATTACTTATCATACTGGCTTAACCCATAATATTTATATAATCAATAAACTTATATTCTTACCCCCAAATCAGTCTAAAGTTAAAATCATAACTACTTGCATGTTCAGTACTCATAATTCAGAGAATACACAAAGCTATTAATTTTACCTTAAAAAACTGAATTGTCTTGTAGGATGTGTCTTACTAAGTGAGCTAAGTTCCATTTTTTATTTCTATGAATGTAATGATACTGGAATATAATAAAAATATGCAGAATTTTCCTTAAGTAATGAATTGTTATAGAATGGGGAAATAACTAGAAATATCAGTATGTTGCCTTTCCTGGGCTTTGGAGAATTCAGATAAGAGTATTATGTGGGTCTTGAAATGAGGAGGAGGGCGAGGAAGAATGACAAGCATTAAAAAAAAATTCTGGTTAATTGATGAGTCGCCATCTCTTTTTTCAAAAAGTCATTTTAAAAAGTGTCACTTGGGGGCAGCTGGGTGGCTCAGTGAATTGAGCGTCAGACCCAGAAATGGAAGGTCCTGGGATCAAATTTGGATTTAGACATTTCCTAGCTATGTGACTTTGAGGAACTCACTTAACTCCCATTGCCTAGTACTTCTCTTCTACCTTGGAAACAATAAAAAAATAAATAAATATAAATTAAAAAAATAAAGTGTCACTTATTCAATCAATATTTCTGAATGCCCACTATATGCATAACATTTTTCTAGATAGTGCTGAGTGATTAAAAAAAAAGGTAGTCAAAGGACAGTTTTTTTAAGAATTTCAAAGTATAAATAACTATATGAACTATTACTCTAAATTACTAATAATAATAGAAATGAAAATCTTTAAAAATCAATTTTAAGACAAATTATCAATGTTGTAAGAGCTATGGCTAGACAGGTACACTAATGCATAGTTGGTGGAATTGTAAACTGGCTCAACTATTCTGGAAAGAATTTTGGCATTATGTTAGAGAAGTAATACAACGTCCACATACTTTTAACCATATATCTCATTTCTGGGCAGTGTTAAGCAAAGGAGGTCAAAGATAAAAAAGGTCTAATATTCCCTAGAGTATTTATTCTAGTATGTTTTGTAGTAAGTAGCAAAGAATTAGAAATAAAGTTAATGATGATTAATTGGGAAATGGCTAAGCAAACTGTAGTGCATCAATATGATGGAATATTATTATGGAGTAGGAAATAAAATATGAAAGTGCAGGAATGCATGGGGAGACTCACTTGCACTGATGCAAAGTGCAGTAAACAAAACTAGAAAAATCAGAAAAACAATATAAACAACAATGAATATTAAAAATACATTCAATATTCTAACTATATGATATATAATTATATTGGTTAAGTTTGATATCAAAGATGGCATATAAATGTATCTTCCTCTCTTCTTTGAAGAAAGTTGAAAAAATTCATATGCAGTTTTCCCATCATGGTTTTGATATATTTCACACAATACATCACTGCCAGTAAGTACCCTCTATCCCAGATGCTCATATTTAATGGTATATACAAAAGGAAGGACCATAGTGAAACATGGAGCAAACAAGGTATATTCTCCTTCTGGATTCCAAAATCAGAGTGCAAGGCACCAGCTCCTATGACAGAACTTGTTTTTGTCAATTTTTTTTTGGTCAATTCTTGTCAATTTCCAAATAGCTTTGGAAAGCCTTTGTTTGTCTCTGAAAAGGGTAGGCAATGAACAAAGAATACACAAATTACCAATGGATAAACTCAATATATTCTTAAAATATTTCTTTTCATTTTATCTAATGCCTGATAAAAGTCAAGATACTACATTTGACAGTTCAACAAGAACAATCCAACAAAGTATTGAGAGGAAGTGTGCTATATGGAATGAAATGCGAACCTCCATTTGATTCTTACCACTGAAACATACAGATTTGTGACTCTGAGCAAGTCACTTTTCCTTCTAGTACCCCAAGAATCTCCTCCAAAATTCTTGGATGCATATTCATGGATCAAAGCATTGTTATTTTTAGGAAAGTCCCTAAATAGATTAAATCACAGGTCCAGGCCAAATAAATATAGAAACAAGTAAGCAGATAGAAGACAGACAGACAGACAGACAAACAGACAGACAGACAGACAGACAGACAGACAGACAGACAGACAGATAGATAGATAGATAGATAGATAGATAGATAGATAGATAGATAGTTATACAGACAGACAAAAGTACGAGAAACTGCATTCCTGAGAGCAGCAGAAGAAGAACAGAATTTACTCTGTATCTCACTTGTGTACTTCTGAGTAGCTGCAGTTATCCTGAAAACCTCAAGTCATTCTATCAGATGAAGTATCAATTAGTGAAGGAACTAGTTGACTATATATTTCTTCCTTTAACTATAAGGATAATAAAGAAATAGAGAGGAGATCCTTATATATTACATCCCAAGAACATTTGGATTACCCATGTCTTTTCAAGAAACGAGAGTGTAAAATCTCATCATATTTGCATATTTGTGTTAACTATACATCATTAGTTCTTTTCAGCCCAAATCTGGCTTTAAGATAGCTAATAAGGCAATGAGAAGAGCAAGAACCATGTTTCAGTTATGTATACAAAACCCTGCTATTTACATTTAAAAATTGTGCAAATCCAAATGAAAATGATCAGAAATTATAATATCACGCAGTTTTCTTCTGTACCTTTGAGAATATTGACACAATTGAAGAACAATAGAGAAACAAGGAAGCAAGGTTGAATATAAAGATCATGGAGAAATGTAGGTGGAGAGGGAAGCTCATTAGTATCCAGGAGAAAGGTTTGTTAAAGGCAGTGGAGTGTCCTAACTCTGAAGTTAAATGAGTTAATTGGATAAATGATTAAGTGGGAATATTCTTTCACTGCTGAGTGGATCTTAACAAACACTGCCCCAGGTTATTAAAATAGACTCTTCTGAATGGGCAAGACTGTGTGTATAAATGCTCACTAGATTACACAGGATGAGTTCTGCCAATTTTTTGGATTAGATTCTTCTTTTGGATGAGTTTCTTCAAAAAGACAAAGTTCTTTGAACAAACACTCTTTACTGTGGGGAAGATTCAATGTTGCAATGTAGACTTTCCAAAGGAAATTAAAGCTCTCACCAAAGCCCATAGACAACATCAAAAGCCCTATTCCAAGACTCTTCTCTGGCACAAATATTTCCCTATCTGAACCTATACTGATCTCTTTCCCTTCTCTGAATTCCAGTAGGACTTATATCTACATTCTGGTAATTACTATGAATTTTAGATGGTTCATATTAACTTTCTATAGATCTGTATCTTATTTACATAACTACAACATATGCCCCTTTGCTAGAATGTCTTTTTTCTTCCCACTCAAATTTCTATCTAATCTCCCATTTTTATCTAATGATCTGTCTATCTGTTGTACTATATAACAGAGAATTAAAGAATTATTGCTATAAGGGACCTTAGAGGTCTCTTATTCTGACCTGTGCCTTTTAATGAATGAGGAAACTGAGACTCGAGGATGTTTAATGGTTTTTCCAATTTCATAAGTTAATTATAGAGGCAGAGATCTGAACTTAAATCTCCTTTCTTAATCCAACTGTTCTTTCCATTCCCTTGTGCTACTTCCACACATGAACAAATGAGTAATTAGGACAAACATATCATATTTTAATTTAAAGCATAATTCAATATTCTTTCAATTATTTACCAAAGTCATTGTGCTGGGTGCTGTGAAAGGCAGGAAGAAAGGAAGGAAATAAGGAAGGAAGAAGCAAAGAAAAAAGAAGTAAAGAAAAGAGAGAAGGAAAAAAGAAAGAAATTAAAGAAAGAGAAAAAAGAAAAAAGGAAAGGAAGTAAAAAAAGAAAGAAAAAGAAAGATAGAAAAAAAAAAGAAAGACAGAAATAGAATGAAAACCCCCATTCTTAAAGAATTCCTATTCCTTTAGAGGGGAATCCATTCTGAGAGTCAAGATTTGTATCAATTATATTTTATATTGTTATACTAATACCTTATATCACACAAAATATATTTAGTGCCATTAGAGTGGTACAAAATGGGATGGTAATTCAGAAGCGATATGCTTCATCTGAGAAGACTGAGAATGTCTTATAGAGTAGGTTAAGTTGAGATGGGAAAGATGTTTAACATTTTAATAGGCAGAAACCAGAGTTTAGACAGGGAAATATAGGTGGAACAAAAATAAGGAGCACCTCAGAGGGTCAAAGATAATATATTTTTAATTCAAATGTCTTTTAGAGAAAATCAATCATTTGAACCCAAGTAATTATTATCCTGTTTTGAAAACCAGTGCAAAGCTAAGAAGCATAATAGAGGCTGGTGTACTTTTACCTTAAATTTAGCATTAATGTAGTTGGTGGCACCAAAGGCACACACTCCTATTAAATAGGGGGAAAAAGTGAACACTTGCAAGAGCTTCAGACTAAGCTAAATTTAAAAACAAAATCCCTTTGTAAAGAATTTTTTTCCTTATCAGCAACTCCATAATGCAAAGGCCAAACATTAGCCTTAATGTGTAAATGTAGAGTTTCCTGTGAAAAGAAGTATCTCTTGATTTCAGTCATGCATTCACTATAATTTTGCTAATGTGCTAATGTTCCAGTGCATGTTTAACAACCATGTTTTTGATAAACATAAGGAAATGAGTGGTTTAAATAAAGTAATTCTTCCCAAGAGTTCACTCCTTACTCTGTCTCAGTCTGAGGGAAATGGCTATTTGCCTTTTGAATGAGTGAACAGAGGTGTTATTGAATAATGAAAGATGCTTCCGTCAGGGAGATTTGAGGAAACAAAAAAATGAGCTGCTATATTCTGGTTTCTACTTCTGTTCAATTATGATCCAAGCATGGGCATTGTCTCACTCTCTAATGGGATTTTCTTAAGTGTTAACAAGCTATAGAAAAACAAGGCAGAAGAATAACTTCATAGATGAATCCTGACTGCAGAATCAGCTTACACAAATTGTGAATATTAGTTCTTCGCAAGCAGCAGGACACAACAGTGTTATTTCCCATCACTATCCTCTTCCCTGCACCTATAAGTGGATTAATAGAATGTGATGCACAAAGCCTTGAACAAAAATTATTTATTATTATTATACCCCCAAGAAGTATTGAAGTTTTAATTAGAGTGGATGAGTGAATGTCCCTGAAGGAAGCCCCTACAGTTTCTATTCAAATGACTAACAACCCTGAGGATTTTGTGAGGAGTGGTGATAAAGGTTATTTGAATATTTTTCTCAGTGTCTTCATCAGCTCATTCTGAAAAAACAGCAACTGGTGGTGGAGAAGGGAAGTAAAGGTCACTGTTAAATTCTAGTATCCCAGTAAAAAATACTTCCCTCCCTAAAGTGTATATCTAATACCCATTGACAAATGAGAGAAAATCCTCTCTGAAAGGCTGCAAAGGATGTGCACTACTTTGACTCCCAAATACAGGCCTGAGACAAATCATTCAAACTGAATGATTTATCTTGTAAGTGTCATGACACTAAGAAGATTTATAATGCAGGGAAACCAGCTGCTATCATCAGGGGGTAGTTCTGGCTGCACGTTCACCTTCCTTTTCATCCCACAGCCTCAAGGATTTGTGCCCAACTAGATTTACTTTTTTATATCATTTTTCAAGTCAGATTATAAGTAACTAGGGAGCAGGTGTTCAAGAGATTCAGGAGATAAAATAATTTCCCCAAAGGGTAGAGTATTTGATATATTTTCCCATAGGGTTATTTTGCAAATGGGGTTAGCTATCTACCAGAGTCATTTTGTTTTGTGTTGGTGGTACTTCCCTTAAACCCTAGTACAGGGGGCAGCTGGGTAGCTCAGTGGATTGAGAGTCAGGCCTAGAGATGAGAGGTCCTAGGTTCAAATTCAGCCTCAGACACTTCCTAGCTGTGTGACCCTGGGCAAGTCACTTGACCCCCCCATTGCCCACCCTTACCACTCTTCTATCTAGGAGCCAATACACAGAAGTTAAGGGTTTAAAAAAAACCCTAGAACACTGCCTTTTTATTTCTCCTGGTATCAGTCATAGGAATAAGAAAGGAGGAGGGGAAGGAAGAGGAGGGAGAAGATGAGAAGAAATTGGAGAGGGAGGAGGGGAAGAAGAGAGGAAAAGGGAGATGGAGAAGAAGGAGGAAGAAAAGAAGAATAGAAAAGGAGAAAATGGAGAAGGAAGAGGTGAAGAAGAAGATGATGATGATGAAGAAGAACAAGAAGAACAAAAACAAAGACAAGAACAAGTACAAGAACAAATTATCATCGTCATCAATATCCTTAGTGGGAGAGGAAGTAGGTGAGTTACTGATTTAAGTTTTGTACATTTATTTATGGTAGACAGAAAATTCACGAATAATTAGAAAATGTAACTGATTTATATAAATCATTTGAATGAGTTGCTTCAAGTTTTCCTTCCTCCAAATTTCTAGAAGTGTTAATAAAATTAATAGGAACTTTGACAGTTCATACTTCATTCCTGTTTTATATGTCTGTTTTTTGCGCAAATCACTTATGAATAGAGAAATATGCAAAAAATGTCCTGTGTAGAAAATGAAATAAACAGAGTAGGTAAGTCCCTAAACCCACCAGAACTGTCACCTTAGGTCAACTTAGTGATTTATTTAGTGTTCTTTCTCTGAGAGGGGCATCAAGGGACATGTTGTAGATGGGTTAGGTTGACCTCTGTGACATCAATCTCTAAGGGTTAGGGCTTTGAACTAAACAGTAGGCACTTTCCATAATGATCTATTATGGATCTGCCACCCATGAATTTGTTTCAACTCTTCTTGAGCCTGTGTAAATAGCCTGTTTCACTTCTTGTGGTAAATGAAGTTATATGAGTTTAACACTTATATTGTAAAGCAGCCTTTCTTTTCTTCTTTTCTAATCAACCCTCCAAAATATTCAGTCTCTCTCTAATTCTAAAAACCTAGGATTTGAGTAATAAACACTGTTTAACTTATTTATATCTTTAATGAATTTATCATTATGAGTTGTATATTTTGATCATATCCTCTTTTTTTGTTATATATCCCTTTATCTGTCCTTTTTATGCTCTTTACTACATGAGTTGAGGTTTTCTAGAAACTTCTTAGCCATGATTTTGAGAGAATGCCATGCTTTTCTACAAATCTAAGATCACACTATTCTATAATATTCTTTCTGTTGATGCCCAGTGTTTTATTGGTCTTTTAGGAATTTGGTGAGGTATATTTAAAGGGAAGCTATATTTAAATTTTAAGTTTTAAAGTTTTAGTCTGTTCTTTCATTTCTTTCACAAAAATGACACTCATAAGGAAACATTATGCTAAAACATGGCAAGAAGATTTCTGTGAATGAATTAATTTTCACTTCAACTAAATTAAACTAAGTTGGGCCAGAGCCACACAGATAAAGGTTTATTTAATTTCAGTTTCAACATATGCTTTTTGTACATATATTTTAAAACTGAGCAAATCTGTTTGGTGAGCACTGCAGTATGCATGGGGGCATCTCTCTGTGTCTATATACATCTGTTTATCTATATCTATCTGTTTATCTATATCTCTATGTATCTGTTTAGAGGTATACTAATTTATGGAAATTTATGGCAAGCTTAGATTAACATAAAATATTACCTGCGGTTCTCTATTATAGTCTCAAATCTTTGTAAAAACAAAAATACACAAAACACTAAGGAGCAATATATCTCTAAAGATTTTTTAAGGTCAGAATTGTGGATAGATGGGAATATATTCTCCATTTTTAACAATGTTTCTAAAAAATTAACTTTCTGTTTCAACCAAAGTCCTGTTTTCACAGAACCAATTCACAAAGTTAGGTAGCGGTATGAATAAATGCACAAGTCTTATTTCAAAGACTAGTCACAGACTAAAGTTCCCTCACCTGAAAAGTCCTTTCTTTTGGTACAAATAAAAAAAAGAAAGAAAGAAAGAAGCATTCTTATTCAGGGAGAGCCTGGAAGTTTCAAAGTGGTCAAGTAAGTGTTTATCTGTGATACCAGGAACTGAAGCAAAATCATAGATTTAGAACTAAAAGGGACCTTAAAGGCCATCTAATGCAATCCTCTCATTTTACAAACAAGACATATGAAAGAGACATAATCATAAGTAGTAACTTCAGTGGTGGAATTTGAAGCTACGGTCTCTGACTTTAGAGGCAATATTCTTTTCAAGTGTCATAGCAAACTAGTACCAAGATCAAATGAAGTTAGAGATAGAAAAGTGATACAATGTAAGATTAAGATCTGAATATTTCTTTCTAGAGAGTGGAGAAGGTTTGAGTTTCACAAACACTGATATAATTCGTTGTAGCAATTTTCCTGTAGAAGTTTGGCTGGTTTTACAATGAAATTCATGAATCAAGTTCTGCTTTCCAGTTTTCCCAAATTAGCTGCTGTTGGACATCTCCTGCTGCTGCTGGCTCTTATTATTCATAGGATCATGAGATTTAGAGCTGGAAGAGGCTTTCGAGTTTATCTAATCCAAGGTTTGCCCTTTAAAGATGAGGAATCTAAAGCCCAGAAACATTAGTTGTCTTGCCCAAGTTCATACAAAGAGTAAATGGCAAGACCCATGTTGTCTTCACTTGCTTGTTTATACTAAGGAGCAATATATCTCTAAGCAGAACTGAACAGGACCGGAGAGCGAACATCAATGGTTTATTCAGATCAAGACTCAGGTATCATGGTAGGACATTGTTGAGAATTTTGTACTGAAACAATTGAATAAAACCTTTCTTTGGTGGAACACAAGTCCTGAGTGTTGACTGCTGTTTAATTAGCACCCTTTTAGATACACTAGATGGTGAGGGAAAGAGGTTATATTTTTTAAAGTTGTATTTCTCCAGTTGAAATGATTGATGCTTTTATAGGATTCAGTAGTTGCCAAAGCAGTAACCTTATTTCTTATCCTGAAAAGTGGGGCATATCATTAGTGCCATCTTTGAAAAATACACTGATGCAGTAGCATAATTGTAAATGTTATTCAGCCTACAAGGTATAGGGCCACCTGTTATTTGGAAAATCTAAACAACATGTATTTAGGGGATGATAAAATTAAGAACATTTCTACTGTATGAATCACAGATGCTAATTTGCTGGCATAAATGTGGAATGATATATTGTACAATCCAGTAATTATGTCTGAAATCAGTCTAGAGTAATTCATTAACACCTTTTTTTCAGGGGAAAAAAGGAGGAAGTTGACATCTGTAACTAATATTATGATATGTTATTTTGTTATGTTTTTTATTTCATGAATTGTAGGAAACCATAAAATAATTTTAATAGCTAATTATAAAAACATTCTCCATTTTCTCCATCACTTCATCTGAGAATATTGATTTTACAAATGATAGGCCTATAGGTACTAATGATAGGGAAGAAAAGAAAAAGAAAATTGATTTAATTGAGGAGGCATATTAGCTCTTTCTTGAAGGAGCTAGGAGGCATAGTGGATAGAATCATCTTCCTGAGTTCAAATCTGGCCTCAGACACTTATAAACTGGGAGGCCTTGGGCAAGTCACTTAACCCTGTTTGTCTCAGATCTTCATCTGTAAAAATGAGCTAGAGAAGGAAATTAAAAACTATTCTAATATATTTGCCAAGAAAACTTCAAATTGGGTCACAAAAAGTTGGTGACTACTGAACGACAGCAATGACTTAACTCTTTCAAAACCACTTAGATATCATAGATGGGTATCCCTCACATTACACTTGGGAATTATGCCTGCAAAGTTTTGGGTCAATACTATATTTGTACAAGGATTCACAAAGTACTAATGAGTCATTTAAAAGTAATTAATCATCACTTAAGTTTTGGACAAATGAATAAGTTCAAAGATAGGGTTTGTTTTTCACAGATGAATCTGTTAGGTCAGACCACTAGAGCATCAGGTTCTCCCCTTGAATAAAAGTTTGAAAAATAAATATGATGAAAGTTTTGCTCTGAATATTTTTAGACAGAAGTCAATTCATTTCTCACAAGAGTGAATTAGTAATATATTCTCTCATGAAATCCTAACCCTTTTTCATAGAGTTAAATTGTATGAGTTTTAAATATCCTACTAGTCTATTTGTATGCTGAAATGCAAATTTATATACTTTAATTTGTGATTTTTTTTCACTTAAGAGTCTATATTCCTTTGAATCTAAGCTACCTTTGCTTTTAAAAATAAATTATTTTGGAAATCTTGCTTTGGCTGTGTTTACAATTAAAACATGATGGAGTTTATGAAAAAAAGTTGATCTGTACTCTTACATTGATATATTTATCTGTGTATACATAGAAACACATCTATATGTCTATCTATAATTATATCTGCACATATATTATTGCCTAATCTTTTATTTTATTGATGTAGGGAATTCCAGATGTAAATTAGCATCTACTTGAGTATTGAGAATTTAAGCCACATGCTTAGGGTCATACTGCCAGGATGTGTTAGAGGTAGAATAAAAAAAAAAACAACAAAACTTATCTTCTGTCTTAGAATTGATACTGTATATTGGTTTTAAGGCAGAAGGGTAATAAGGGTTAGGTAACTGGAGTTAAGTGACTTGGCCAGCATCACAAAGCTAAGAAGTATGTGAGGTCAGATTTGAACCTTGTACTTCCCATCTCCAGGTCTGGTTCTTTATCCACTGAGCCTCCCCTAAAGATGGAATTTGAACTCATGTCTTTCCAACTCTGAGGTTGGTTCATGATTCACTATTCCATGTTGCCTATCTTTACATGTATATACTTAATTGAGCATTTATTAAGCAATTGTCCTGTGCCAACAACTGAACATCGATGCAATGCATGCATATGCATTCATGTATATGCATGTGTGCAGTTAGCACTCTGCACATAGTAAATTATTAATAAATGCATGTTTATTGATTGATTATATATTCATATTACATATACACATTAAAGTAAACATACTATTTTAGATATTTTCCATTTTTGGACAATTACTGCTGAACAAATCTCTCTTCATATATGGAAGAAAAATCAGTTGAAAATATGGTCATAGTGATTGCTTACATTTATGCAGTGAATGGATCTCAGTAATTAACTGTCATCATATACTAGAAAATCAATGAGCAAAACCAGCAGTAAAGAGCCCTCCCATTTCAACAACAAAAAAAAAGGATTCCTTGTTAGACTCTCAATCTTACAGTCAAGAACATCAGGGTAGCCTGGGCTACATAGCTTGGGTGACACCTGTCATAATCAATTAGTCAACAAGAAAAAATGGTGTAAAAATGACTTGTAGATTCAGAGCAGTTCAATCACCCACAAATGTTCCCATAGGAAATGAGAGTCTGTTAATCCATTCAGCCATCTTTCATTTGCTGAACAATAGTCTTCCCTTCATTCAAACAAAATTTTTAAAAAGTGAAAACATGAGACTAAAAACATTTAGAAGAAAAAAACTGTACCCCTTAAAGTTAATGATGTTAAGTGAAAACATACATAAACAGGATAGCATTTTCTAAATATATGTAGAGGTCTAGGTCTAGGGCACCCATGCCTTCCCCCATAGGTCATTTAAAGGAATTGATATGATGCATATTCAAGTATCTACAGAAATCAGTGTCTTGCCTTTTCTTCATTGTATTTAGGTTCTTTTAAAACATTTCTATATTCTTTCATTCAAATCTAAGGATAATAGGAATGATTAGAAGGTGAAATCAGATGGACCACTTCCCCAGTTATATCAGATACAATTTCCATTTCAAGAGTCTAAGATTACCAGGAACCTAGTCTGATGACATGCACTGGCTAGACAGAAGCATTTGGAGCACATTTGCTTTAATCTTAGTTAAAGGAAATTTCATCCCAGGAAACAGGAGTCCCTTGTATCTATGGATGCCTATTAACAGTTTTTCCTGATTGAAATGTATTGAACTAGCTAGAATGAATTCTCTATCCCATCTTTAGGAATACAGAAGAAGCTCCATCATGCCTTATAGCAGGAGCCTCAGTCATTTCTAAGATTTGCTATATTATTCATATTACCACCACTAGTAGTTCACATTTACACAGTCCCTGGAAGTTTTACAAAACATTTTATTTATATCTTATTTCATTTAATCATTATGATAAGCCTATGCAGAAGATAACATTATCCTCATTTCATAAACAAGAAATCTGAGGTTTAGAGAGGTTTTGACTTTTCCTGTAAGTAAGAATTTGTTGCAGAACTCACATCCAAATCTTTTAGACTCCAGTTGCAAGTCACTATTTTCTAAACCAATGGTCTCCAAAGTGGGCCAACCAGTCAAGGTGGGAAGAAGGATCACATTTTATTCTCCCTGCGATCTCACCTTCTACAAAAAGTCTTTTTTGGTTTCTCTTAATTCTAGTAACTTCCCTCTATTTTAATATATTCATTTTCTCCTGGCTATATCTAGTTTTGAACGTAGCATATGGTTTTGTACAATACATATTGTTTCCTCTGTTAGACTGTGATCTCTTGGACTGCAGTTACTGTCTTTCACCTTTCTTTGTACTCCTGTAGCTTAGAACAGTATCCAAAACATAGTTGGAACTTAATATTTATTGATAGAGTGATTATAATAGTCAATCATAAGGCTTTACTTCAGTATAGTGATGCCTATCTTCATTCTTCAAAACTCTCTCCTACTGTTAGAACTATCAACATTCCCTTTCTGAGCTAGGATAGCAGTAGTAATTATAAGCTAAGTTACCAAACATCCTCAAGAACTGCAGAGATACCATTTTGATTTCTTCCATCCATGGCCCATGCAAATATCCATACACAGTCTCTCTTCCTCTTGTATCACCATTTGCCTGTGTCAGATCCTCCTCTGAGGATGGGCTTTGTACTCTGTGGCAATAACTTCATTTTTGCTCAGGATATTATTATATTATTTTCTGCTTAGTTTTAAATTTCCTTCTTTAATATCAACCCAATAGTTAACTGTTTCAACTTCATACTATTTTGCTTTAAATACTTCGTTCCCATGACTTAATGCCATTCATAATCTGCCAAACCACAGCCCTGGATTACTTCTACTACCTTCCTACAAACCACAAAACTACCAGTTCTTAAACTGAAATAAACAACAAACTAAACAACAACAACAAAAATAATCCTTCATTAGAAACTGTTTATACCACCCTTCAAACAAGTATTCTATTACTCTTTTTTATTATCGAATCTCTTAGAATAAATTATCTATACTGCTTCATACTTTCTTTACTGACACTCGTTCCTTAATATTTTGCATAATCTAACTTTTGGCTTCATTACTTTACTGAAACTGCTTTCTCTAAGGTTAAAAATGACATTTGAATTGACAAATCTTTGATGGTATTTTCTTAGTCCTCATCTTAATCAATCAGTCTGCCACTTTAGAAACTATAAATCACTTTTTTTCCCTCCTGGATATTCGTCTATGTTTTTCTGATACTACTCTCTTCTAGTTCTCCTGACATTAGATTACTGTTGCTCAGATTCATTTACTATTCCATCATGCCTTTTAACTATAGATTTTCCCTGACATTCTACCATAAACTTTCTTCTTTTCTCCTCTCTATGCTCTTTCTTTGGTATTAGCTTCCACAGAAACCATCACCTTTATGCAGGCAATTCACACACACACACACACACACACACACACACACACACACACACACACACACATATATAGTTTTTCCATTGAGTTTCAGTTCCTCTTCACCAATTTGAACATTTCAAACTGGATGGCTATGGGACATCTTAAACTTAATATATTCAGAATGATCTCATTATAACTTTCCCTAACTCCAGTTCAAAAATTCGCTATTTCTGCTAAAGGAAATAGCATCCTTCCAGTCTACCAAGTCTATAAACTTGCCATTATCCTGAATCTCTTACTTCCCCTCATACCTTGTATCCAAGCATTTGCCAAATGTTGACCACTCTCCTTTCAAAATACATATCAAATCCAAAATCTTCTTTTTTTTTTTACTTTTACAACCCTCTACAACCTGAACACAACTATCTTTCCAATCTCATTAGATCTTACTTTTCTTGCAAACCTAACTTACTTTTTTGATCCTTGGATATAACACTCTATTTCCTGCCTGTGTGATCCTGCGCTGGTCATGTCACATGCCTAGATTATTCTCTTTCTTAACTCTTCCTCATGGTGTCCTTTCATTTGGAAAGCAGCTCATTCACATCGTCTTTGTGGAGGCTTCCCTAATTGTCTTAACTACTAGTGTTCTTCCTTTCAGACTACCTTGTATTTATCTACTTTATATAAAATAGTATTCCCTATATAATTGTTTTATCTAGCCACCTTTCTACTGTTTACCCTATAGAAGGTAAATACTTGACAAAGATGATTTTATTGTTTGTGCTTTTATTGTCAGTGGCTCACATAGTATCTGGTACCTAATAGATACATAATAAATATCTATTGATTGATTGATTGTTATCTAGATTATAGTATTAGCTTCCTAACTGGTCTCTCTGCTTCAAGTATCTCCTTTCTGTAATCCTTCCTTCACTCAGATAAGTCTTACTCTGCCACATCTCTACTTAAAAAACTCCAGTTGCTCAATAGGGTGTAAAGTCAAATATCATTTCATCTTTAACTCATTCTTTTTATGTTCTAGTTTCGTGTAAGTTTTATAACATATATAATTATCCACATGAGACTTCATTTATACAATAATTAATTTATATATAAACATATATTGGCATATGTGCCTAAAATGTTTTGCTGATGGACATGTATAAAAAAAGAATTTGGAGACTTCTGTTCTATAAGACATCAAGGTTAAGAAGTTAATGGGAAACAGGGAAAAGAATTAAGAGTATTTTGTCTAATTTTGCCTTTTTGGCTGAACTAATTTTAAACTAAATTTACTTATGTGGGATTCTTGCTTTTAAAAGACCAGATTTTAACCACCAAGGTAGGAGAACTAAGACACAGGATGCTTTTATTTGAACTCTCTAGGTAAGAATAAACCTCAAAGTAAATCATTATAAGAAAAAATATAAATGGATAAAAAGTAATAAACACTTCTCACTACAACCTTTCTACCCAGTGGCCAAAACCTGAAGAAAAGTGCCAATAGCTGATTCCTTAAGTTCCATCATAAAAATCAGGGAATTAAAACCTAATCTCCTGTATAATGAATGAGTCTCTTAAGATAGTCATATAGAGCTTTATTTCTCCAATGTCTTAAAAACAAATTTCCTTTTGTAGTTTGAGAAATATAAATTTTATTCCATAAAAATCTCCTATCATGGAAATTGCACAAAAAGAGTGAGAAAGGGGAAGCAGCAGTATTATGGCAATATGAGGCAAGGTTGCTGAATTTTAGATTAGAAAAAGAATAGGTTAAAATAGGATATAAGAACTAGCACACCGATTATGTCCTGCCCTTTGGGAGACCAAGAGGAAGATATTAGCTACCATAGTTCCCATGGAGACCCAGAAAAATTGGTAGAATTTTGGTGGTCCTGTTTTCCAGAGTGGTGAACATAGGAAAGAGAGAGAGCACATTAGACAACTTTATCCTTGACAGAATTAAAATTTGATTCTACAGCCAAAGAGAAATAACATTTCTAGTATTTCTAGAGAAATAGCAAAGATCTTTGTGGTGTCATTATCCAGGAAAAGGTGTAAGAGCTCTCAGGCAATATCTCTGTAGATCGTTATCCAAGAATGTCTGGAAGATATTAGCAGCAGCAGCAACAAAGTCCAGAAAGAGAAGTGTACTCATTCTCTTGGATCAATCATATATCTTAGGAGAAAAGCATGGGAAAGAGGGCCTCCCTTACCTTATGAAGTAATTGGTTTCTCTCCCCTCACTTCTTTCCAGATTCATATACAATCCTTGGTTGAAAACCGAGAAAGACCTCAAAAGTCTCCTTGCATTGCATCTGGCCAGTGCTCCAGGCCACAGAAGACATCCAAAGACCTTCCTACATGTCCTAGGCCATTACTATTACTAATGTTTTCCACATGGATATGGTCAAGGACAACAGAACCCATACCGAGCTCAATAGTGAAAGGACCATTTCTAGGATCTGGAGGCCAGCAGAAGCCATGGATGGAGGCTTAGAGAAGATCTGTCTTGGAAAGAGTAATTGCAGGCTTTACTAGCTGCTCTGTAGACCCATGGCAACTGTCTACTAATATAACCCAAGAAACCCTAGGCCTTCTCATCTGAACTGCTATTGTGCTCAGGAAATCCAGACTTTACTAATTATTCTTCAGATAAACTTTCTTTTATGTGTTGCTTCATTCAATTAGAATGTGAGATCTTGGACCACAATGACTGACCAGCCTTTCTTAGAGCATTTATCATGGTGACTGACACAAAAATACATAATAAATACCTTTTCATTCATTCATTTAGATTATCTGAAGAGCACTCATAGATGGAACCTACATAATCAGAGGATTAAAAAATAGAACAAATTTTTCAAAATTTATGTGATATTTTCATTTTTAGTGTAAAATAGAAACCAGCACTTTGAAAACCTAATATTTCAATCCCAAATAAATTAGAAGAATTTGAAATATGTCTTAAGAAGATGAAAGGAGGCATAGTTGGGCAATTTTAAATTTATGATATTAATGAGTAATGAGTTGGTCCCAAAATTAAATAGAAGGAAGAGATCAGGCTAAATTGTTTTTGGAAAATTGTGACTGCTTTTAATGATCTCAGAATGCTCCCTAGAGTTAAGATAAAAGTTCACAGCAAATATTTTCCCAATTAGTTTATATTGTTACAGATACTGAAACACCATAATTTTTGATAAACTCAAAGGACAATAAGAGAAATATATGGTAGATACAATTAGGATGTAGGATGTTTCTCTTCATGCTATTTATAAGAAGTGGAATGAGGTGATGTCTGCATGATACAGGAAATGTATGATTTGTAGAGGAGGCAGGGAAGCTAGCTATGTAGCATAACTGAGGAGGAGAGGTATTGATGACCCACAATTTCACTGGTACCCATGTAGTACAAAATAAACTAACCAACTAATTAAAGGAGTTTGTCTTTAAAGAACATGGACAAGAAAGCCTGGATCTGCTGTGTGTTCTGCACAAATGGAGAGAATAGCCACATCAATGAGCATATATACCCATTAAATGATTTTTAAAAATCTTAAAAAAAAGCAAACAAAAACTTTAAAAAATCCTCCTCAATACTCTATATAGGTCCTGTTCTCAAAAAACTTACAATGTTGTTTCCATCTTTTTATCCCCTTACCTAGCCACACAGCTTTGAACACAATAAGAGCTTAATACAAATATATATCTCATGTATATGTATGCACATGCATGTATATGTAAAACAACTACATATGTATATACACATAATATGAATGTATGTATATATGAAAGAAAGAAGTTGAAAACATGGAACTGAAACCTCCATATTTGTTGCTCAAATTCCTCCTCTTTACTATTTACCTAAATGATAATTAGGTCACACAAAACAATAATCAAAATGGAAAAATTAACTACCAAATAGTTCTAAACAAACCATTAAATAATTGACTATGTTCTGCTTATTAGAGGGTATGATCTGAAAACATTTTAATATGTACTTTTTCCTTGATGCCTATGTCTCAAGACTACTATTTTACAGCAAGGTAAAAATTTATTTTTCTCTTACAATTTGGAAACTTCACTAAATTACACTCAGAGAAAGGATGTATTCCATACTTTTCTCTTATGCTGTGGATAGAGCATTGAGCCTAGAGTCTAGAAGACCTAAATTCAAATCCAGCCTCAGACATTCACTAGCTGTGTTATCCTGTACAAATTACTTAATGTCTATTTTCTTCAGTTTCCTCATCTGTAAAATGGGACTATTAATAGCATCTACTTCTCAGAGTTGTTGTGAAGACCAAATGTGGTAATAATTATAAAGAGCTTAGCATAGTGCTTGGCACATAGTAAGCACTATATAAATGCTAACTGTCATGATTACTGTTTGCTTATAAGTGGATGTCAAATCATTTATGTAAGAAGCATGGGATATTTTGTTCTTTCTAGGTATTTTATAGTTTTGAGAAACATGTTAGCATTGATATCACAATTTGACAGAAGAGAAAACAGATGCCCAAATTGGCAAAGCCCAGATGGGAATGGAAGTGGACTCTGAATGTCTAAATGCTGGTCAATATCTAAGCAGATCTGAAAGCCAGTGAACCTTTCTCGTGTTCTTTGACAATTGCTGCCTCATATTTACCAGAACACTGAGGTGCTCTTATAAATAACTGAAACTAAACTACATCTGACAGCCTAAATGAACAAGGTACATATTGGGATGAAGCATCCTTGACTTTTATGATGTTGGTTCAGGAACTATCCAGGGAGGCAAAGGTTCAGGGCAGAGCAGCAGACTGGAAACAGGGGTGAAAATGTCACATTTCAGCTTTCCCAGACATCCCACTTTCTAACTTTTGCCTCTCTTAACCTCTGACATTTCCGTGGAGGAAAAGCTTAAAAAAATTTACAAAAAGCCACATAAGTGTGTGCTTGTCAAAACAACTAGTCCATAAGTATCATTCACCAAGATGCACCAAACAAGTCTTATCATAAACCAATCATAAGGAGCAAAGTCGTGATGAGGATTCTAGTGTTAACTAAACCAGAACAAGAAATTAAGTATGACTTTAGTCAAGAGAATTAATTCTTAAGAAAATGTCTCCTCGTCAGAGAAATCGATCCTATTTTGCTGACCTCATGCATCTAATTGTTAAACAAATATATTTTAGAGGGAAAAAAGGCTACAGTCCTGAGATTATCAAGATCTCACCTTATAAAGCTAACTTTTTATTCTTTAATTAAATTAAAATTATTTCAAAGAAAACAAATTTAAATGGAGGGAAGAACCACAAAGTGACCCCAATTAAATATACATCCTGTTTTATTAGAAATGAATATCCTTACCACAGCTATAAAACTAAAAAAATCCATTTCAGATTCATATAAGATCCAGCCTCCTTTTTTAGATATTAAATTTTATTTTATCTTTCCCCAATTACATGTAAAAGTTTCCAACATTTTTTAAGGAATACTGAGTCTCAAATTCTCTCCCTCCTCCCCTCTACACCAATGCCCCATTCCACTTGAATTGGTAAGCAATTTCATATAAGTTTTACATGTTCAATAATGTAAAACATTTTCCCATATTAATCCTTTTATGAAAGGAAACTCAAATAGGAAAAAAATTTAAAAGTAAAAAAAAAGTTTGCTTTGGTCTGGATTCAGGCTCATTTCTTTTCCTCTGGAAGTAGATGGCATTTTTTATTATGAGATAAGACCCATCTTTCAAGAGTCATTTTAAATATTACAACCTACCTAACTGACTTGACCATCCCAGCTGGATATGATTTGTCCTTTGTATGAACTCTGGTAGCAATGACTACATCCTCACCTCCGGGGCCTGGGGAGGGTGAGCACCTGCTGGGTGGGAAGTCGCTGTGTTCACCATTAAGTATTGAGTCTCAGAGTTATGAATGATGAGGGCAGGAGTTCGTGGGTACTCCCAATGGATTTGTTAATATAAGAAGTCATAAATAAGAAATTATACATTAACCAATAATCTTGAAAGAAAAATATTTTTTTACTTCCATATCTCTTGTTTTCAACCCCTTCTCTCCACTCACATGGACCTCATCATGTGTCCACTAGCCTACTAACATAACCTCCTAATTCTCAGACTTTTTTACTGTTCTTTGTGCCAAGGATCCCTTTGACGGTCTGGCTAAACATCTGGACTTTTTTCAGAATATATGTTTTTAAATGCAGAATGTAATGTTAAATAGGATTACAAAGGAAAACAAAGAATAATAAGAGTGATAGCAGTAATAATATCATCATCAATAACAAAGGTAGGATATCGTCATCCCCATTTTACAAATCCGGACTGAAGCAAACCGATATTAAATGTCTTGCCCAGAGTCAGACAGGTAATAGGCATATGAGGACTGGATTTGAATTGAAGTTTTTCCTGACTCTAGGGCTATTGTTCTTTCCACTGTTTCACCTATCTTCCAACAATGGTCCATGAACCCAAGGTTAAGAATCCCTATTCTCACTATTTGATATGCTTCCAATACTTCTCCCTCTCCAATCCATTATCCACGCAGATGTCAAAGTAAGCTAGATCTGATCATGTCACCAAATTTTCCAACCCACTTCGACCCACAAATAATAGTTTTAGCCTTTACTTAGACACTTATGAGATAAGGAAAACTAGTAACTCTAAGGCAGCATGTTCTACTTTTGGAGAACTCTAATCGATTAAAAAAATGTTTCTCTTAAATTGAGCCTAATTTGTCCTTGAATTACTTTACTTCACTGCTTCTACATTTATTTTTACACCAAGAAGAACAAAAATTCAAATTATTTTTCAAATTATAGTCCTTCAAAAACTTGAAGACACCTACCATGTTTTCTTCTCCTCCTCCTCCCCAAGGCTAAAATTTCTTAGTTCCTTAAACTGATTTACTCATAGAATTGGTTCTGATTTCTTTGCTATTTGGGCTACTTTCCTCTAAATACTCTCTTCATTGCAAAAATTATTCTTATAATGTCACATTCAGAAGTTAACATTATATCCCAAGGGTGCTCTCACTAGGAAATTTTGCTCATTAGAATCCCTCAGTTGCACCAGCCTTTTGGGTTGCCATTTTGCTCTGTTGAGTTTCAGTGAGCTTCCAGTCCAATAATTCCCAGATCGGAGGGGAAAAAAATCATGCCTTTTTCTTCCTGTACATGTGATGCTGACTTCTTAAATTCAAATACAGAGCAGGATATCAAGAAAACTAATAGGGCCTCAGATTTTAGTGAAGAAGGTGAAAAATATTCATGAGATGGCAGATAAAAAGCATAGAGAGTGGTTGCAATATGTATTATAAGAAGGAGTACCCCTATCAATTAAAACAAAGATCCATTGAAAGATTAAAATGCAAGACTTTACAGTTATCTAGAAAATTTCATTTCATTTCATTCATCCCATACTGAAGGTTTATATAAATGGATGCAAAACGAAAAGAGCAGAACCAGGAAAGCAATTTATGCAATACCAGTAATATTATAAATATAATCACTTGTGAAAAAACTTAGCAACTCTGATAACTACAAGGATCCATTATAGTTCCAAAGGATTCATAATGAAAATTGTTATCCACAAACAGATAGAGAACTAATGGATTCAAAGTACATATTGAATAATATATTTTCTTATGTTTTTCCAAACATTGTTAATGTAGAAATATATTTCACACAATTTTATATGGGTAATAAGTATTATATTTGTCTTCTCAATGGGCAAGAAAATGGTGGATGGAAGAAAATAATTTGAAACTGAAAACAAAATAAAATTGGATAAAAATAAAGACATTTGTTAAGAAAAAACAAAACCCATCCCATATTTCTGACCTTTTAGGATATTTTTGGATATTAATTTTGACAATCCATTCAATTCAATACTAATTAAGCATTTTGAGTAATAAACTCTTTGCCATCAAAAACTGCCTTTTATGTATTTTTTATTCCCTCCCACTCACTCCAGAAGCACCCAGAATGATGGTGCACATAGTAGGTCATCAATAAGTAGCTGTTGAGTGATAAGAAAGAATCATGTAAATGTCAAAAGTATTCCCTATTCCCCTTCCTCTAGATCAAGATTCACAGAATGAGATCATGAAGTCATTTTTAGAATCATGTCTCTTTGAGTGTCTCCTACAACTTCAGTAATTCTTCAACACTTATCCTCCCTGTTGTTTCAAATATGCTTAATTTAAAAATTGCCTTTATTTTTGTCAGTCAACAGCAAGTATAGCATCCTCCTGAGATGCAGTGATCAAAGAAAAAAGTAGAGCTGCTTAGCAATTCTTAAACTTAAAAGTGCTCAGCTTGAACAGTATACATAAGTTAGTTTCTTCCTATTAAATTCTATAATTATACATTTTCAAGTCTGCTTGAGAGACAAATGAGGACTCTCATACACACACTTACTTTCCTTTGTTGTTTTATTTAAATGGATAATACAGAAAAATATTTGCTGATAAAGCAGCCCATTTATATTTTAAAAGGAGAATATAGCTTTCTTCTCAAATCCCTGATCACATTTGTATGGTATACAAGCGCCACACCAGTCTTGAGGTGCTTCGCTCCCATGGTGCCAAAAAAGCAAACAAAAGACTATATCAGTTTCACTGAAGGTGACTTCTACAATGTTTAACATTTTTATGACTGCAAAACTATCTTTTATAAAGAGATAAAATGTTATTCTCATTATCGACCAATATTAGAACTCAGTAATCTTAAAGTGTTCCAAAAGAACTATAAAAGTGGTAACCAAAAACCCTCATGTAATCTTGAGAAAGAGAGAAATGGAGGGAGGGAGGGAGGGAGGGAGGGAGGGAGGAAACAAGCATTTATTAAGTGCCTATATGTGCCAGGCACTATGTCAAGGGCTTTAAAAATATCATTTCATCAGCTCCTCCTAACAGCCCTGTGAGGTAGTGGCTATTATCTCCATTTTATGTTGGGAAACCAAGGAAAATACGCAGTATGTGTAAGGTCATACAGCTATTGAGTGAAACAAGATTTGAACTCACAACTTCAGGATTCCAGAGCACAATCTACTGTGGCATGCAGTCAAAAAGAATATTACTTTGCACGATACTATAGTATACTACAATATGAATAACTGTGACATTCGAGTTGTCTCAAAGTATAGATGAATTTTAACAGTCGGAAATGAAAGAAGAAACAATAGAGAGAGAGGAAGTGATGAGATCAAATTCAAAGATGTGGAAGGGTGCTGAAAGTGTAGTGAGATAAAAGGAAGTGTAATCTGGAAGAAGTGCAGAGTATGTGGCACACACAGGGAAGAGGGACGGCTTATAAGGCTCAGAAGCTGGTGCCAGAGTGTGGGTACCACTAAATTCCAAATTGATGCTTTAAAAATATTTGTTATATGATTTCTCTCAAGCAGACTGTCTGATGATATTAAAAAATAATATTACTTGAACTCAGATGGAATGTAAGAAAAGGTATAGATACTCTAGTTCTTTGGGAAGTAGTATGGGATCTGGGGGAAAATGTACTTGATTGATAGCATGAGGATAAGGATTCAACTCCCAGCACTGTCTAATACATCCTCTGTGATATTAGACAATCTCTCCAAATTCTCAGATGCTCCATTACCTCCTTTGTAAAAATGAAGGGTTGCCTAGATGCCCTCTAAATCTCTTTCTAACTCTCTATATGTAATTCTATCCACAGTGGATATAATTAATTATATGAATAATCCTTCCTCTATATTCAGTGTAAATATGTGAACCGTATAACTTTAATTCCTTGAAGATTATTTTGGAAAAAGGAAACATATCCTAAAGTCTATATACAAGATAATTTTATCACCTACAGAGTAGGTAAAAGGAATACCTTAATGCAAAAAGAAAGAAGTAAGGGGATATTGTTCTTTCTCTTGCATGGGATATATGAGAACAAGAATATAAAGAATGGCAAGAATTTTTTTCTAGATTTTTCTAATTTTGCCAAGTCAAGCCAGAAATTCCAAAAAGAGGAGGGATTAAACATTAGTTAAAATTCATTTTTTTTGAAACAGAAAAGGGGGGTTGAACACCCCAATATAAAGTTTGGTAGAGAAATATATCCAACTAAATAGAGAAACAAGCAGGATTCGGGGTAAGAGGGAGAATTAATTCTAGGAGGGAAATAAGTATGAACAAAATGAACATCTGGACCCTGAAGTAGTTAGGGAGATGTACTAAAGGGAGAGGTGTAACAATTAGAGCTGGATGAAGCAGGGCATTATAAAGGATATACAACTGGCCTCAAGGCAAGGAAGAACTAGTTTCAAGTTCTGACTTTGAAACTTACTGTCAATGAGATATTGGTAAACAGTTCCCGGATGTAGGACTTCTGCATATTAAATAAGAGATCAAGCAATGAAATTAGTTTGGGGAGTGAGACTTATCTTATATACTTTGTTCATAGGGACAGCTTGTTAAGTGCTAAATATTTTATAAATGTTATCTCATTTGATCCTTACAATAACCCTGGGAGAGAAATATTATTATCCCCACTTTACATATGAGGAAAGTTTTAAAGTCTATGCATTCTTTAGGGTTATAAGCTTAATAAAAACCCTTAAGTTCCATATTGGAAACAATACCGATTTTAAGTCTTTTTTTTTAAAAGAACATTCCATGATCTCTTGTACTGAGGACTAAATAAGCCTCCACAAAACAAAAATTTCTTATGTTGTTGAGAATAAAATATCTCTTTGATGTCTTGCTTGCTATTTTTTCCTTTAATTTGTTTTCTATTAATTTTCCTGTGGCAGATATTTCTTTCACTCCAGTTTCCATTTCACAGGCTCTCCAGTTTCCATTCACTTTCATTTGATAAAGAGACAAATGAAGGTCTCACGCATACATATGAACACTAAAAACAACAAATAAACAAACGACAAAACACATCAAAAATATGGATTTCATAATGAACACTGAAAAGTTGACATGGGAAAAGGGCTCTTTAAAAATATATATGGTTCACATTTTTTGATAGCATGTGGACAAACAGCTGGGTACAAAAGGTCAACAGAAAAATCAATAAACAATGTAGACAAAAATATGTTCAGTCCTAAAAGATTTACTTTTTCTTGGCAGGTCCTTATGCTCTTAAAGCATTAAAAGGTAACACTAGTTCTCTCTAGCCACAGCTCCAGCAACCCCTCAACTAGTTGTCATAAGGAATACTCCATTTGCCATTGTTAAAGCAGAAGGCAAATACTATCTTCTAAAAAACTCAGACTGTCTGACTCTAGTTAAATGAATGCCAGAAAAAAATGTTAAAAGAACAACAGTAAAAACCTTCAGTTATATGGGACAGGACACAAGTAAATGCAAAATCCTTTCAAGCAAGAAAAACACAAGTTATATTTGGTGGAGCAGAAATAAAGATGCTGTTTCTTAGGGTCCTCTGGGATTGAACAGTAAGTGCCAAGTTGAGCCAGAAAGAATGGAAGTTTATAGAGCAACTTTAATAGGCTAAGACATGTTTAGTGGAAAGGAAAGGTGATAGCCAACAAGGGAGGAAAATATTCTACCCTCCAAATCCCTTGACCCATTACATCCCAGAAATATTTGCTTTATTAAGCTCATGAAATTTTGGTGTAGTCAACAAACTGTGAAAGTCTACCAGATTATTAATATAAAATGACCACTGTAGTGGTTTTTTCTTCCTAGAATAGTACTTCTAAAATGAAGAGACTTGCAATCACCATGACCTTCTGAAACAAAAAGAATCTGTTTTCACATAACAGCCATTCAAATACATTATGAAAACAAACAAAAAATCAACTATCACACTACCTCCTCTTGCTTGATTATTCTCTCTTTTAGGACAAATATATGCAAAGTCTTCAGCTGACCCTTCTATGATACAGACTCAAGACCTTTTACCATACTGGTACCCTCTTTGGGATATTCTTCCTAGTCAATATTCATCTTAAACTGTGGCATCTGAAAGTGAACATAGAACACAAAATTCCCGATGTAGTCTGATCATGGTACAAAGAAAATATTAACTTCTTAGTTCAGAAAGCAATATGTTGGGCTCATAATATGGCCCAACGTATCATTCAGTTTTTTTACTGCTGCATCACAGTGTTGATTGAAGTTGTTTACAAACTACAAAAAAAATTTTTTGTACAAACTACTGAATAACCATGTCTTTACATCTTATGCTTGCAAAAGTTGATTAAAAATACGGTCCTAAATTTATCCATCCTTATATTTTCCTTCTTAGTGTCAGCCCAACATCAAGATATTTGGGGATACTGACTGACTTACCCAGTGTATTAGTTATACTTCTCAACATTTTAGCATTTGCAAATTTGATAAGACTGCCATCTGTGCCTTTATCCAAGTAACTAAAAAAACATTACTAAGCTCAGACCCTCTGGGATATTCCACTGGGAATGGAAGCCTCATTATGCTATGGAGAACCCTGGGTTTTTTTATACAATGCCAAAAAAAAAATAGTTTTGTTTGACCCTACCAAAGCATAAAGAATCAGAGTACAAGTCTGATAATATACACTGTGTCTGTGTATCTACTTGCATATGTATGCCTGCTACTATGTATATTCAGAGATAGCTCATGTTTGGAAAAAAAAATAGAGAGAAAGCAATCCGGAAGTTTGATACTGTAGAAGAAATAGGCTTACTAAGGGATATTTGGGTACTAGAAGCTGAGGAGTTCTGAGGCAAAAAAAAAGTTTTGTTATAAGTATAGTTCTGAGACATTATAGAATTTTAGAATACAAAGAAAAAGAAGCTACCTGATTCAAACTACTATATAATGTGTGAATTCTACCTACAACATCTGCAACAAGTGTTCATTCAACTCATTTTTTTCTTGAATCTATCCAATAAAAGGCTCATTTCTTGAAAAGGGATCCCATCCACTTCAGTACAGCTTTAATGAGTAAAATAATCTTTTAGTGAGCTGAAATCTGAATCACCTAAACATATCCTTTGGTATTACTCGCACTCTCTGAAGCTACATAGTGAAACTCAAATCTCTGTTGTACTGACACCACTTTCTATATTTACATGTGGATATCATGCTCTCCCCAAAATCTTGTCTAGTAAAGCATCATCAATTTCTGTAGCTATTTCTTATCGGACATAGCTTTGAGTTCTCCTCTTGCACCAACTAAAAAAAAAATTTCTTTAGATTCTCTCAGATTTTCAAATTATTTCTTGAAATATGAAGTTTCAAAACAACCCACAACATTTCATATTTGGTCTGACCAGTGCCAGGTATGCCTATAATCACTTTCCCATTCTGTTCTTATTATTATGCACTCTAGATGTAAATTAGCTTTCCTGGATGCCAAGTCACATGACTAACTCATATTTTACTTTCAAAATAACAAAACTCCTAAAAGTGTTTATGTGTTAACGTGGAGCAATATGATAAACTTTTCTAATATGTAATTGTTATTAAAATTATAAACTATATACCTGTTCACTTGAGTAAATTCAGGGCTGTTGGACTAGGTACAACTCAATTTATCATATGATATACTGCTAGTTAATTACGAAGGTCTTGGAAGATCATGCTTTAAGAGAAAATCTTTCCATTTTGAACAAACAGTGTAAAAATGCACCTTCAGCTATATTTAGAGTATACACATCTCTCATTCTTCTCATCTTTATTTTTTAAATTTTCAGATAGAAACAATTTTATGACAATTTATTTATCATTATGCATTTGTATTTCATGTTATATGGACTATTGCAAAGATTGATTAACTGTTTTGTAGTAAAATAATGAATGAACTATATATTCATATTATATAAATATAATTATATAGTATACATGTAATTTTATTATAGATTATATGCATATTGTATAATTATAAATAAAATGTATAATTATAATGTGAATCATATAATTATAAATATAAAATAATTATGATTTATAATAGATTATAGATAAATAAATGAATAAAAGTATTAGAATGTAAGTTCTTTGTGAGATCACTGAAAATATCCTGAGTATATCTCAGTAGTAGAATGACAAAGATAATATTTATTCATTTCCAAGTGATTTTATATACTCTGTTGGGTCTATTTCATTTTTAAAGCTTTTAAATACATATAGTTTGGGTATAATGAGCTTTTTGTATGGCAATATTTATTCAAAAGGCCATTCCTAAGTTTTCATAGATCACTTTTATGTCTGGGTGAATGCAGGAAACAGTATTTGGTCTGTGGTCATCTTCCAGTTCCAGTAAAGTTTGTAGATTTAAATTTCCAGAACAGTTTCAATTCTGTATTCCTAATAAGGGAATCAGTCATCTGTCCTTCCATGAAAAATGTCAAGCATCTGATATATAATTCTTACCACCAGGTTATGTCTTACAAGGTAATTGGTAAGGCAGAATTTTACAGCTTGTAATTCTGTGTAGCACAATTGCTACCATTTCCTCACATAATCTACAATTATGATTAAATCGAAGCTCCTTAAGGATAACTTCTATATTTTTGCGTGCTAATGACACAGTCTTGAATTATTGTCACAAATTCCATTATTTTCACAAGTAAATGAATATAAATCAGGCATGTGTCTTAGCTTTTATTAATATATTATTGGTTTATTTCCTACAGATGCTACTGACATAGGATATTTTGATTCTCTTCATTCTGTCTGAGAAGCAATAGTATATGAGCTATATATACTTAATACAGTTTTAATTATAGCTGAGAAACACAAATAGCATGTATGGGTTTTTGAAGCATTTATAATTATTGCTCATTGAGGTAAGTTGTGCTCATTTCATTTCATTCTGAAAATTTTTTTCTAAACATTTTTAACCTGATTATCACATGTTCTAAGGATAGCAATAAATCAGTCTTTGAGAAGGAGGCAGGATGCATCTTTAGAAAGTTGCCATTTAGGGTGGCAAGCTCTGTATTCATTATATAGCATGAAGTTTTTGTTAGTATATTCTCACAAATCTGTTTTGGTCCATTTTTTACTTCCTAAAGTCTATATTCACTTTGGCATTGAATAAGTATTGACTATTTTAAATGTTCTGTTCTTTCACCTGTAATTTTTGGTTGCCAATAAACCTCTCAATGCATGTATTTCATTTTTGCTTAATGCATCTGTTTGAAGAGGGCCAAGGTATTGGTACATATCAAACCCACTGATTCTTACAGACTCAGGATTAAAGTTTCAAGACATGCATCTCTTTATTTCTTTGTTATACATTAAGAATTATAAGCTTACTGTGACCACTTTTTAGTATCACTTCAAAAAGATGACACAATATGAAGGAGACATTTGAAGAATTTTCAGTAGAGCCTTGTCACTTAAAACTGTCCATGTACATCAAGTGATTAATAAAATGTTCTGTTTTCACTTCTCCTGTAATTTGGAAGACATACTTAGTTCTTTTTAGGAGACATAACAATGGATTTAGGTATGGGCAAAATGAATGACATTAAGCTATCTGATTCAGATCAGTTGTTCCATACATCACTGAGTTTATGGTAGAGAAAAAGAGAAGAGTTTTAACATGAGCATCAGAAATTTTAGGGTTCTTACTATATTTAGGATTATTTTACATATTTGTAGTATAAATAGACCTAGTGTAGAACTAATAAAAACAATAAGAAGAATATGTATTAATATTATGGTTATCATAACATTTTTAATATTTGGGTAAATTTTACACATTTTAAAATTTAATTTTGTAACTTTTATATGTGTAATATGTCCTATTAAAATACTGGGCAACTAGATGGCATATTATATAGAGTATTGGATATGAAATAAGAAAGACCCAAGTTCAAATTCAAACTCAAATGTTGTACTACCCTAGACAAGTCATTTACCGACCCCTATTTGCCTAATTTTCTTCATCTGTAAAAGAAGATTATAATTGCATTGGGCCTCTCAGGGTTGTTTGGAATGTAGGATGAAGTTAAAATTTGTAAAGCACTATGCAAACCTGAAAGCAGTTAAAAAAAGTTATCAAAACTGCTACTAATACTACTACTACTACTACTACTACTACTACTACTACTACTACTACTACTACTACTACTACTACTACTACTACTACTGTGACTACTACCACTACTTCAATGACTGCAATTACTACTATTACAAGGGTCAGAGCCTGTGCCTTTTGAAAAGTTTGCATCGACCTTAGAATGTGGTTTATAATGAGCACCTAAAAAATACAATTATTTAATGAATTGAAAGAAAAGTTTCCAAAACACTACCATTTTTAAAGCTCTTTCACACATATTATCTCATGACATCCCCATGACCAGATATACTAAGAAGAGTCAGCATAATCCTCCAATTAATTAAAGGAGAAAACCTAGCTTAAAGAGTTGAATATGGATTTGTCTTGCATCACAAAGCTCATTAGCGGCAGAGTCAATATTAGAAGCCAGGCCTTCCAAGGCCTGAGTCAATGTTCTTTCTAGTACAGGAAAGAAAGACCTATTTAACTTTTCTTCTACTTCCTTCTTCTTCACCAATCAGAATTAAATTCAGACTGTAAAAGGTACAATAAATATTTTAAAGAGGAAAATTAAGTTACAGAGAATAGGGAAGATTATAAAAGGCTATTCCAATATTAAAATGAATTCATATCTCTGTGCACATAGAATTGTTATTCAAAGGGACTGAAAGAGATTTGTCATAGTATAGTGAAAGGATACAGGCCTAAGATTTAGAGAGCTTTTAGTGAGCTATGGAACTTCAGGGTAATTACTTAACATCTTTAGGTTTCAGCATTCTCTTCTCTAATGAGGGGCATTTCATTAGATGAGCTATAAAGTTTTTCCAACTCAAATCGACTATGAGACTGTAAAAGAAACTATAGACATATTTATGGAAAAAGTTAATTGTCAATAATCTTTGAAAAATCAAAGAAAGCAAAAAAGGTGCCAAAGGATTGGAGATGTACAAATATTTATTTGAATTACAAAAAAATAAAAAAAAACACTTCAGACTGATCTCCCAAAAATAATTTAATATAATCCTAAATGATTGAAAGTGCACCATCATGTGCTGATAGAACTTCATACCTGTCTTATCCATTATCATGACATTAATACTCAAATTCATGGGATATACTCAGTTCTGGAATCCCTGATTCTTCAGGTTGTAAAACTATTTTACTGATCACAAGCTTCCATATGAAAGCAAAGGGCTATTTTTTTTCAACATCAATATTTTACTTGTATTCTTATATGACAGAAAAACATTGAAAACTACTGCCTCCAAAGAACCAAAAATGAGGATTACATAACACAGAGGTCATGGAAAGGCATGTATTACTTTGGGGAGACTCAAACATAAAATTAATGAGAAATCTCTACCTGGCTATAGCCATTTTCAAGTCAGTGGTAACTCTTCATTACAACCAAAGCTTTCAAGAACCAACATTCTACTTCCTGGTTACTTCTACCCAAGTGACTGGCAAGACTGGTTTCTAAGGCTTTTGGTTAGTAAAGAATTCTCAGTCTTAAAGGAGGCTTAGCCCAGCTGGTATGGGGAACAAATCTTATTCTCGCATCTAGCTGTGCATGGGGTTTCTTCTTGAGCTAACCTCACTACCATCCTTAGCCCCCTACTGCTCATAAGAATTAATAATCAGTCTCAGATACTTATTAGCTGTGGGACTCTGAACAAGTCATGTATTATTTCAGTACTTCAGTTTTCTTAACTATAAATAGTTAAGTTAATCCATCTCAAACCATTGTTGTTATTATGGGAGTTAACATGCATAAAGGGTTTCCAAAGTTTAAGACACTAGATACATGTTAGTTATTATTATAATTTTAAACATCCAGATCTAAATATGATCATATTAAAATCCAACTTTCTTCTTAGACTTAGTATAACTAAAATATTAATAAGTGAAATTTGTATAATGTTCTAAGAATCAAAACAGATAACAAAAGGTTTAGATGTATAATCTCATTTGTGATTCATGAAGAACCAGAAAAATTGAGACTACTCATATTATTATCCTTATTTTTAGATGAGAAAACCATGTCACAGGGATTTACAGTGATTTGCCCACAAAATTGGAACATCTCAAAGGTCTCAAGCAATCTACATTTTATTCCACTTTATACAAATATGCCACAAAAATAAAACATTTCAGCTTTAAAAGAAAAAAATAGATTTGATATCTAAGTGCTCTCAGAAAATTTGGCTTTTATTATAACTGTGTGTAGCCTTTAAAAGATGTTATTTTTCATATTTATTTGTATTTGTACAGGTTATTTCTGTATGTGTTTTAAACTCATGAACACATACAAATTCATATTTTTATATTCAAAGTTATCTTAATTCAGAAATACAAACTAAATTGGGGATGTCTTTTATGCATATTGAAAGCATAATCATAATCATCAATGAAGTTCCTATCATAAAATATAGGAATTCATGACATTTAAAACAAAAAAAGTGAAAAAAGTTGCAAATATTAATTTCGATTTACCCCTTCATACTCTAACTAGTAGGCTTTACATTTCTGGCAACCACAAAGTGGTTTTCTTAAAAAATAAAAAAAGTAAAATAAAATTAAAAAGTCTTCATAGCCCTTGCCATTTTGATATTGTTTCTTCAGATACCCAAGACAAAGACCCAGGTAATTGAGACTAATGCAAAAATATCTCCCAAATAACTGCATTAACTGCAAAGGATTTTTTCTCTTTTATCTGATTGACCAGCATCCATCACCATAATACCTAGGAATTTCCACAACATCCTTCCTGTGATGTCAGCCTGTCAGGCCAATTTAATTAAAGACAGAATTGATTGTGGTAGCATAAAGGTCCAGTCTGATGCCATAATGGCATGGCAAAGCTATTATGGTCTATCATTTTTGCTACATGTTTTCTTTCCTAAGATAAAGTTTTTATAGAATATTGAATTTTGAAATAATAAGAGGGAAACCAGTAGGAATAATCTATATCTTAATAAAACTTTGTGTTCATCATTAGAACAATAGTCTTTTATAGAAAAAGAAATTGTATTTGTATAAGAAGAAGAGATAATACCACAGTTAGTAAGGGCTTATTCCTCAAAGTTCCAAAGTGAATCTATATAATTTCATCATTCCACTGATATTGGTAGTAGTAGTTATTTGTCTAGTTAGCTAGCTTTACAATATCTTCTTAAAGAATCATTAGGCCCCAATGAAAAATAAAAATTTGTTGTTTGTTTTTTTTTTAATTTCTATTATCATATTTGGGAGATAACAAAGGGCAGTTTAATGTTATTAAATTAGAATGACAAGCAGCTCTGATGAATATCAGGTCAGGTCTCCCTGATAATTTCTTGCAATATAAATTATAGGTTCTTTTTTTTTTCATCCTGGCTTTCAGGCAGTCCAATGATTCTTAGGTTCTTTCTTCTATATCTATTTTCTAAGTCAGTTGTTTTTCCAGGATTTTCAGATTTTTCTCTATTTTTCATTATTCTATTGTTTTCAAATGTCTTAGGGAGTCATTAGCTTCCATACATCTAATTCTAATTTTTAGGGCATTGTTTTCTTCCTTGAGATTTTTGTCCTTCCTTTTTTAAAAAACTATTTTCTTGCTTAAGGTTTTCTACTTCTTTTTTTTTTTTTAGATCTCTCATTTCCTCTTGAAATTTTACTTCCACTTACTCTTGATCATAGATGAGTCATTAACCCTTCAATGCCCAGAAAACTCACTAAGCCTATAAGTTGCAGATCATATGCCAATTTACACTGGAAGAATGAATTTTCTCATGGAGAGTTCTTCATAAATCAAAAAAAGTCCCAGCTACTGCTGACTCCCAGTCTCTCAAATTGTATAGATTTGGGAAAGGAATAGTTTGAATTCAGCCAAAATACCAGTTATTTAAGTTTTGTTGAACAATTATATTGTAATCAGTGATTTGCATGATATTATTTCATTGCTTCACAAATGGTTGAATATTGAATTTTATTTAGGTGGATTTCTTTTTTTTCTCCAAAACAATATTCATGTGCAGATCTAGCCATAAACTACTGATTTGCAAGTAGAATGTTCATGCCCTGAAAAGGTGAATATGCTTTGGAAAAATGTGAGACTATTTTCAATAGTGATATTGCACCTAAATAGAAAGGATTTTCCAAATACACACACACACACATATTTAATAATGATCATTCTCAATTAGAGTAAGAAAAATGATGACATTATAGGATAATTCCATTAATAATATAGATACATAAAAATCATACTGATTTCAAGATAGATTTGTAATGTCTTTGGAGAAAGAAAACTATTACTTTATATGTAAAAAATAAAAATAAAAAAGGAAAGCATGAATCCAAAGTTCAGCTGAGTCAGGACATTATGTTCTGCTATATGATCATTTGGAGGTTTTTTTTTTCTTAGCTAGAGGTTCATTTACCTGAATAATGGGGAAGTTTCAGTAGAATTTTTATGTCAGAACATGATGCATCATCCTCCAATATTCACAGGAATGGAAGGTAAACAACTTAAATCTTGACTTGCTCAAATCATATACTGTCACAAGTTAATCATTTTCATTCAAAAATATATTGATGACTAACATTAAATATAGTTTAATCATTCTGTTTATGAAAAGGCTTTAGTCATCAATAATTTATTAAAAAATAAATGATAAAACTGAATATCTACTTAGTTTTCTTTCCACCACCTCATTCTTTAAGTCTAATCACTGATAGCATTTGAGGGGTCCTTCCTAAATTTTTTATAACTTCTTCCTTACAGGACCAAATGAAAATGAGTCTGAAGATGGCCTCGTCAGCTCACTATCTTTAACCTTCTCACAAGATTTCACAGCAATCTACATATTTAATGAAGTGTTAAATATGCAGTTCATATTTTGTTTTCTTAATGATAAAATATATTTCCTTCCTTCAATTCTTTCCTCAGCATATAACAGAGTAATGATTCCATTAATCACCATTGCTTTACTTCAAAGTACTTTTTATGCAGTCCCCTCAGATTTATAATAACACATATTGAACAAAACCAAAATGATTAAAAAGTATATAGCCCTATAAAAGAAGTTAAAATGTTCTTGAAAACAAGTCTTATTTCTACCTTTTACCCCAATAAAACCATCTAAACTGAAACTAATAAAGGTGCTGATTAATAATAGTGGTACCAGTGTTAAAATATATACCTCTACATTCAAAACAAGTTTGTAATTATTAGCATCATAATTGAGCTAAAAGAGATAAGAGAACTTGTGGCTTTTTTATGTAATATTCCAATATTCATTATTCATTATCATTACAGAACTTATGAGGAGTATAGTATTTCTTCTATATATACCATAGTTTCTAAAGCACCAAGGTTTTGTAGAGCATACAGTTATTTTGCCTGTTTATTGTATATATCTACTTATGATTGGAAAGAAAATGATTCTCTTAAATGTTATAAAGGATAAAGCCATGTCATTTTATTCAAGAATATTACCATTTATAAACTATTTACCGAAAAGTTAATGTCATTTAAAAAAAAACAACAAATGACATTAATCCAATAACAATTTAGTTCTTGCCAAGATGATAGGATTTTGAATTTCATTTAAAACTTATAAACCTTTGCTTAGGCACTATGCTAATGAAATATGGCTTGAAGATGATGCATTCCAATATTAATAGAAATAAATACACTTATTTGACAAAAACTGCTGGGAAAATCAGAAAAAAATATGGGAAAAATCAGGTTTAGATCAACATCTCACACCCTATACCAAGATAAGTTCAAAATGGGTAACTGACTTTAATATAAAGTGTGAAATCATAAAGAAATTAGGTGAATATATAAATATACACATGTACACACAAAAAAAAATAAACCTCTTTTTACACAAAAATAAGTTACTGACAGGATTTCCTCTTAGGGATACATACTATTCTAATGGAATAATTGCACCTATTAGAGAAGTAAATGTACCAAGATGAAGCTAATCTTAGAAGTGGACAAATGGATCTCTTTAAACATTATTGAAATATGACTGATTAAAAATTGTGGAGATCATGAAATTGTTTACCAATTCAGGCAGTAGATTCTGCTTTTATCGTCATTCACACATTTCCACAATTTCAAATATGCTTGATGCACTGACTTTTCTGGGAAAAGGATGGAATTTAACTATAGTCAACAGTTGAAGAAGCATAGATTATTGACAGAATATTTTCAGTGGGAACATAAGTAATCCTGGATGGAGGAAGACTATAAAGAGTAGGGATATATAGAGAAAATGAGAGAGGAAAGACGAAAAATGGGACATCGCCCAAAGGAATGAGGAAAGAGGGGAAGGAGACAGAGGAAAAAAGAGAGAAGATAGAGACAGAGACAGACAGAGACATAGAAAGAGAGAGCCAGAAATAAAGAGAGAAAGAGACAGAGACAGAAAACCACAGTCACATGTCAATTAGCAAACATTCAATGAAAATCTAGAATGTTCAAAGAACTATTAGATGTTATGATAGAAAGAAAATATATATAGACTATATCATCAAGGTATTCAATTTACCTAAGGAATAGAGTCTAAGTACATGAAAAATGTAAACAAAATTTTATGGAAGAAGTTGAGAGACAAAACTGAGCATTACATGATTACTTGAACTTGCTTAATAAGCTCAGGGGATAGAGAGTCATTATGTACTATACTACTTTGTGCTAACCTATTAAAGAAGAAGAGTCTAAAACTTCTACTTGGAAATAGGTGAGTTTGTGGGGAAGAGGATCATGCCGGATAAGAGAAAGGGCATGAGCAAAATTAAAGAATTATGAAAACACACAATTTGCTCTGGGGATAGGTAATAAACCCAGATGACTAGATCAAGTAAGATTTAGAAAGGAGAGTAGTGGGAGACAGGAAGTAAAAGTATTTTGAATTGTGAATGCAAAGCTAAGCAATTTGAACTGTAAGCAATAGGGAAAGTATGAAATTTTCTGAACAGGATATGATATGACAAAAGGAATATATTAACTACTTCATACAACAACAGGTTTTAAAGTTTGTTCCCCCCTCCCCTTTTAATGGAATTATTTTTCTTTTCATAATCATTTTAATTTATTTTTAATTAAGAGAAATATATTTTATTTCTTTCTGACACACTATCCCATTAGAAAAAAACAAACAAAGCAAATTTCTTATAAGAAATATTCATAGTTTAGCAAAAGAGATTCCTTCATTGGTCATATCCAAAAGAATTTATATATTTCATTCTGGTCTCAGTCAATTACCTCTCTGCTAGGAACTGTGGTACATGAATTAATGGGATACTTTTTAGTGACAAGAAATTAGGGAATATATACTTTCAAAGAGAGATGAATGGAGAGGCAATGGCAGCAACAAAGTTAGATCAGGCCAAGATGGTGAGTAAGAAACACTCAAAACCTACCAACCACGCTTCAAACAACCATAGAAGGAAAAAAAAATCTCTCAAAATAAATACTGAGTGACAAAACCAACAGAAGAAGGGAGAACACAAGACTCCATCATAGAGCAATGTGGAGATACAGCAAAGATTCATATTACCATGGAACAAGAAAAGAACACTGAATTAGTCTCAGCATGGTAAAAGCAGAATTCAACGAAATATTGAGTAAATGGCATTGAAAAGAAAGCAGGCCTGTATAGTGCAGCCAGTACAGAAGCCAGATGGGACAAGGCAGTTAGCAATGGGAGGAAATCAACATAAAAGGATTCAGACTCAGTGGGATTGGTCAGAAACCAAAGCTTACCAAATGAATTGAATAGGTGCAAACCTCCAGACAGCAGGCCAACCAGGCCACATCTATAGAGTGCTCAGTGTGAGACTGAAACAACCGACCTGATCCCAGAGACAGTGTACATGCAGGATAGTACTCCCTCCAACCCAGGAAGGAGCTAAGCTTCAGCAACTAGGCAAATTCAAGAGAGAAAACCCCCAAATAAGAAAAAGACAAAGGTCAAAGGTAGAAAAATATTTCAGCAAGAGACATGAACAAAATACAAGCACAAAAAGGAACAGCAATACAAAAATGAAAACATGTGAAGCCTCAAAGTAAAATGTAAAAGGATGTCAAGGCCAAATTAATTCCTAGAACAACACAAAAAAAGATAGAAAAACAAATATGAAACATAGAAGAAAAATTAGAAAATAAAATGATAGAAAAAATCAACAGTTTAGAACAAAAACTTACTGAAGAAAAGTTTCCAAAAAAAGAAAATATAATATCTCAAACAAGAAAATAGAATTCAAGAAAGGAAATACAATGTCTTAAACTAAAACATAACCCCCTAAAATTAGAAGAGGACAAATGGAAGCTGAGAAGTTTATGAGACCACAGGAAAAAATAAAACAAATTCAAAATAATGGAAAATATGTTAGAAAATTTGAAATCTCTCACTGTGAAATAACATGAGATCTGGAAACCAGATCCAGAAGTGATCATCTAAGTATCATTGGAATACCTAAAAGGTATGATTTAAAAAACCTGAACACCATCCTGAAAGAAATTATGAGGGAAAACTGCATTGGTATTCTTGATCAAGAAACAAAAATAGACATCGAAAGACTTTACCAATAATTTCCTGAAAGAAATCTCAAATTAAAAAATCTTGAGTTTATAGCTAGATTCCAGAACTCACAAGCCAAGGAGAAAATATAGAAGCAGTGAGAAAAAAAATTATTATGGAATCACAATTAGGATTACACAAGACCCAGAATCATCTATATTAAAGGATAGCGAGGCATTAGATATGATTCTCTGTAAGGCAAAGAATCTAGACCAAAACCAAAAATTACCTACCCAGAAAAACTGACACTAACACATTGCTGGTAGAGCTTCTGATGAGCCATTTGGAACCATGCCAAAGGGTCATAAAATTATGTGTGCCCTTTGACCCAGCAATACTAGGACTAGGTCTAAATCCCCACGAGATTAAAGATAGAGGAAAATAAATTACCTGTAAAAAATATTTATAAAAGCTCTTTTTTATTGTTGCAAAGAACTAGAAACTGAAGGAATGCCAGTCACTTGGAGAATGTATAAAGAAGTTATAATATATACTTTTAATGGAATACTATTATGCCATTAAGAAATGAGAAATAAGATGATAACCCAATAACCTAAAAAGACTTATATGGAATAATACAAAGTGCAGAGAGCAGAACCAGGGGAATAATACACAGTTGTTTATACCATTGATGGGCAAACTTTTTAAAGAGGGGGCTAAAGGAAAGGAAATGCTCATCTGTCAGTCTGTTTCTAAGGCAACTCTTTTGAAGTTTTATTGTATTGTATCTTACTCATTGTATTCTTCATATTAGGAGTAATGTCATGTGGCTGGATAGAACATTTCAGGGGGCCACATCTGGTCCATGGGCCATAGTTTGCCCATCACTGCTCTAAATAATTATTGATTAGGGAAATGTGAATTAAAACAACTTAGATATCATCTCACACCTATCCGATTGGCTAAAATGATAGAAGTAGAAAATGACAAATGTTTGAAGGGTTGTGGAAAGATAGGGGCACTAAGACACTATTGGTAGAACTGTTAACTACTGATTCAATCATTTTGGAGAGGAATCTGGAATTGTGCCCCAAAAGTTCTAAAATTGTGCATACCCTTTGACTTAGTAGTATCATTATTAGGTGACTCCAGGTGATCAGGAAAAAAAGAAAAAGAACTTTTATATTCTAAAATATTTATCTAAATTCTCTTTGTGGTGGCAAAACAACTGGAAATTCAGAGAGTGCCTATCAATTGGGATTGGCTTAAAAAGTTGTACTACATGATTATGATAGAATATAACTGACCAGTAAGAAATGATTACCAGGTCTATTTTAGAAAAAATCATGTAAAGACTTATATGAAGTAATGAAGAGTGAAATGAGCAGAATGAAGAGAATATTATATGCAGCAACAGCAATATTGTTTAAAGAATAATGATGAATGCCCACCAACACACACATAAGCACACAAATATCACATTTGTTGAAAGGTAGTCTTTTTTTGTGCAGAGTGGAGGGTCAGATTAGAATTTAAAATGTAGCAATTAAAAACTTTAATTTAACTTAAAATGTAATCTACTATATAAATTCAATGTTTGAAGGGATCTTCTAGTCTCTTACAGCTCTAAATCTATGATTTCAAATAATTTGTTTTTTTTAAGAATATAATTTCTTCAGAACTTGTTTGTTGACTTAAAATTACTAGATTTTTTCTTTATTCTTTTTAAATGCAAATGTTATCTTGTCCGGGAATATCTGTAGCCATTATTAGTGGAAAATGAGTCTGTTTATTATGCTTACTAGATGGTCACCTGCCTGAATCACAAAAAAAAAAAAATGATCTCACTTGGTTGGTCTTTCCTTATCTCCACCTCTTAATTGTTAATACTCTCTCCTCTCACAAATACCAGTTCTTTATAGATTTGTAATCTAAATTCCCAGTAGAATACAGAATTCCTTGATGTCAGGGGATCATTAATTTATTGTTTTTTTTTTACTATGACCAGCTTAGTATTGTACATATAATAGGTGTATATTTTGTTTTTATTATATTGTAGAGTCAAAAATTGTATTGGCTACAGAGCATTATTCCAAAATCACATCTTAATTGGGGCAGCACATTATGGAATTCTGAACCACGAGGCAGCTAGTACCATATCTGGATCCCATAGTGGGTGCAACACTAAAAGGAAAGAGGAAGAATAAAAGTGTGAATAAAGGGGGAAAAAATCAGTTGTCTATTTCACAGTTCTCCCTAGCAACTCTTTAACTTGAGCTTAAAGTTTTTGCCTAAGTATTAGTAGGTTATATACATATATTTCCCTCGGATGCCATAAAGATAAAATAAGATAAGGTTTATAAAGTGTTTTACAAACTTTAAAATAATTCATAAATACTAGTTATTATCATTATTTATTATTATAGCTAGAAATGTAGTAAAAGTGGTGACTCATGCCATTCCTAGATTGTTGAGATTTCTCATTTCTAGCAAAGTAGAATTAGATTTAATTCATTCCTTGTCCCAAACTGATTTTTATAAGACAAGCATGGGGGCAGCTGGGTAGCTCAGTGGATTGAGAGTCAGGCCTAGAGATGGGAGGTCCTAGGTTCAAATCTGGCCTCAGACACTTCCTAGGTGTGTGACCCTGGGCAAATCACTTGACCCCCATTGCCCACCCTTACCACTCTTCCACCTAGGAGCCAATACATGGAAATTAAGGTTTTAAAAAAAATAAGGCAAGCAGAAAAGCCAAATGTATTATGAAAGCTGAGGCCTAATCCAATGTGAGAAACACATTTTTAATATAAGCAAGGAAAAATCAAGAGTGGACTGATGTTTAAGACTATATAAGGCTAGCAGGCCCTGGAGACATGAGATTGATTCTATTCAAATTAAGGTAAAACAAAGACCATTGGACATAAGTTATAGAGTAGTAAGTTTCGGTTCAATATGAATTCCATTTGTGATTTTTCTATATTTGGAGCTTCCATATTGTTGAAATTCAATCTAGGCTGGCACCTTCTCTGCAATTCATATCTTGGTCAGCTGCCTAGAACACTAATAAAGCAATAAAGAGTCACTTCTTTCTACCTCTCTACATTTTTCATTATCAATTCAGTGTATTTTTCCTTTCAATTTTGCTAATCTCTTCTTTGATTTAAAAAAATAAAACTCTAATTTGATATTTTGTTTTTATGTTACTTCTCTTTCTTTCTCTCTAAATTTCATGGATGAAAATCTTCTAACAAACCCTGAAAACCATAGCTTTGTGGTGTGGATTGCTACAATGGGTGAGATTTTCAATTATATGTCCCCTGAGCTTTCTTATAACTAACTAGGAGGTTCAATGACCCTGTCCTTATGGCATGCAAATGGTGAACAAGTAGTAATGTTTTAGGGAAAAATATATAGCAGTAGAGAAATAGTTGGAAAAATTTTAGATGGAGTGCCAATTTAAGAGTCAGAAACCCAGTGATCAGGAGGTTCCTGGAGATCTAAGGATCAGCAGAAGGGGCAGGCAGAAAAATAGATGAATGGTTCCAGAAGGAACGAAAAAAACTCAGGTCTGAGAACTGGCTGATTCTCAAGTCACAGAAGCCTTGATTCAATTCACTTCAACAACCATTCAAGTAAGTGCTTATAAAATGCAACACACTAGAAAAACCAGTTCTTCAGATTCCTAATAAAGATGATGATTACATAATAGAGATATGTAGATTATGAGTTCTAAGAATAGGAAAAGACAGTCTAGAAGTGAAGTAGTTCTATTGAACCACACTAAATGATGGGGGGGGGAAAGAATGGTAGATTAATGGTTAAGTAAGTTCACCTTTTTTGACTATGGAATATTCCAAAGTGCATATTTTGAACTTTTTAAATGCAAACATCAAAACCAGATATTCTTTTCTGCCAACATTTAAGAGGCCCATTGGCGTATTTTACTAGATTTTCATTGATTATAACTTTCCAGCTCCTTAAAAGGAGTTCAATGTGAATTTGGTTATTTGAAAGTTCAGCTAGTGTTGATTAAGAAACTAAACTCTTATGGGCACAAGAGGAAGCAAATTTGGTTTGATGTTGCTGTTCAAAAATAAGTTAATATGGGAACCTGCTCTTTCAGTCTAGACAAGAAACATTAAGATAATGGGAGAGAGAAGGGTAATGTTTCAAAGTTAGAAACAGTCCGTTCATTAAAAGTTTAACTATAGAAGAGTCTATGCTTCCACACAGGAAAACTGTTTCATAAATATGTGGAAAACCTAATGAGACTACATGGGCAGTTTGTCTATCAATCTGTCTAATGCACCAAAAAATGAACTCATCTTAGTTAAAACACTAGGACTTTGCCAAAGAGGGAAACATGAATAATCTTTTCTAATGCCCAAGTCATTATCTCTATGATCCCTTTGGTACCTCTGGAAGTTGCCTGGCTCTTTAGCTATGCTATTTTGTCATTATTCTCTGTATTTAAAGGTGGCACTAATGAATCTCCATCAATAGGGCACTCACTTTGAGCTATTTTTCACAGTAGTAGTGAGCAATTTGTGCTAACCTATCTTTACTCTGTCCCTCTTTTGATTAATAACATTCATTTCTGAGTCATCTGGCTGAGGTAAAAGAAATGTTCTATGGGGGTGGAACAAGACTATGGTAGGAGAGAATTTCTCAATGAATGCTTTCATTTCTTCTTGTAATCATTTTATGTTCTACTGGTAAGTTTTACACTGAATCTTGAATGTGAAGCTCTTTATATAGTCAGATTCCTGATGGCTACTCACTTTACCTATCAATTTTTCGATAATAGAGGTTCTTAACCTGAGGTCTTAAAACTCAATTTTTAAAAATGGATGATATTGCAATATAATTTCTCCTTATAATCCTATGTATTTTATCTTAAACTGAGAAGCATAATTCTGAAAGGGGCCCATAAATAATCCTGGATTATCAAAAGGGCTCCTGACATCATTTTTAAATATGTATTTTAAGAACCCATGCCCATGCTACAGAATGATTCATATGACCCAATTATATGCTTATGAGCTTCACTTGGAGTTTTAATTCCAAAAAGACTAGGCATAATGCTGGTGTAAGATAGCAAAATACTGTTTTAGGTGTATGTTAGTGGAAATTTGGGGTTCATTTGAGCCTTAAATATTTAGATATATGACATAAACTTCCTGTGGACGTTTAGGGGACTTTGAAACTACATTTCCCATGATTCCTCTTAGGAAGTGTGATTATGTAGAGAACAGTATAAGACCTGAGGTGATTGGGAGACACTCTTTCCTATGAAGCAGCCAGGTGGGCAGAAGGTAATGGCAGGCGTTTTGAATTAGATCTTAGCAGGCACGTGGTCTTTCTTAAATTCATCAACATGGCTTTACATAAAATATTAATGCTTTTATCTATATGCATCTATATCCATTTTATTCATAACAGGTGTTACTGTGATTAGCCTTAATTTTATTTTAAGTTAAACAAAATATTCATTGCAAATCCATTTTTATTCCCCATCATTAATGAATTGGGGGTCACCTGGACTTCTGAAATTCTATTGCAACAATGAAGAATCTCTGGTAAATTCTAACAAGCTATGATATGTTTAAGGGGCAAATCATACCTCTTTTGCCCAACATCCATCCTATCAAAATTTAGGGGTCATTGTATTGCTATTGCCTATTCAGAGTAATGAATTGTTGATAACTATAGAAGACAATCTACTAAGCTCTGTGGGAGGTGGGGCGGCAGGCATTATAGACCAAGAAATGATTGCTCCAACCAAATCACAGATCTTTGAATCTCAAGAAAGGTCTGACCCCATTCCTTACTACATGAAGAAGAGAGTGAAGGACTTTTAAGAAGCAATCAAAGATGATCTAGCCTTAGACTATGTTGGCTTGCCTTTTGTAAAACATCTAGAAATGTTAAGCTGTCTTTAAAATGAGAAATTCTGGATTGTATTTAATTCTTATATTTACTGCCCACTTCACTCACCCCTTTCCTTCTCTAAGGTATTTTCTATGAATCATCAACTTATTAATAAATATTAAGTACTGCTTCTTTAAAATAAACTTACTAAGCTTAGAGTCTACTTGAGATAAAGGAGAACTCTAGAGTTTATTCAAAAGAGGTTGGCTTGCAAGGCTGAGCTCGAATTGGTTCATGCAGTAGCATTGATTGCAGTGGGTCTAGCTTTCAAAGTTCAAAATAATAATTGCATTTGGACCCATTTCTTTCATCAAATGTATAAATTTTTTTCATCTGTATTCCATTTGGCTCAAAATAAATGAACTGGTTTATTTTTTATAAATTTGTGAATTCAACCATAAATGTAATCAAGTAGAGAGTGCCCATAGAAATCTATAGCCTTGGCCTGGTCTATTCAGAATGATTTGAAGGCCTGAGTTATTCTATACAGAAGCAATTCAGCACTGTGTGGCTGATCTGCATGTAAATACTTCACCACTCCAGCTTGCAATGGGAATAGATTTTGCTGCTCCTATTGCAGGACCAATGGCTCCATTTATGCTCCAAGAGGGCACTGGTTGAAAATTGTGGTATATCTCTCTCCACACCAGGAGTTACTTCTATCTTTAAAAACTCCTGTATGCAAACCAAATTTTAATATATGCTAAACTTGAGGTGGAAGAGCAGCATCATTTGAGTTTGCTTTATACACAGAATTACCTTTTTATGTGATTTCTGTTAGCATATGCAAGTGCAGATTCTCTAGAGAGTTCATTATGCAGTTGGCAGGCAGTCACTTTTCTATTGAATGTTAACCATCTTATACAAAAACAAAACCTAACTATTTAAAAGCCATTTGCATTTTTCTTGGCATCATCCTTCATTCAAGGCAATAAGGGAAAAAAAGAGAGGGTGTTTTCATTTTTTAAAAATGGGTACAGTTCGGAAATGAGGTATTGCCAAGATTTGATATAAATGCTACCAACTGGTGCTACTAATGAATATTTGGTAGAAACTCATTAAATTTACATGAAAATGAGTATATTATGCTTATGTTATTATTTCAAAGGGCCATGGGACATCAATGCCTGGATGGATATTTGACTTGTCCTCCATTTTTAGTAATGATTTGTAATATAGCTACATGAGCCAGAGTTTCAATTACTAAGCAGGGAGCTGGGAGTAGGGGTTAGGGGTTGAATAGGGATAAACTGTTATTAAATTCTGCTTGAAATAAAGAAGGAATGAAGGGTTAGGAAAGAACATGAAATTTCAGGGGTGGTACCAGTGGAGAGAACATGGCCCTAGTATACTATGAATGGAAATCAGAAAATCAACATTCAGAACTAGCAAAGAACATGGAGTGAACAGAGAGAAAATTAAGCAGCACTTCTCAATAATTTATTAATAGAAATTCAAAAGATAAAGCTTCTTAACTGTATTGTGTCAGTTTAACATTTTTGTTCTTAATTGTTCATAGTCAATTAAGACACTATATTGGTCTATTGGATCATTGTTTCATTTGGGACTATAGATAAAGCAATACTAAGTTTGAACAATGATGAAAGCAACCCATGTAGCTAAATTCTCTACTCAAGATATGCCATATGGCATATGGTAACATTTTATTTTCATGGTTATAAAACATAAGGTGATATATTTTAAAGGAAAAATTATAGTTTCAGCCTAAAGAAATCTATGCTTTAGAACAGAGACACACACATGGGGTTTCATGAATGAAAGCAAAAGTGTCCATGTTTTATACATTCTTAGGTTAATCAATTAAAACTATAATACATTCTTATTATCATTAACAAAAAATTAATGATTTATCTATAGAGATGCAAAATAAGGCTTTATCAAACATAGCGTACTTATTGAGCAGTCTCGGAATTAAATGTTGCACCCCACTGGATTTTTCATCCCATATAAATATTTTAAAGAAGATAAAATATACATCAACTTCTTCAACCTAAGATTTTACATTGTTTCCTAAAGGATGTCCATGGCCTTGTTATTCAGTGGGTTCAGTTTAATTTTTAAAATACATTTTAATGGGATTTTTTTTGAATCATTGGAGCCCTAGAAACCCATTTAAAGAAAAAACCTCTCCAGAAACTGGCCCTGCATGCTATTGATTCTATGAATCAGTCATGAGCTAGAGGACAAGTAAAAGTAGTGGGATAGAATTATTTTTTTCTTCAAGGAGGAAGGGGAGAAGTAATATGTAAGTCAATATTCCATTTTCAATTTTGATATTATGTGACATATATAAATAATAATAAGATACATATGGATACAACTAATTTGCGTACATCTTAACTATTTGGTGTCCATGACTACATAGATGTCTTGGTGAGGCAAACCATTTAAGGCTAAGAAAGATCTTTTTGCAGCTCAGTGATCTATTTAGAATGATCAGCAATGTTTTCTACTTCAGCTTCAAGAAAGAATCAAGTCTCCATGGGGCTGGTGATAAGGGAAGAAAATATACACTAAACTTGATCCTTTAGGCTTTCTTGAAGTACCCTACAGAATACATTATTGAGTATTATATATATATGAAGAAACATACATTTATATATATATATATATATATATACATGTATATATATAAAACTATTATAAGATAACAAAATCAAAATCTTTAGATTTTTTATTTCTAAAACTTCCTGAAATATGATATTCTCATCTCTAGGTGATAAAAAGGAGGTCTGCCTAAAGAAAACTAGATAATTATTATTTGTCTGGCATTTCTTTCTCTTCATTCTACCCTGATTACTACATCACAGTTTCCTTCACTGATTCTTCTTCTCTGACTTTAGAAATGGGCAAGGACTCAAGGTTGTGACTTTGACACTTTTCTATTCCCTTCTCTCTCATCAGTTTATTCCTTGCCAACCTCATCAATTACAACTTTCCTTTTCCTCACTATAGAAGTAACTCCCCTATCCATTAGCCAGGCCTAGTCTTTCCCTTAATCTCTAGACTTAGATTTCCAATAAAATGTGGTATATCTAGGAGGTTCTCTTATTTTGCAACTTTTTTTTACCACCATTGTCTAGCAGAGGGCTCTCCATATTGTTGGGACTTAATACAAGCTTAGAGAATTAAATTGATCAATTTAATTTGACAAAAATTTAGTAAACATCTAGTCTATCAAAGGCTTTACATATTATGAAGATATACCATTGGATAAGGAAGGATCCTTGACCTCTAGAAATTTATATCGGAGAATCAGACAGTAAAACCATTAAATACAACACAGAAGAGTGGTTTATAGAAATTTTATGAGCAAAATGTTAAATCTAATATTTTCTATTTATTATCTTTGTAAACTCAGACACTTTTCCTTTTCAGATTCTGTTTTCTCCTTCTTGATCTCTTTCAGGTACAAATCAATTAAATTTGTTGGTGGGACATAAGGTGAGCATTTACTTATGAATCTTATTTGGAGAAGACAAGAAGTTTCTTCATTTACTTTCCCTTTACATCTCAATGACTTTGACCTCAAAATCATTATAAAAACAAATCTAGGCTTCCATTCAGACCAACAAGGCGGTCATGTTGGAATGGGTATTTTCTCCTTAAGAACACTTATTTCATGATAGAACAATGACATAATGAAGTACCCAGAAGACTTTTAAACAATGGAAATGCTAAACTCTAGAATAACAAGCTTTATCTAATAGAAAGGTTGCTCAACAGAATTTTCATTTTCCTTATTCCTCTTAAGAATAATTTTCACTGGAAAAATGACTCACTATATAGTTCTCTAATGAATCTAAACAAACATGAGCACAGAGATGGTCATTTTTTCAGTGTAATTTGCTTGTGATGAAATCTAAGGAAATGCAAATGATGTGATAGTGTGTGGCCTCTGCCTTTTTCACACTCATTCATATTTTAAAGCATTTAAAAAAAAGCTTTATGGATGGGAAGAGAAAGGATAACAACTCAAGAGTATGAACTCTTATTTCTAAGCATACTGAAATAGCACCTTTAAAAGGTTTTCTAGTTGCCCTATATAATGGGAAGGGAATGGAAAGGAATACATAAATTTGTTCTTCCTATGGATGTAAATCCACTTTTAAGTTTGATATCAAAGTGTGACAATCACCATTTCTTAAATAGACAATTCTTCAGTGTTCAGGCTCTCAGCCTCTTGAAGACAAACCGAAGAGGCAAAACTCCTTACAAAGCAGGTCCAGTTTCCCTTGAATTTCAGAAAGGTGCAAAATCTGCTGATTGCCAAACTATTTGATTTCACTTAACACCTAATCTACTTCACTAAGATAAAGAATTGTCTTTTAATTTGTCTGCAGAATATCCCATGAAGATAAAATACCAACTAAGGACTTTTATGTATCTGTTGACACGTCTAACTATTGATGTTATTGATGGAACCATTAATGAAGTTGTGCTAATTCAGCTGGAAAATTGGGGATCTACAAGTCACCTCACTTCATTCCAAATCTGTCTTTGGAGCACTTAAAATGACTTGCCTCTTAGATCAATAGGCAGCTCTCTATTTTAAATGTAAGTTGGACTCTCTATGTTATGTGAATTATGAGGATCAATGATCAAAGTGAAAGAGTTCCAAGTCCATTTAGAAAAGAGTCCAAATTCTTGAAAAGCATTATCAATGAGTCTGTGGGAAAATTTCATCAGATATTCTCATATCCTCTATATTTTAAGTTTTATATCACAGTAAATAGAAATTCCAAATAGAATAATGAAGGCGCATGAAAGCAAAAACCAAGTAATATGAATAATTTCAGAATCTTCTAAATCTTTGAAAGGTTTTTGTTTGGCTTTTCAGTTCATAGTTTCAAGTTGATTTCTAGTTAATCTGGATTATTTTAACACCCAATTGATTATTAAAAATGGTCAGAACTATCAAAAAATAAAAGATAAGAGTGAATAATGAAAGATATTGAGTAAGGTGAAAAAATAAAGGGGAAGAAATCAAGCAAGAGGAAAAAAGTAAATTGAAGTAATAAAAGAAATCTTCAAGTGAATACTAGGAGGAGAAAGTCCACATCATCCTTCATAGTAGCCACTTTTGCTTCCCTCACTTGTTGTCTAACTCCTACTCAGCCCCAGAGAAGAAATGACAAAAATAAATATGTGAATAAAATATCAGAAATCCATCTGATGCAAATTAATTGAATAGAACCACTCTACAATTGACCTTTGACTCTCCACAAATATTCCCTTCTTATACCTCTTTGACTAGGAAACACTATTTGGTAAAATAATATCTGGCATAGATTACTTATGAAATGTCAGAAATATTTCATGAAGATGTCTCACATGACACCATTGTCAATTTTTTAAAAAAAAGGTTCTTGGCTAGATAAAGAATAATCTGGTATATTGGATAGAATAATGGACTTGACATCAGAAAGATATGAATTTAAATCTTGCTTTGGACACTAACTGGCAGTGTGAATTTAAATGATTAATATAACCTGCTAGGCTCAGTTTCCATATGTGAAATACCTATGTCACAGTATTATTATAACACCTATAAAGTATTTTAGAAACTTTCAAGTGCTATATGCATTCTAACTAGAAATGCTAACAAATTATTAACTAATTTTGGAAAGATCCTCTTTTCCCTGGGGGTAAGGGAGAAGACTTTGTCCAGTAATTCTAAGAATAGTCATGTTCACCCTTTAATTTGACATTCATTTTAGTTCTGTTTCTTTAACTCCATTAATTTTGCTTACTCATATTATGGAACCTCCCTGCCTAATGAAGCACATTGGTAACTTATAGTTTATAGAAAAGTTGCTAAAGCAGTGAAGAGCCAAATTTCTTTGCAAATGCCACAGAGTTATGATATATCAGATGTAGGGCTGAGCTGATTCAAAAGCTAAATCTCTATCTCTTTGTTATAGCTATCTTTAGATATATAGAGTATATTTGGATTTGACACATGGAACCATATGATTTGGGAGTTGGAAGTAATGTCCTAGAACATCTAATCTAATGTGTACTTAAAGAAGATGATTTTGAAAATGTTTACAACAGTAAATAATTTGAATTTAGTTAATTTATTGATTACGTCAGTCATGCATGCCTTCATTAAACCATTTTGTATAATATAAAAATATTATTAGTATCCATAATTTTTTTTGAAGAATTGCATTGATGTACAAACCACCAATTTTAGAGCATTCCATTCCACTTATGAATAGCTCTGATAATTTAAAAAGTTTGTTCTTTTTTCAAATATATTTTCTTTTTTTTTTTTTTTGAGATTTCTACCCTTTGTTACTTATTCTACCCTTGAGGGCCAAGAAGAACAGCTCTAATCCACATTTATGTGAGTGACCTTCAAATATCTGTAGACATCTGCTAAGTGTCCATTGTGTCTTTTTCAGAAGGAAAATCCTAATAAACACCTTGGGCCACCTACCAAGATAAGCTCAAAATGGGTACTTGACATAAAGGATCATATCAAAGGTCAATTGGAAAACTATTTTTAAAAAATTACCTGTCAGATCTCTGGACCAGTGAAGAGTTCATGACCAAACAAGAGACAGAGAGTATCATGGGATGTCAAATTTATAATCTGATTACATGAAATTAAGTTTGTCTTTTTGTTGTTATTGGTTTTTTTATGAAGCAATGCAGCCAAAACGTATAAAGAAAACAGGAATTCAAGTGGGAAATTATAACCACTTTCTCATATGGTTCTCATTTTGCAAAAAAAAAAAGAGAATAAAATTTACTTTAAAAAAAGAAAGAAGCATTTTCCAGTTGATAAATGGCCAAAGGATATGAACATGCAATTTTCAGCAAAAGAAATCAAAGCTAAGAATAATCATATAAAACTGTTATAAATACAACCCAGTGAAATTGCTTGTCGGCTCTGGGAGGGGGAAGGGGGAAAAATTAGTCATGTAAACATGGCAAGAAAATTTTAAATAAATTAATTAATTAAAAATAATACTAAAATAAAATACGTATTATAAATCAGTTTAGTGAAATGTAAATAGAAACAACTATAATATATTACCTCATACCCATCAGAATGGCTAACATGATAGAAAAGAAAAACAAAAAATGCTGGAGGGGATGTGGAAAAAACAGGTATATTAATGGTTTGTTGGTGGAGCTCTGAAATGGTTCAGTCATTCTGGAGAACAATTTGGAATTATGCCCCAAAGACCACATCTCTGTGCATATCTATTAACCTAGATACTAATTATATCCCTTAAAAAGCTCAAAGAAAAAGGAAAAGGATCCATAGATACAAAAATATTTATAGCATCTTTTTGTGATAACTAAACTGAAAACTAAGGGGATATCTGTATATTGAGGAATGGCTGAACAATTTGTGCCATATGTTTATAAAGGAATACTATTGTGCTATGAGAAATGATGAAGTGAATGGCCTCAGAAAAGTCTGGTAAGACTTGCAAAAATTAATGTAAAGTAAAGTGAGTAGAAAAAGAAGAATATCATATAGAATAACTGCAATATTGTAATGAAAGATTTGGTAAAAGACAACTACTCTGATCAATACAATGATCCAGGAAAATTCCAAAGGACTCACGATTAAAAATGTTAGATGCCAAAAGAAAACTTTATTTTTTCTAGTTTTCTCCCTAGAACATGACTAATATTTAAATTATTTACATGAATTTATAGGTGTAATAGGAATTATATTTCTTGCTTTGTGAGTGGGTGGGGGAGGGTGTGTCAGGAGAAAATTTGGAACTGTTATTATACATTTGAACAATTAACAGAAAAATGTTACTGAGAGACGGACATCCACTTCATCTAAAGAGAAATTTCTTCATAGTTGTGGATGAGCTGCTGAGAGAACTAATAAACTAATAAATCTACCCTCTCAGCAAATATCTCTAAATAGAGAAGGATGAACACTTGTTGAGGATTTTTTTAAAACCTTACCTTCCACCTTAGAATCAATACTATGTATTGCTTCCAAGGTAGAAGAGTTGTAAGTGCTAGGCAATGGGGGTTAAGTGACTTGCCCAGGGTCACAAAACTAGGAGGTATCTGAAGTCATATTTGAACCTACCTCCTGTCTCTAGACCTGGCTCTCAATCTACTGAGCTACCTAGCTGCCTCCTTGTTGAGGATTTTTCAAGGAGGGCACTTTTCAAGTTATGGAATTGTCCTAATGTACTTATAGAGTCTTATGATTCTATAATTTGTTAATTTTAACAGGGAAATTACCCTTGGAAAAAAAAGTCTGAAAAAAGTTGAAAATACAAAATCAGATCATCATCACTTGAATGTGTTATTAAAATAAACTATAATACATCTTAAAATTACAGCTGCATAAAGTGAATACTTTGAAGGAGATACATCATATTTCATAGATACAATATTTGGGTGCACCAGAGTCAGCTATGTTTCTGAAGCATCTAAGAGATAGTTCTTCAACTTATATGTGGTAGGTAGGGAACTTGGAGCATAGACTCACTTGTCCTTGGCCAAGAAGTGTTTTTTTAAATTTTTTTACAAAATGGGAAGAATTCAGTGGCATTTATTTCAATTTTATGATATCTAGTCCTGAAAAGTTTAATAAGATAAAATCTAAATTATCTTGATCTGTCAGAAGTTTTAGTAACATTCTCTGAGAGATTCATTGCATATTGTGCATTATAAATTCATAGAACCTCCAATAAAATAAAATTAGGACGCTACTGAAAATAACAATGAAATGTTTTGGATTAAAGCACATTCACCTCTTTTGCTTTCCAAATGGTAATCTCTTCTAAGGTAATGGGATAAGTTTAATGGGAAAGGTAAAGTTGTCAAATATGCTGTCTGTGGGCCATAACACTTCCAAGTGTTTGTAGAAGCACAAACAAGATTAAAATGTAATTGGAAACAAAATGAATAAAAATACAATAAGATGCACATAATATCACATCTTAAATTTGTCAGTATGTTACTTTCAGAGATCCTCATGTGAAATTCAGTGGATTACATTTCCATTAGAGTTTGGCACCACTGGTATGAAGTATAGGAAAAAGGCAGAATGTCTCAGAAGAACTCAGGAACAAAGGGAAGTGGACATTCAGAAGATGAACTCACCAGAGTAATTCTTTCAGCCCTATGATAGCAAAGAACAAGGATATGAGACTACAAATTCTCAAACATTGATAAGAGAATCATCTATTGACTATAAAAATGTATTATATTTTCCAAGGCTCAGGAATTCCACTTAAAATAAGAGTAATTTCAAAATGAAATCAGGTAGCATCCTAAAATGTTATACCACTTGCAATAGTGATTATGAAGTGAATGTAGACATCAAATTAAACTGCTTTATCAAAATGTCAATTCTATTTATTTTATTAACATATTTTCTCACATTATATTTTAATATGTATTAATTAATATTTTATTAAAGAACATTTAACCCTTTTAGTGGAATTTCTAAATATTTTGTCCCCTTTAAAAGTGATTAAAGAAAAAGTGATCTTGAGAACTAAATTATCTCATTTCAAATCTAATTTCTGATCAGTTACACTAAAGCAAACTGTATCCTGAAAAATCATAGCTCTATCACATGGTAGATGCTAAGGAAAAATACATTATTCTGTGGGTTCCTTCCTGGTAGTAATATTACAATACATATCAAAGGACCTATTCACATCTCCCCTGTACACTGTGTGCTGCTACAAAGCTATTCCATTCATAAACCACTTAAAATTCTTTAAGGATTATAATTCCAGAAAATACTACCAAACCAACTAACAGTCTGTGGGATTACCTTAGCTTTTTAATTTTTCTGCAAGGGCAAGAATGGAAGATAAAAGCAAGAGTTACCCAATGTATCTAGAAACTCTGCTCCTTTGTAATAATCTGGCATCATGGGAATTCAATTGTGCTGCCTTCTTTAATGAGCAGGTCCAGTTCTGTTTGCGGTTACCTCTTCTGGGGCACAAAATATTATCTGAAGGAGTTCATTTACCTCATATAAAAAAACACCATCTTATTTGTAGTGAATTCTTAGCCATATGGATCAAAACATCCTTCCTACCATTATATTAATATGCAAAGATAAGTTTTCCAGCTCTTTACAGACATGCTACACTCCATTCATTTATCCCAGCAACAGGTTAGGGCATATGTTATAAATATTTTTGCCAATTTCCTGGTTAAAGACAAAGAAGAAATGATCAAATTTACATTTGACACAAAATTAGGAGATATAGCCATTATGATTAATGATGAAGCTAAGATTTAAACAGTGTAAATAACTAAAGTGAATTCATAGTAAGACAAGAGTAAGATTTCTATAATATACATTAATGGAAAACTGCCCATTGGAGGGAATATTCATTTGAGTACTTGAGGGTAGATCTCTATTTTGAAATAATTATTATTATATTTCACACACTTAACTGAAATATTTATCTAATGGTTCTCTCTATTCATTTGCATACAGATGCAAATTCATTCATGACTGGTTCCAGTGCCCTGTGTAAGTGTACAGATTATCAAATAGGGTTAGTATTCTACAAGTGAATTTGCAATTCAAATTATTTGATTCTTCTTTGATTGGTCCCACAGGTATACTTTTATAGTACTGCCCCTGGAGATGATGTGGGGTCTATGTTCTGTAACATACATCAGATAATGATTACTTATTTTAATTTAATCCTCAGATCTTTTACACATTTGATTTGGGGCAATCTCAAAGATTACATTCTTACCTTTCCCTCATTGAAAAAATTTCTGTTAATGAGCATGACACCTGAATCTGAAAGGTAAGAGGCAGAACATTTTACTTACACTTTTTTTTATCATTTGAAATAACTTTAAACTATAGGTACTATAAAAATGCAAACTAACTGCCTACTATAGAAAAATCCTATAACCTCAGACTTACTCTGTTTATTAAATCAAAGGAAAATGAGTCACTTCAATTGTAGTCTTAACTTATTTAAAAATACTTAATTCTCTTTGCCTGTTTTTATTTAACAGATTAGTAATCTGAAATATAATCCACAGCTGAAAGAGATCTTAGAGTTCATCTATTGCAATCCTCTCATTTTCTCCATCTTTAAGGTCATACATATAGAAAGCTTATAGAAAGTGACAGAAGTGGGTTTGAGCCAGGATCCTGACTCTTAATTCAATACTCTTTCCTTTACACCATATTTTCTCTAACATTTTTGGGGTAGGGGGATGTGGTAGGTATGCAAAGAATTACAATATAGAGTAGAGTAAGTGAATAGTAAAGGTCAAAGATACATGAGATATTTAGGTAGGAGTCCAAGATATGCACACTATACAAGGAAGGCTTTTGAAAGAAGGTAAAATCTGAATAGAGTGTTGAAAAAAGCTAAAAGTTTTAGTAGGTTAATTTGTGAATGTATTATATGCCAGGATAGAAAACTCACCAGTACAACTGAGAAGATGCAAGAAGATAACATTAGGTGACAGCTAATAGTTCATCTGATTGAACCATAATATGAGAAAAAGTATCCTGAAATAACTCTAAAAATTCAGTCAATCAACTAACATTGTATGTCAGGAACTATACTAAATTCTATATATATACTAAACAAAGTCTCTGCTTTCTAGAAGCTTATCATCTAATGGAGGAGCAAAATATAGTGGAATAAGAAAAAATGTACAAACAAAATATATACAGAATAAGTTGGGAGTAATACAAAAAAGAAAGATTGTGGAGGCTTTTGAATGCCAAAATAAAGTTTATGTTATTTATGAAGTCTCTTATACCATGAAAAAGAAGCCCCTCCCCCAATTTACATAACATTCAAACAATTCAAATTACAAGTCTACTGAAGTCCTAATCTTATACTTCATGGGGTATGTAAGAATGGCCTTGAGTTTCTTGTTAGGTTTGCCAACAGAGCTCTAGCTCTGATAGGTGCTATGAAACTGAAGCAACTTTAAAAAAATATCTACCACACAAAAGAGGATTATAATTATGTCATTGTATGCCTTCCATACACCAAGGAAATTACAGGTCCTTGAAATGTCTAAGAATAAGCTAACAACATACAAGCTTCACTTGCTAATGTGGAAGATTTCTATTGATGTATCTTGATGCCTTTTCCATTCCTGGCACCTGAAGTGCTATGCCTTTTTCAGTCTATTCTGATAGTTTTGGGCAATGCATAGTTGGAGTTACCACATGAAAAGAAGAGAAAAATCAATACTAACAATCTAAAACAAGCTTTCTGGTGACAGTCACTTGTGTCATGGAACTATCTTGATGAGAATTCTGATGAAATAAACATTAAAACATTAAAACTTTGTTAAAAATAAACATTAATTACACAGTAGCATGTGATCTATCCTCATTCTGGGAATATAGAAATAGAACAAAGAAGAGTAATATTTCAGCGGAGCATATGACATTCTTTACATTCTCCGTAGTAAGAAAGCTTTAAGAGCAATCACATATACCTCCATGCAACTTTATGTACCTATAATGATGATATGTGACCAATAAACCAGGGAATATTTATGTAAATATCACTTTTATAATTTTGACAAGGTTAATGAAGCCTCAGTCCAGCAATGTTTTTTCACTACCATAAATTGAAGGAAGTATAGTATTATAGATAATGAGATGTCCTCAAAGGCAGCAAGTTCCAGTTTCAATTCCCATTTCTGATCTGTGCTAGCTTGGGTGACCCTGAAAAAATCAGAACTTTTCATATTTCCAGGGTATGTGTTTGAGAGAAGACTAAACAGCATAGGGAGAGAAAGTTTCCTGCCCTACAATTTTCTTTACTATAAAAATTGCAGCCCTTATCCTTATCTTTATGCCTAAGTAAAGAATCTGACCAAGAGCATTTAAAGTAGAAACAATTTTATCTAGGCTTCACTTGTTTCCCCTTTGAGGGACTGGGGCAACAGTTCTCTTGGGACTGCTAGTTTGAGGTGCTTACCACCAGAGGCATAAAAATGCTACGGAATGGGCATATTGTAGGAATCTTTTACTAAAGAGCTAGTGTAACTATTGACATAGTGAATGAGAAGGAAGACAAGAGTAGCATCTTATTTCAATTGCATACTTTTTAATCTTATATTAAAGTTAGTTAACTGTATTTTTATTGTCAAGGAGTGTCTATTGCATTCTAAGAAGCAGGCTTATGGATTTAGTTCATAGTGCATATATTTCCTTTAGAACAACTTATGACATCTTAATATTAAAGGTGTATAGCCTCTGCTTCCTCAGCTCACAAATTCCACCTTCCCCTACCCATTTTTCTACAGGTTAATACCATACTTCACACTAGGAACTACTAATTATGAGAGACTTTGTTACAAAATCCATCTCTTTGTACTTACCAGGAGGGGCTCTTTCTCAAAAATATTTCAAGGAAATCTTGATTTCAGTTAAATCTAAGATTTTCAGTTAAATTCTTCCCAATTTCCATTTTTTATCAATTTAAGAAAAAGTTGGATACTAGTAAAGAGTTAGAAGAAAATGAGGAGATGAATTTGGGAAATGAATTGTAGATTACTTTTTCAAATAATTTAAGCATGAATGAAATTTTTAAAGAAGTTAGTGAATCAGTGGATCAGTTGAAAGGTTTATGTTTTGTGTTTTTGTTTTTGTTCTTTTTTTAAGGATGATGGAAAGATAAGTATTTTTCTAAACATTAGAAATCAGCTACTAGATAGAAAGATATATTGACAATTAGTAAAAGACTGGAGATGATGGAGGGAGCAATCGCATGAAAACAAAATAATGAAATAGGATCAAAGGTATATAAAAATGGTTAGCCTGGGCAAAGAGAAAGCCTTCTTTATGTGAGGTAGGCATTAAGGAATGTTTAGTGGGAGAAGGCATCTGAGTGATGTGCATGAGGAGGAAAGGTGGGGATACATAGAAGTTTTAAGGAGAGATGACAGGGTTTGAAATAGTTGCTGTGGTTATCAATGACAGGAGGGGTGGACATTATAAAAGAATGGCCTTAATGTGGTGAAGGTCCATTTGAGATTATGTATTATAAATTTGTAGTGGAATTAATTGGTACAATTTCATGATTTTCTTCAACTCCATTAAGTAGAACATGAACAGGAGGGAAGATGGTAGTTGATGGTAGTAATTCTCATTTGGGATTTTATTAGCCATGGTAAATAATAGAACAAAGAGGGAAGGAAGTTTTGTTTATAGTAAAGTATAGAGTAAACTAATTCATCCAGGGGTTGAGATAAGAAAGAGTCCATAATACATCTAGGGCAGCAGTGATAGCCTGGGTTGAGGAACATAGGGACTAGAGATTATGATAACAAAGAACAGGGTTGAGTGGAATTGAGGAAAGGAAAAAGCAGAATGATAAAAGATTATGGTCTAATAAACAAATATTACCTCAATTATTATACTTTAATTCTGTATTCTATAGTTAGTTGTGTAATGTTTTACTTATTGGACTATAAGCATTTGGGGAAGAGAATGTGTTCCTCATCTGGATTCTAGTCAAAGGGGCAGAATGACAGGTCAGCACCAATTAGAAGCTCAAAAGTTCTTAGAAAGTTTTGGTCAGGACATGGTAGGGATGTTTCATCCAGGTGAGCATTCATGAAGTCAGTATAGACATAATTAAACTGAAATTCAGTTGAAGATAGCCCCAGACAATAAGCCTTTAATCTGGTACATCAATATCTCTCTTGTCAAGGAATGGCCAATTAGATTTCAGAAATTTAGGTGATATAGCTGCCTCGATATTTGATAGATCTTGATAAATAGCATGGATTATTTATCACTAGTATCATAGGAAGGACAAAGGAAACATTATTTTAGCAAGATAAATCTGTCTGGATAGTCAAAAATGGATTATGAAACATAATGTTCAGAAAGCTAATGTAGTAATTAAAATACTATTTTCACTGATGTGTCCAAAATAGTAATTAAATAGTACCTGTTCCTGATATATTTACATGGTTAAATAACACTACCATTGGCTATTATTTATATTGGACTTTAAGGTTTGCAAAAGGCTTTACATATATTATTTAATCATCATAACCCTATTGTTATATATTATCTTATATCTATACTATATGTCTGTGCATATGTACCAGTTTTTCAGATGAGAAAACCAAGACTGTAAGAAGTTGAAACTTGTTTAAGATTGTATAGCTGATAATCTTCAAAGATTTAGCCTCAAAACTTTCACAATCCAAATTCAGCATTCTATCTTTCATTTGCCTCTTGAAATAATACATTGACCCATCAGTAGAAAAAAAATGACTTTCCCAACATCATATAATTAGTAATTGATGAAGCAAGGAATTGAACTCAGATCTTCTGTCTCTAATTAAGTGATATTTCCACTATATACATATTCTGAATTATCTTTACTTTAAATTATTCATTTTATGTCTCCTCCTTTTGCCTTTTCTAATTTTTTCCCTTGCTATTTATCTGTAAGTACATTATTTAGCTTTATAAACCATTTTGGAATATAGTCCATGTGAAATTCACTACTCCAAATATTAATACATTTTACTTCATTGTAGAGTAGTTATGATATTTTTAGCATGGTAATTATGCTAATGTTATCATGGACAAGGATCATAATAATAATTATCATATCATAAACTCAATGTTGATTATTTCAACAATTGCTTGAACTCCTTTTTCCCTCTCTAACCCCCCCTTTCTTTCTTATCAATGTCTAGATGAATAAATTATAAGAGGAAATAAGATTTCTCTTCTGTTCTCTCACCACACTCTTTCTTATGAATCTCATCAGGTCCCAGACTTGAAACTAGGAGTTTTTGCTCCTGACATAAGTGGCAAGGGAGCACACATAGGTGTGCATGTGTCTGTGTGTCTCTGCATAAGTATGTAAGTGTATATATATTTTTGTGCATGCATGTGTGTGTATGCAATGGTTCTCTTGGAATGTGGGTGCTGTAATAATAAATGAGTGCCAGTGACCAATGTTATGTTAGAAGGGAGATAGAGAGAATCTGTATGGTGAGACTCTCTTCTAGCTTTCCCCTCAAGCCAAATATACACTCTGGGAGACTTCGAGGGGGTGTCACCATGAAACTGGGTGACCTGGATGGTCATGCTACCCCACAGGAGTTGGGGGTGAGGCTTCCCTATAAGATGAGGTATATGGTACCCCAATCCAATACTGAATAAGGGCGGGGTTCACACAAGCCTACTCCGAGATCAGTCAACTTCACAGCAGGTGTTCTGGCTCCAAGATAGAGGTAGCTAGTCCAAGCTGTGGTTCCCCTCTCTCTTCTTGTCTCTCAGGAACTCTGGAATGCTATCTGACTAATTAATGATTTTTATTAATCATAATTCAGGGATTGGGGAAAGGGGTGAAGGGCAGAGGTATTTGGGGTGACCTCTTCTCTATTCCTATGGAGTCCGTCACACAAGAGGGAACCTTTGGGGTTGCCACTCCCAAACTTCTTCTCCCCTCTTCTCCTTCTGTTTCTATTTCTATCCTTTTCTATAATTGTAAGTTTTGATTGAAAGGGGGTCTCTCAGCAAGGTTGGGTAATGGGGGAAGGAGATTAAGAGATTGCTCTCAAAATGGAGTCCAAAAACTTAGCTCACTCAATGGTTGAAGTCTTGCTGGGTGAGATGTGATGGAATCTTTGACCGGGGAATCAGGGTTTCAATGTCCAAAGAAAGATCCTTAGGAAGCCCTCAGGCCTGGATCTGAGCTGGGATGTCCTCGCTGGAACCCTTTTCCTCCTCCTCCTTTCTCCAGGCCTTCCAAGAATTCCCTCTCAGGCTTCAACTGTCACCAACTGTCACCAACTGTCAGCCATTCCTTCTCTGGCTCCTTTTGTCCCATCCCTCTTGCACAAATCCCATTCTTACAGTGCCCATGGTGGAGAGGAAACACATTTTGAGAAACCAGGAAGCTCCTGTAAGGTATTACTCTTTGCTGTGTGGAAAATTTGATTCCTTAAAGGTAATAAAAGATATATTTGTATGTGTAATACTGGCAAAAATGGTATGTGATGAAGCACATCTCATTAAAAGTGCTTGAAAAAAGTGAAGACGATTCTAAGAGAAACAAAGAGAGAACAGTATATGTAAGAGGAGAACACTGTCTGAATTTGGGAATGGCCGTAAGTCATAGTTGTCTATCAGTTCATTTATATATGACTCGTTAGTGATTTAAAGATTATAACTGGCTCAAAAGGCAGGCGTTCTTTTATAGCCCTTTGAGTATAGTTCCAAATTGCCAGCCAGAATGGCTGGATCAGTTCACAACTCCACCAGCAATGCATTAATGTCTCAATTTTGCCACATCCCCTCTAGCATTCATTACTCTCCCCTTCTTTCATTTTAGCCAATCTGCTAGGTGTAAGGTAATACCTCAGAGTTGTTTTGATTTGCATTTCTCTAATTATTAGAGGCTTAGAACACTTTCTCATGTGCTTATTGATACTTTTGATTTCTTCATCTGAAAATTGCCTATTCATGTCTCTTGCCCATTTATCAACTGTGGAATGGCTTGATTTTTTATAATTGGTTTAACTCCTTGTATATTTGAGTAATTAGACCCTTGTCAGAGTGTTTTGTTATAAAGATTTTTTCCCAATTTGCTGTTTCCCTTCTGATTTTGGCTATATTGTTTTTGTTTTTACAAAAGCTTTTTAGTTTGATATAATCAAAATCATTTATTTTACATTTTGTAATTTTCTCTAGCTCTTGCTTGGTTTTAAAATCTTTCCTTTCCCAGAGGTCTGACCAGTAAACTATTCTATGTTCACTTAACTTATTTATAGTTTCCCTCTTTATATTCAAGTCATTCGCCCACTCTGAATTTATCTTGGTGTAGGGTGTGAGATGTTGATCTAAACCTAATCTCTCCCATATTGTTTTCCAAATTTCCCAACAGTTTTTGTCAAATAGTGGATTTTTGTCCCAAAAGTTGGGCCCTTTGGGTTTATCATGCACTGTCTTACTGATGTCACTTACCCCAAGTCTATTCCACTGATCCTCCCTTCTCTCTCTTAGCCAGTACCATAATGTTTTGATGACTGCTGCTTTATACTACAGTTTATCCAGCCATACCATTGTTGGCTTTGTACCCCCAAAGAGATCATAGATAAACAGACTTGTACAAAAATATTCATAGCTGCGATTTTTGTGGTGGTAAAAACTGGAAAGCAAGGGTATGTCCTTCATTTGGGAATGGCTGAACAAATTGTGGTATATGCTGGAGATGGAATACTATTGTGCTCAAAGGAATAATAAACTGGAGGAGTTCCATGTAAACTGGAAAGACCTCCAAGAATTGATGCTGAGGGAAAGGAGCAGAGCCAGAAGAACATTGTACACAGAGACCAATACACTGTGGTAAAATAGAATGTAATGGACTTCTGTACTAACAGCAATTCAATGACCCAGGACAATTCCAAGGGACTTATGGAAAAGAACGCTACCCACATTCAGAGGAAGAACTACGGGAGTGGAAACAGAAGAAAAACAACTGTTTGAACACATGGGTTGAGGTGGACATGATTGGGGATGTAGACTCGAAACTACCACACCAGTGCAACTATCAACAATTTGGAAATAGGTCTTGATCAATGACACATGTTAAAACCAGTGGAAATACGCATAAACCATGGGGAGGGATCTCGGAGGGTGAAGGGGAGAGTAAGAGCATGAATTTTGTAACCATGTTAACTTTTCTAAAAAATAAATATTAATAAATGTTTTAAAAAATAACCAAAGAAAAAAGATTATCACTGGCAAACTATAAATCAGATGAGTCACTCAATACCAAAACTGTTAGCAGCAACATTTCCAAGAAGGTTGGTCCACAAAAAAAATGTAAGTAAAGGAAATATGGCACTCCTGCCCCAAAGGGCAGAAAACAATTGTTTTGATAATTGTTTTGATAAACTGGAGAAAAATACTTGATATTCTGTGGAATAAAAGCATCATAAATCATAGGGTCATCCCTGACAAGTTATGAATGACTGCAGTGGGCTATCCCTCACCTCGCCTTTGCTAAGACTCAAGGCTTTTACACGGTTAGAGTTGCTTTGCAATAACTTAAAAGTTCAATTCTGCAACAATTGAGATCTTAGTTCTATCAACAAATCCTACAGCTTTCTTTGTGATTGGCAGGGGATAATCACAGGGTAATAATCAGACTACCCAATCACATGTTGTAATAGACAGTTTTTAATTGTCCAAACTAGTCTTTGACATTCCAATTATGGTGATATGCCTTCATTAGATTCTGTTTTCCATTTTATTTTTTCTGTCATAGAACTCTGGAAATGGAGTTTTCATATACATTAACATGAATGCAAATATATGATAAATATCAATACACATACATACCAAAAATATATTTTATATACATGTTTTAAAATACATGGAATATGTACATATGTATATATAGAAACATATATAACATATTTATTCTTAAAGGAAATTACAATGATAGCTATATATACTCACATTGTCTTTATAAAATGACTCAGAATGAATATAGCCAAAAATCAGGGACTTGTGAACACCATTGGAAATGTCCAGTTTTTTTATCATTGAAAATCACAAAATGCATATTTGTTAAACTCTTTTGCCTCACATAATTATCATTCTTATAATAGAATTTGCCAGCCTTTCCAGAAATTGCAGTAATAACAACATATAATCATAACATGGTATGCTCAGTGTTTCTTGTAAAAAGAGACTCCTAGTCAAAGAAGCTTATCTAAATTAGTGTTATTGCTTTATCATCTCCTCTTGTTTAAAATACTTTTAATAAGTAAGCATAAATGCCCAGAAGTTTCAGGAAGCATTAAAATGATAAATAAAAATGAAAAATATATAAAATTTTAAACCTCAACACAAAGCTAAGAAAGAGTAAGGATGAAATGACAAAGGAAATACAAAACAATAGTCCTGCCATAATATTTTACTGTATGTTGTACATTGTTCATTACTTTATCATTGGGTTGACTTACTTTCACACTGAACAAAACTTCTGAGTATCTGGATCATTTTCTTCTAAATGCTATCAAAGTTTTGTTGAATAGTTTATGAATATACTTTTCAGCTGATGGCTTGAATGCGATTACACATTCTAGAACTCCATAGGGATTCACAAGACTTTTGACAAACGTGCGATAAGTTGTCACGGAATTATACAAAGCAGTCTACTTGATGAGTCCTTTAGAATCTCAGAATTGGGGCTGCCAAGTTACTGATTCCTTAGGGGAAAATCAGACTTCAAGGTTGCTGATCTTCCAGGTCTAATGACTTTAAAAGAAAGATTAACTTTTTCAGAAAAAAGTGATGCTACATTTTTTCTTAAAAGATCTACAAAGCCCAAGTACTCCATCCTAGTTGAAAGAGTTTCTGTCAGTATTTTTATTCCTTCACCCACTCCTTTAAAAGCTAAGTTGGTAATACTAAATTTATTACAAAACTAGTCTGTTCTCATTATGTAACTCAAATGAAAACAAAAAGCTTAAATATTTCTTTCTCTAGTTAGAAAACTTTGGCATTGTGATTCATATATGAACCAATTCCAGATCCAAGCAAATTTACATATGCTTCTCCTTGGTTTGAAAGACTAGAGAATTCTAACTTTCAAAACTAAGATGTGGGTCAATGAATGCATGTTGGGGGTGGAAGAAGAATATTACTTTTATTCCACTATCTCAGTATTCTCTTATTAGTTATTCTCTTATGTTGAATCAGTCATTGTTGCTAAGGCAACAGACAGGAAATGAGTTAAGCTGAATCTTTCAACTGGTGAGAGGATGAGGGGAATGGATGAGGGAGTTTGAGCAAGGTCAGGCATTTACTGCTGAATACAAATCTGTCACGCCTAATAGATGAAGCTTTTTAGTTTGTGAGCTACTCTGGTTGCTCCCAGCAGCCAAGGAGAAAATAAAAAAGACACTCAAGCATGAATGCCAATCAGTTTGTGCTGGCAACAATGATGTATTTGCATGTGCCATAGCAGCTGTACCAGTCCTGGCTAAGGATAAAATGATAAATTAATGTGAGTCAATAATTATAGGAATTCAGAATTTAGAGATTGAGTATATTTCAATAAGATTATAAAGTTGGATGAAAAAGGTCTAATGCATTGTTTTAGTAGGCTCAGGTTTTCTTTACAGATGTCAGAGTTCAAAATTTCCCATGAGACCCATGCTTTATAACTTAAGGATACTTGAGTCAACCCTTTCAAGAATGGTTGCCTATACTGACAATCTCTTTTCTTTTGACAGATTTTAAGTCTCTAATTCCAACCTCAACTTACAAGATTTCTAAAGCCCCCATTAAGATCACAGCTGGTTGATGACCCTGTTATCCAAGCTCCATCTTTTTTTGCCCTTATATAGTGGAGTTATACAAAGAATTGAGAAGGAAAAATAATATGAAGACATCATCAGAGCAAGGTGGAACAGAAAAGTAGTTGGGTTCATCAACAAAATTGATGCAAACTCCACATTCTTCATTGGTATCCATAAAAATTAAGAGATAAAGAAAAAGGTCTTTAGGTCATTAAGGGAACCTTCTTTAGAGAATACAAATTAAAGGGTTGCAAAAATTTGCTAATATTAAAGAGTAGATATTAGTTTTCAAATGTGGGTTGTCATAGAAATAACATTATATCATCTATGTATTAACTTGAGAATATTTAAAAAATAACCACATTCAAATTAGTTGGAAAGATTAATAAAAAACTAGTCTAACAGATCATGGTTGAAAAACTTAAATATTTTAGTATTTGACAAAACTTTAAAGCAGTGGAAACCATGATGTTTTCAGTAATAAACATGATTAAAAAATAAATTGTATTTGAGAATGCTTAAAGCAAGTAACAGTGGAAATGAAAGAAAAGGGAGTCAGAGAAATAGAAATCAAAATACATCCCACTGGCTAACTTGCAAAAAAGAATACATTTTAGTAATATTAGCCTATACTGTATTTCTAAATACTGAATAAATATCAGATTGTTTTGTTGCACAAATTGGACTACTAGAATGTTATTAGCCTGTCAGGTGACTTTGTGAACAATGTGTATATCAGCTTTTGTCTTTGTATTCTTGGAGCCCCATTCAGGTCAGAATTGGTTGACAGTGCTTTTCTTCATTGGATGCTAAATAAGTTATTATTGAATTGAATGATATGGTGTTATATGAATAATATAAGTATTAAGTCATATATAACATAAATGTACTTATATTTTTAATTTACAGTGAAAATTAGCATTACTAATAGATACAAAAGTAGCATGCTGTGCTTAAAGAATTATGAGCTTATCTGAATCATCATGACCATCATCACCATATCATTATTATATATAGATTGATTAGTAAATTGTAAATGATTGATAGGACATGCAGATATACATACAAACCCACATACACTAACATCTTTAAGTCTGTCTCAATCTTCAGATATTAAAACCCAGAATCCTTGTGTGGTCAGGTATTTTCTCAGAGAGATTGGACAATGAGAGGATATTATACAGCACAATCACTGTAAAGATGTTACTAAAAATTAGGTTGGTACTTGTTCTAGGAAGGTGATTGAATGATGAAGAATTCTGATACCAAGGAAACAAATAGTAAATGTCAAGTACTTTTTATGTATAATATTAAAAAATGAATATATATATCTTTCTGCTATTATATATCTATTGCAATAGATGTCTATTTTGATAGATAAATATTGAGAGAGAAACTGACAGACATAGATCAGATCATATATATAAAACACACAAATATGTGTTTGTATATTATATATAATCACATGTAATTTATATTCAATATATTTATGCATTTATGTCATGCTTACATATATTTCTTTTGAGAAGTCACAAAGGACAACTTCAATAGGTACTTTGCTATAAATAATTCATTTCACATCCTGGTCTTAGACTTAATTTCTATCTCAATTTGACAAAGCTCAAAAATCTAGGGTCTCGGGGAGCCATAATGGTTACATGAGGTGTCAGTACATTGAACATTACATTTATCTGAAGTCTTTGATTCACATCTTCCAACTTAACACTTGCCCTTTAAGCCACTCTGTTCTCTGATTTGCTCACATGTGATAGATGGTTGAGCTCAATTCCTGCTAGGACAGAGCCTTTCAAGGTTGAATTACAGCTTCAGGATGTGGAACTGATGTTGGAGTGCTGAACCAAGCTCCCTACACTCTGTTAAGATCCCAGCTGTCAGAGAAGTTGTCTATCAAAATGGTAGCAAACTCAGTGACCCACCCCCTTCTATCCCAGAACCATACATGTAGTCTTTAGAGCGTGACAATGGTGGGTACACTATATCATCATACTGCCTGAAGTATATTTCCTAATTTTCTAAAACTTTTATACTTTTAATTTAAGGCAAAAAAGTCTAAGGATAAAGTAGAAGTAATATTTTACATATAACAATATAGATGCATTGGAGATTAATGAGACACCTTTCTTTTTTAAAAAAAATATGCTAAAATTCATACTTTTGGAAAATATATTTGAAGAGGGTAGGATTAATATTCTTCTCTCAGAATAAAGTCTTAAATATAAACCTTTAATCAATTTAAATGTTTTCTATAGATCATAGATCAATCAGAAATGAAGATAAATCATTTGAGATAATGACTTAAATCACTGGGAAAATATGATATTCTAAAAAAAATCAGTCATAACTTTTAGCAACTTTCATAAAAAGTGCCTATGTATTAAATTAGTTGCATCCTTATACTTGAATCAAGCCAGCCCTTATTTAGAAGTGAACTAAGGTTTTTAAAAAGTCAGATGAAAATAATCATTATATAATTCTCATTTGAGAATTTCAAATCTCTTAAAAATTCAGACCAGGAAATGGTAAATATTTTGTGGATGTATACAAAAAGAAAATGAAGAAGATTATATAGTGTTAGTAAGGGAGAGAACAAGGAATTATTATTTTTTCTTTTCTATTTTCCATACTGGCCCAAACTACTTTTTCCTTCTTACACTTCAATGAGGGCAGGGAGAAGAATAAGGTGAGGTGAGGTGAAGTTGACAGAAGAAGTGCCTTCTTCCTCAGAAGAACAAAATGACAGCCTTTCAAAAACCCTCTTTATACTTACTCTACTACCCACACCTCAAAACTTATCCAAGAGTACAATGGGGAGTATATTTAACATTTTAAGCTAGCTAAAAGAGAACACACAGTGAATTGCTACTACAGAGAGCTACATGTTCCAGGATCCCTGTGAAGTGGGTGCAATATTAGGTTAACAAAAAGCATGTAGAAATTCAAATAAGTAAAGAGACTAAGAACAGAATTGCAGACTTTAATATCTAAGTCTTCTAATTAACCATTAGCATGCTTCTTAAAAAAAACAACTTGTTAGAGGAGTGCAAATTAACCATCCTAGCCAATAAACATTTATTATTTACATATTGTAGGTTAACTGTTTTTTACCCCTATGCAGTGGTAAAGTAGTTACTCATTCCCTCTCCTCTGCTCTCCCCAGTGAGCCCAATAGTTAAGAGGATCAGACACAATTAATAGGATGCACAATCTTACCAGAGGTCTTTAAAAAGCCTACAATTATAATGAGAGAGAGAGAAACAGATTGGGAGTAGAGCAATGGGAGAACGAGAGATCCTTACTATTGGGGAGAGCTAGGAGAAGAAAGGATATATTATATATAGGGAACAATGTAAGCAATTACATGGAAAGTAACATTCACACAAAAACATACAGATATGAATTTTGTGTATTTTGTCATATATACATGCATACATTCGCTCATGTGCTATATGATTAAACATTTATAGCAAGTCCAACCTCAATTCAATCAGCATTTATTGAAGAAAGAACTCGGTTTTGTTTAGCATGCAGATATTCAGATTTACATAGAGAATGTATCCCCATAGGAAGGAAGGAATTAAAAACAGGAACTGAGGCTGGACACATAAGAGATATGACATAGAAAGAGGCAGTTTTGGTTTAGTGGAAGAAGAATGGGTTTGAACACCTAGGCTCAAGATCTGAATCTGGCACACATCAACTGTGTGAACGTGAATCAGTCACAACTTCACTAGCACATACAGTGTAAATTCCCAGTGCCACAAGCAACACTATAAAACCACTTTGCATAAGATTTGCTCATATGTATTTACGAATAAGCCACAGGTTCAATATATGTACACATATAGATACAAATATACATATGTATATATACATACTATATTTATATATGTGTGTATACACACATTTTCTATATACTCAAACAAGTAAGTCCTACATACTTAACAAACACATATGATAAAGATGACATGATTATAGAACACATAAATCCACAAGTTTTATATAAATCTTTTTTTTATTTATATATATACTTATATATATATATTTATTTATAAATCTTTACCAATATGTATTTGTTACGTTATTATTATTATTATTATTATTGTTATTATTATTGTTATTATTGTTATTATCTGAGATTTGTTGGTCTGGGTTCTTATTCTTTTTGTCTTATTTTTTCCATAAAGAGAGATGCCTAAAGATAAGTGTGATTAGTTTTGAACACGTGTTATGATACAATATGTATTTCCATGATCATCATGCTATGAAATAGGACACATATCACTTATACTAGAAAAGAGTTCCTAGAGGAAATAAAGTGAAGAATGCTATGCTTCAATCCACATTCAGATTCTATCAGTCCTTTTATGGTGTTAGGTAGCCTGTTTTGTGATAAGTCCCTTGGAGTTGTCCTGGATCCTTGCATTGATGATAAAGTTGTCATTCACAGTTGATTGTTGTGTATTAATATTGTTGTTGGATACAGTAGTTTCCTGGTACTGCTCACTTCACTTTGTATCACTTTNGCATTGGAGATCTTTTCAGGCCATCTGATGTTCAAGATGTAGCGTAGACATCTATTAACAAAGACCTGGAGTTTGTTGGTGTTAGCGCTCGTCACTCTCCAGCTTTCTGATCCATATAGGAGGACGGCCTTTACGTTGGTGTTGAAGATTCGGAGCTTAGTGACGAGGGACAGTGCTTTGGAGATCCAGACAGACTGTAAGGTGTTAAATGCCTGTCTGGCTTTGTTGATTCGGTTTCTGATGTCCTCATCTGCCCCGCCATCCTTACTGACTATGCTACCCAAATAGGTGAAGTGGTCCGTCTCCTTGATGTTTTCTCCCTGTAGTTGGATTGGCAGGTCCTGTGTGCTGTTGACTGTGATCACCTGGTCTTCTTCTTGTTGATCTTCAGACCTGTCTTCTCCGCTTCTTCAGAGAGACGCACAAGTTTGGCTTTCGCATCCTGCTGCTTGTGAGAAAGGAGACAGATGTCATCCGTGAAGTCAAGGTCCTCAAGCTGCTCGGTATGAGTCCATTGAATGCCCGTATTGTTGTCCTTGGTAATTCTTCACCCCACCCCGTAAAATAATCACATTTGCTATAGAAACCGCAACCTCACCAAACCAACAAAACCGATGATCGGCTAGTCTGGAGGATTGCTCTCCAACAGAGTCCATGACGCGTGCTGGTGAAAGCCTCTGGGAAGCCAGCTCGCTGATAAATCTTCTGACGACCAAGGCAAAAACCAGAACAGCAACATGGAATGTAAGAACCTTATACAAAAGCAGAAAAATCGCTCAGGTAGTAAATGAGATGAAAGGATACGACATCAGGGTCCTTGGTTTATGCGAGACCAGAATGGAATGGAAGCGGCCAGACCAGTCTGATATCAGGCGAAACCATCATTTACTCTGGCCATGAAGACCCGGACCATTTGTTAAGTACCTAAGAATTAACTGTGTGTTCCAAGAACTGTGATGCTAGTGACCATGTTGTTAAAAGAAAAATAGTCTACATTTCATATTCATATATGCATATACAATACCAACATACACAATAGGATTTAAATAGTTTAAAACTATTATTCAATACAATCATCTAAATTTTAAAAGGGGATAGTCCCACAAAGCTAAACTATGCATATTATGAAAAGACCATTTGTTCTAACTAGAAGGAATATAGTAAAACATACATCAACTTGTATATAGTTCATAGTTTCTTATTCAGTCATCTTCCTTGTTCTTTGAAATGTTTCTGTTCCCTAGTAATCATTAAGGTCATATTAAAATAATATTTACAATTGAAAAAATAAAGAAGAAAAATATTTTCAGCTCTATTTTCTTTTTAATACATAAAAGCACATAACAAATATACTGGAAGGTGGTTTTTTATGTTGTTGATGTTTGGTTTTTGTTGGTTATTATCGTTTGTTGATAATTTTACTGATAGTTCATGTAGTGGATTATTCTTGTCTAATACTCAGAGTAAAGAATACATGGTAATTACTTTTGATCATATGAAAAATAAATATAATATAAAGCAGTGTGAAATTACTGCTGTGAGTAGTAACATAATCATTTTCAAGTGATTCTGTGCAGCAAAGATATAAGGAAATATGTCACAATTGGATGTTGAATTCAAGAAGCCTAGATCTGTAGTTCATATAAAAAACCTAGGGCCTTATATTATTTGCCTGATGAGTGACTGGTTGTTTTGCATTAATATTTATTTAGTCTACAATGTTTGAAATGCTTTTGTAAGTCTGACCTTTGTGACATACTTCTGAAAGTGCCATTCTTTCCCCAGCTACATTTAAGAACCAATAGATGCCTATGCATACATTACAACTGGAAAATAAATGAATTCATGTTTTAGAATGGTAAAATTATTTTATCATCCCATTTAATAAGTAATTCTTAAGAACTCATAGGATAGTTATGTGAAAATACTAGATTTAAGGCTTAGAAAAGTAGGGCACAAATATCAAGCCTGACATTTAATATCTGTGTGACCTTGGGGAAGACATTTAATCTTACCCTGAAAATTAGGAGTTTGGACTGGATGGCTTCTACAGTTCATTCCTATTCTCCATTTGTATTTTAGAGTCTGCCTTTTGGAGTGACCCATTTTGTTTATTTGATCCATAGTTTTCCTGTCAACAAAATTGACTAGAAAATCCCAGAGATCTTTCTAGCTAGTAGATCCTATGCAGGTGATATTAAAATGTCATGTGAAGGCAAAGGAAGTAAGAGCAGTCACTTCCACAGAAGTGTCTAGTGTTATCCTTAAGGCTAAGCTGCTAAGATGAGTGAAGCTAGTTTGATGATAGTCTGGCTTGAGATATTCAGAATTATTTCATTGATCTGAAAGTGATCCAAGAATAGTCTATGGGTCAATATTGATTCAGAGCTATACTACAGTGAAATAAGCTACCTTTGAAGTAGAAGCTGACAACTTATCAGGAATGAAGTACATAGAATTCATTGTCAATCAATTATAGTTTGGATTGAATAGACTCTATTGCCCCTTCTGACTAAAGGATTCTATAATTCTTCTTCCAATGCTAGTTATTTAGACTGATCAAAATAATAGCTAGCACTTGCATGTTACTTTAAGTGTAGTAAAGTACTTTGCAAATATTATCTCATTTTATCTTCACAACACCAATGGGAATTGAGGTTATTATTGTCCTCTTTTGACAAATGAGAAAAGTGAAAAAGACAGAAATTAACTCACTTACTCAGAGGCATACAGTTATTAAGTGGCTAAGTCTTCCTAACTCCAAGGCCAGCACTACATCCACTACTCTGTCTAGTTGCTTATGAAAATGACTATATTCAACTATAGGTGGCCAGGCAAATTCACATGCAAAATATTATGTTGGCTGGTAGTTCCCAATATCCCTATTGCTTTTGGCCAGGGTGTTGACAAGTATCTTATATTTTGTTCATACATTGAGGGTTCTGGGAATGGAATATTTAAGTTGCCATAATAAGTGAATGAGGTGTCTTAAGAAAAAATCTAGATTAATAGCATGACCTGATGAATCTTAGGTAACCTTCAATACTATGACAATTATTGTTAGAGTAAAATGATATATACATGTATGTCATTTTTAACCATGCAAGAAATATTATATGTAATAAACACCTCAACTATGCAGAATATTAGACTAGCTGCTAGATGAGATACAAAGTTTAACAGGATCATTAAACCTATAAAATAGAAGAAACCTGATTGGTCATACTTAAATAAAGAATATCTTCTACATCATAACAGATAAGTGGAAACCTAGCCTTGGAATAGTCTTAGGAAAGGAAAATCCACTACATCTTGAAATCGCCTTTTGTCCTTTCAGATAACTGCAAAAGTTGGGAAAGTTTTCTTTAAGCCTTTTGTTCTTTTTTTGAAACTTCATTGGAAATTTATTTCTGGCATGTTAACATTTTTTTTCTGAGATTAGATTATCAATTATGCTGAATTATTTTTCTTTAAAAATTTTTCGTATATTATAAGTATTCATCCATTTTACTTATATTGTCCATTTTATTGATATAGAATTGAGAAAATAAACATCCCGTTTCCTAATTTGTTCTGAATCTTTTACATTTTTCACAATGAAAATTTAATTTTCATCTTTCTTTTTAAAGATTAAATTATCTCTTCATATATTTTATACTTTACGCAACACAGATCCTACTTTCTTTTATTGATGCAAATTTTATTTTCAATTTATTAATTTCACCTTTGATTTTTGAATTTCAATGTTGTTTGACTTTTTAAAGTTAAATCCATGTATTTTTTATTACCATGCCCAATTTAATGTTGTTGTTTTTTCTCTTCCACTATTTTATTGATGATAGTGTTTAGAAATATAGATTTTCCCCTAAGGACTGGTTTGGTTGTATCTTGGGAATTTTGGTATCATTGTGATTTCTGTGGTTACATCTTTTCTATAATTTCTTACTGGCCCCACAAATTCTTTTTTAAAAAATTCAATTAACATTTATTTTTCCTTACTCCTTTCTCCCCCTCCTTCAATTAAAAAAATGAAAGAAAAATAAAACTTTTTAACAAATATCCATAGCTAAACAGAGTAAATTCCCACATTGGCTCATGAAAAAATATATGTTAATCTGCATCTTCAATACATCTCTTTTCAGGAGATGAGTAGATTGCATTATTGTTTATCCGGAGGAGCTATCATTACATTGCATTGATCTGAATTCCTAAGTCTTTCAAAGTTCTTTGTATTTACAATGTTGTTTTTGCCTAAGTTGTGCTTTTAGTTCTACTGAATTCATTTTGTATCAGTTCATAAAAATCTTGACAGATTTCTTTGATACTATACTTTCCATCATTTCTTACACCATAATAGTATTATGTTACATTCAGAGGCCATAATTTGCTAGGCAGTCTCCAAATGATGGATCCCCCATATTTTCTAGTTTTTTGCAAACACAAAAAGAGATGCTATAAGTATTTTTGAACATATTGGTATTTTTCATCTTTGATATTTTTAGGACATAGACCTATTACTGGGATTAAGGGGTGCACAGTTTAGTGACTTTGGGACTTTGTTTCAAATTACTTTCCAGAGGAGCAGCCAGATGGCTAAGAGTATAGAGAGCCAGGTCTGAATATGAGAAGCCCTGGGTTGAAGTCTGTCCTGTGTTGTGTAACTCTGGGCAAGTCACTTTGGAATCAATACTTAGTACTGATTCTAAGAAAGAAGGTAAAGCTTTGGGTTTTTTGTTTATTGATTGATTGATTGATTGATTTGTTTGTTTATTTATTTGCTCATTTATTTATTTATTTATTCATTTATTTGTTTGTTTGTTTGTTTGTTTGTTTATTTGTTTGTTTGTTTGTTTGTCTGTTTGTTTTTGCTTTCCAGAAGAGTTAGACCAATACACAGTTCCACTAATACTTCTTTGGTGTATCTTCTTTCCTGAACTCCTTTCAATATTTGTCATTTTCTTTTTGGTCACCTTTGTTCATCTACTGAGTGTGAAATGAAACCTCTGAATTTTTGTAATTTTCATATACTTATTGAAAGCAGGATTTCTTCCTTTGAAGTCTTCTTGTTCATATCTTCAAAAATTTGTCAGTTGGGTGAGTGAAATAAAAATGGAATTAAATGTATTCTTCTCAATGCAAAAATCCATCTTATCCCCACCCATCCACACCAATCAGGAATGAAAGGCTATTTAGGCTTGCAGAATCAGACCTCAAGGACCTCTCCTTATTGTCACAAGCTTAGTGAGTTGACAGACCTCTATCTCAGTTCAAGGACAAAAGGAGTGAAGTTATCCTACCCCACAATCCCCTCATGCTTTTGGAAGCTAAGGGAGTCACACCTGATGATATGGCTACCTTATTTGACCTTAATCCTCCCAAGGAGGGGCTTATGATGAGATCATGCTACATGCCTTGCTGTTGTCTGATTGAGGTAGACTTCAGGCCCAGTTTGTAAGTCCTGACCCCCAGAAAACAGGAGTTAGACAGAGGAGGGAAGGGGATCTCATATCAGGAACTTATATAATGTTTGTATTTGCACCCTCGCATTGCATTTGCCCTATCTAGGTACTTGCCCTTTCTCATGAGAAATAATAAAGGCTGTTTCTTCTACTCTCACTCTCTGACTTCAGTTTTGGAATTTGAGTAGGAGATCATTTTGATCCCACTCACAGGGAATATTATTCTTATAAATTTAAATAAGTTCCTTATATATCTTGGAGATGCTTTATAAGTAAAATTTTCTTCAAAGATTTTTTCCCCAAGTTAACTGTTTCCCTTTACATTTTTATGTTTAAGTAGTTTTTCTTCAATTAATTTTGATCCTGTTTTCAACCCTTATTGAATATAATTTCTATTTCATTGTGCTCAGTAAAGGATATTTTTAAAGGAAGGTCCAACACCAATAATCTCTTTGTTTGCTTTTGCGACAGAACTAGGATACTTGGAAGTTATTGAACACTTAACAAAAAGGTGTTTACATATTTACAACAAAAGGAATATTCTTGTAATAAGCAAAGATATTCAAGAAAACAGTGCCACTTAGATTCTCTGGGTTCCACATTTCCAAAAGGAAACAAAACTATCCAGCCTGACAAGGTATGGTGACCAGTATCTGTCATCAGAAACCAAAAAAGTCAAAAGGACCCAACTTTTGGGTTGAAATTTTTTAAGCTTTCAGGAGATCAGAAATCAATTCAGGAAGGGGCCAATAAAGTTCCAGGATCCGCTTTGAATTTCAGAGAAAACTAATTCCTATTTCACAGAATTGAGGAACTCTGTCCCTACCATAGAAATTTATTTTTTTTAGCATTTATTTGTCAATTTTTAACTATACCCTAAGATAGGATCGTTTATGCCAATTTCCCATTCATAAATGAGAAATAGTTATACTCCATTCTATTCATGGCCTTTAACTAATAGAGACAACATTCTTAAAGTTTCTAAAGTTCTATTCAGATATTCAACTTCTTTATTATTTAATTTCTTGTATATTGCTAATGGTGTGAATGGAATACATTCAAGTCCTTGGTTATTGCAATGTTGCTATCTTTTAAAAAATTGTAACTTGTATATTATACTATTCTATTTGGTACCTATGTATTTCTATTAATTTGTTGTCTATGGTGCCTTTAAGCATAGTGCACTTTCCCTGTTTCTCTTAATTGTATATATTTGCTGTTGTCTTGTCTGAGATCATGATATCTATCCCCTTTTCATAAAAGCTTATTTAAGGCATAACTGAGATTGGGCCATCCCCTTCTTTTGACTGCAGGAATCTTCTGCTTAAATTGTGTTTCTTGTACTCACCATACTATTGGATTCTGCTTTTTAATCTATTCTTCTATCCTCTACTATTTAATAAGTGAGTTCATCCCATTTATACTTATAGATATGATCATTAATTATGTATTTCACTATATCCTATACTTTAATGCTTTTTCTTCTCTTTGTTCCTGCTCCTTTGTCTTTCTCTTACGCATTCCTCAATCACAGGTTATTATTTTTTTCTTTCTTTCCTTTTAAACCACTCTTTATGAATGACCCTCTACTTTTGGAATTTTTTCTTTATTTTCATAGAATATGTGACTTGAATAAGGTTTATTATCTCCTTTGTTAAGCTGTTAATTCGCTTTTCAAGTCTTTCTTTCAAAATTGTCATTTCATTTGTATGTTTAAAAACAAAACCAAAAGCCTCTTGCCTTATTTCTTCCATTTATTTTTGACTCTTGGGTTAAGCTGTGTTTTTTTTTTTTAATGATTTGCTCATAGATGGTAGGAACAGCTCAAGACATGTATAATTAGAGAATTTTGTACCTTTGAACTACGTTCCCCAGAATTCCTTTGGTATTTTTCCAAAATTCCTTTCAATCTCTCCACCAAGTTGCATGGTCACGTTTTATATATAGTTGGCTATAACTCCGCCTCTTTCTCTCCTTTGTTTCCCATGACCATGGCTTGGTTAGCTAGCTTTTTTACTTTAGTTATTATTAATGAACTTTATAAAATATAATACTTAGTTATTGAATATTAATTTTAATCTTTACAGACAGGAATCTGTCTTGAATACCTTGTACGTCCATCAGTATACCCTAAGCAATATGACCTTCCAGTCTGAGATTTGTAAATTCTTGACTCAGCTTTGCAGGTGGTTGACATAGAAGCTTCAGTTGAAAGGCTCTAGGTCCATCCCATATCAGCTACTTGGAAGGCTCTTCATGTTTAGAATAATAGAAATTTAGTATTATTCCTGGCCTGTACTTCTTGCCTTAGTTATTCCTGTCTGTGTACTGAGTTCAGTCTGGTATCAGAGCAACAAAGCTAAAGTCTCACTACTCATCTGCATCCCCTGCTCTGTATATCATAGTGCCCAGCCTCCTCCTCTTCCCAACCTTGGTGTCAGGGCATCACAAATATAGGCAAGCATTAGGTCCATGATTCCTAATATACATCTACAAGTCATAGGCTCTAGCCTCAGGCTCCAAAGCCAGACTGTAGGATCAGAGCAATTCATCCACAGGGTTAACCATGCTCTGATATATATTTTGCTTTTTGTGGATTTTCCTGTTTGGCCCTCAGGTAAGAGTACAGTGGGGTGATAGCTTCCCTAGGCTTGAACATTATGTTCTTCAATATAACCTAAAAATTGTATTTTTTTATGAAAACAGGTTTTGAGTGACAAGACACATATCACCCAGTGGAATTGCTTGTCACCTCCAGGAGGGGGGAAGGATAAGGGAGGGAGACAACATGAATCACGTGACCTTAGAAAACTTATGTGTAAATTTGTCACTAGAATAAAATAAAGGGAAAAAATGAAAAATAAAATAAAGTAAAATTGCATTATTTTAAGAGCCTGCCATACAACACTACTAATCCATAGTGAACTTACAAACTACTAGGAAAAAAGCCTCAGATTTTTTGTTTTTTGTTTGTTTGTTTGTCAAGAAAAATGCTAACCAAACATCTTATACTTGTAGAAATGATTTCTAGAACCTGGGTAATTTTTCCTATTAAATGTCACATTATTAGATTTCTCCAGTGGTCTAACTTGCATTGAATTTTTTGATTCCCAACTCTTATCTAAAAGGAGACTCATTCAGTCCTTCACTACCTGCTTACAATATTATCATCAAATGATGAGACTCTTTATAAATAATACATGGATCTTGCTCCCAGGAAATTTAGAGTTTATCACGGATAAGAAACCACCTTGGATAACTAACATGCATTAAATCATATAAATGCATTAAAGGGCTTCAAGACAAAATATTATGCAAGTTCTAAGGAGGGGAAGTTATAGTTAATTGGTTGGATTGTATACTGGAAGAGATAGGTTTTGGGATGGATTTTAAAGAATGAAGGGTACTTCAATAAGCAAAGAGATTACATTCCCAAAGAAAAAAGAACAGCATGATCCTTGGCACAGAGACATATAGTAAGGCTTCTGGATATTCCCTGGGAAGAGGAGTGGTAGGGAATCATAGTTTTCTTAATTTTGGTTGGAACATAGAGTGAATGGAAGGGAGTAATCAAAAGTCACAATGTGACATTCTCTAGAAAGCACACTGGACACTTTTGAAAGTTACATGAAATATTTAGGTCATTAGGTATCCTTAGAGCATGAAATTGATCTTATAAAGCAAGCCTAAGTTAGGAAATAGTATCTTACTAGGATTAAAAAAAATAACAAAACATCTATATTTTGATATTCAAAGAAGCTTACTCTTATTTGTGGAAAGGAATTTCTTTTAAAAATTATCGTAATACTTTCAGACCAGTAGTTATCCTCCAAAAAAGCGTCCACTATCATCCCACAAAGTTTTGTAGATAGGTAAGTAAATCAATATGTATTATTATACTTGCAACACTATCACAATACCCTCTAACAAAAAATTCTAAGACACCACCATATGTCCATATCCCACCAAGTCTAAACGTGTTTTGTGTCTTTTAATTTAATAATTCTTAAAAAAGAATTTTGCCTGAATATATTATGGCCTTAGGTAAGGAAACGACAACACACACTTGAGAGAGAGGCCTGGAAGTAGAGGAGAACCTGTTTAAGCAGAGTCACTATCCAGATCTGGAATTCAGTGTGAAGGCTTGGTTCAAGGAAACATGTCTTATGGTACAAATTAGCTAATTTCTCTTATAATCCCTACTTTCTGATGAATAGGTTGCATTTATTAATGCTTTTTAAGGTATTTTAATGAAGATCTGTGGTTTCATCAGGGTAGGGGATTCCTGGTGTAGAAACTTACTCCATTGGTGCAGGGGACCTTGCCTGAAAATTAGAGGCTCGGAAAGTTGCTCGAGATCCCTAAGAGATAAAGTGACTTGCTCCTGATCCCAAATATAGTTTGTTTCAAAGAAGAATTGAATTGGTTTTCCAGACTTCAAGGGTACCTCCCTGTGGCCAAACCACACTATGCTATGTCTTTTATTTACATAAAGGTGAAAAATATTCAATTTTTTCATTTTGTTCTAAAATGTTTAAGTTATCACCCCCAGATTTAAATAGAACCCTGCAAGCTGATGAGGATATAGCATAATTTAAAAAGGAAGGCAGTTGAGAGTTCTGATTAAGCCTTGTGCTATAGTGAAATTCCCATTATTGCTGTGTGGGGACCAACATGTTCTCCTCTGACAAGGACAGGTTTTAGATTAAGCACTCTGATATTGTAAATTTCCATTCTTGATGGCTAGTCTCTCTGGTCTAAGGTGCCTCAGAGAAATAGAACATAACTGTGAAAAGGTGTAGATTTCAATGAAAGTAAAGCTCTCTTTCCTAAACATCCCCAGCCCCCACTCCCAAGTCTCCACATTTTTAGGAAAGGAATAGTAATGTGAGGACACTGCAGAATTTAAATGGAGATAAAGGACATTATAATTACAAATCTCAGGATCCAATCCCAAAATGATAGGTTGACAGTGTCAGACCCATCCAGTGACCAATTACAATTACATCTAACTCTAGCCACCAGAGATAGGGGAAGGGGGAGAGCTGGGGGGAAGAAGTACCTCTTTGGATTCATCTTCAAACTTATAAGGTATTTCATTTTACAAATTAACTGCACATTGCCCAGGCTAAATAATTAATGTTTAAATAAGGTACATATGACTATTTTTGAACAGAGGGAAAAGAAGAAGACAGGGAATTACAGACAGAGTGAGGGAGCCTATTTTTCCCCTGTCACTCAGAGATAAGGCATTAGCATTGCTCCGGAATGAATGCTGCCTCCCCTAGGAGATGACTGCAGTTTCTAGCTCATTGTTTTCAAGCCTACAGATTGGGATGGTGGGCGCCTTTTTCAGGGGAAAATAGGGGGAGGAGAAAAGGGGCAACAGCACTAGTTCAGATTTCCTGTTAGTCAAAATCACAAAGGTTTGCTAGGAGTTCACAAAACAGTTTGGGGCAGAATAAGCAGCTATTTCCTAAACCAAGTATGCTTTGCAAAATCAATTTGTGAGCTCATTACATAAATCCATATTAAACTATTTAGTCTATATTTAACACTATAACAAGGATAGTCAGGGTAAATTAAATGGATTTTATTTCCAGGTGGCAGAGAGCCAAAGCTTGTCCTTCCTATTTTAAGTAAATGCTGGGTTCTCTGATACATGTACAACACAGCCAGGAGAGACAGACAGAAGAGAAGGATGATAATTTCATCCTTTTAGATGTTAATAACACTTCATATCTATATTTTTTCAGTCTTGAGAGTTTTGGAAACGATGAACTTTTATTACCTCATGCTCCTGTATATCTCCTATGCCCTGTTATATAAAAATAACAAACTGCAGGAATTCCTCACCCTCAGTCTTGTGAAATATATAATATTTTACATTTGTCAAGGGAATGGGTCTTATCAATGAGGAGAGAGAAAAAAACACATAGCTCAGGAGGGAATTGTGATGCTGTGACAAAGTCAATTCCCCTCTTCAGTCCTTATTACCATCATTGTTTCTCTATAATTTACATAAGCCACAAAATCATTGCAAAATTACGTGTGTGTGTGTGTGTGTGTGTGTGTGTGTGTGTGTGTGTGTGTGTGTGTGTAAAATTCCTTGCATCCTCTCCTTCTTCTCTTCATTTATATAGAGAGAAATCCTTGGTCCATCTTGTACTTGGACTAGCACAAAATTGCCTCAGCATTTACTCTCTGACTCTCTCCCCACTATTTTTGGCTCTATCTTATGCACAATAAAAAATAACCAGAGCCAACAGACACCATTTTGATTTATCTATTTCTCTGCTCTGAAGGCTATCCATTGTACTTCTGTTAAGAAAAGACAGTAAACAACATCAATTGAAAGTTTGTTTGCTAAAACTTTTACCACTCTATTCCTTTTCACCTAGTATGTCCTTCTAACCAGTCATAAAGATACTTGACACTCCCACAATTTATATTCCAATGTTTGCTTAACAAGTGATCTTTGGTTTTAAAATGCTTTTCCAAAATATGGTAAGCTTTGACTCCTTCATTACTTCCCCTTGCCCAAATCCTCTTATTAAAAGAACAAATAGTTATAATCAAATAAACACTTCTAATGTTTCTGGAAAGGCTAGAGTCAATAGACTATCCTATTATTCCACTCATCATCCATTTGACTTCCCCAGTGAAGACTCTCTTCCTTGACCACCCACCATTCCTCTATGTATCCTCTCTTCTCCTGTTAAAAAGTTAGTTTTTTTGAGGTCAAAGATAATCTCCTTCTTATTTTTGTATACCCAGTTCTCAATGTAGTGCTTGTCACATGTTGAATGTATGACTCAGAAGTGGTTTTCTAAACAATCATCCACTAATTCTACCAAGCTGTAAAGGTTTCACATATGATTTTAGTGACAGACTGAATCTTCAATCCAACTTCCAACTTAGCTTTTTCCAAAAAGGCTCATCACTGGGATACAGACTACTAAACCATAAAAGTTTTTGCCTTGGAAAATTGTGAAACCAAGAAAAAATGTAAATGACCCTCAATTATGTCTTCTACTTCTATAATGATCATGATGGAGAGCTAGAAAAAGGATTCAAAGATGTTAAGAATCATCACCTGTTAGGGTATATATATATATACAGATTAACTTAATCACTGGTATTCTAAATATGAAATCTTTGTCCAATGACTCATTATTTAGTGTTCAATGGAGTGATTTCCTTTAGATAGTATCTTGACATTTACATCGAATTTATTTATTTTAACTAAAATGGCTGGATCATTCAGTAATATAATCATGTCATGATTTAAGTCAATTGATTTTTTCACTGAAATAACATTAATAAAAATGAAAATAGGAGCTCACTCGCATATACCATTTTATATTGTAAAAAAAAGCATTTTCTATACGATAACCCTGTGAGGTAGGTAATGCATGCACATTTTGTAGATGACAAAACTGTATGTCAGAGAAGTTGAAATACTTTCTTTACATCACATTGATAATATATGATGGAAGCTATGACTTGAAACCAAATATCCTGCTCTAGTGCTCATCATCCAATTGTTTTGGAAATCAAATCAGTGAAAAGAACTTTCTGATATTGCCATGTAGACAAAGCATTCATTTATTGAATTAATTATCCTTCAGAAAATCTAGAAAATAAATTAATATCAGACTCAAATGACCTCAGTTTAATATTATTCGTAAAAGGGGCACTTTAGTGCTTTTTTTAACTCTTTACCTTCCATCTTAGAAACAATACATTGCATTGGTAACAAGGCAGAAGATTGGTAAGGTAGACAATGGGGTAAGTGACTTGCCCAGGGTCACACAGCTAGAATGTGTCTGAGGCCAGACTTGAAGTCAAGAACTCTCATTTCTAGGCCTGGCTCTCAATGCATTGAGCTATCTAGCTATACCTCATATCTTAAAAGAAAAGCAGCCAACCCAGAAAATTTCAGATAGTTTGAGAGTGAAAAAGGAACAATAATTCTGTATTTTACGGGTATCTCCCAATTAGAATGAACCCTGGGAAGTGGTGACATGTATTTGAATTCGCACTATTTCAAGTTTCAATTATGTAAAATATGGTCATTGGTTCTAGCCCAATGGAAATATGCATTGTGAAGTCAAATAGTGCGATCACTTCACAAAATGTTCACAGCAATCAGAATGTAGCTGTTTACAGCTTCAATATATAATCTCTATATACTCTTTATATTCATCCTGCCACCAATGTCCATTAATTCTTTCTCCAGAATATTATGGAGATGTTATTATATTATTGTATCTTGTCTTCTCTATTCATAAAACCATTGTTGAAATCTTGGCTTTGCTCATGTTACACTTGGGCTGTTGCAATTGGTATCACTCACAGGTCACATATCAGACTCTGATTATAATTCTTTGTTTACATAGCACTTCTCTCTTAATAGATTGTCTAGTAAATTTTTCTGCTTACTCAACTCAGTGCCCAATATAGCACCTGGAAAATAGCAGACAAATAATAAATGTTTGACAAATGAGTGAATGAACAGACTCTTTTATTGTGGTTCTGGCTGTTTGTTTTACTACTTCTAACTCTTGCAGCTGAGCAACTCTCTTCTCCTCTCTCCACACTGCAATGAGCATTGTTTTAATCATTATACTCTCCCCCTGAAGTGATTCCCAAATGACTCCCAAATCCAATCAGAGATCATGAACATTAAAAGATCTTATTGAGGATTAGATGATCAAGTTCAAAATCAGAGTCATAAAATGTTAGAGAAGGGAATTTAGATATCACTGGAGCCAGTTTCTTCATCTCTAAAATCAGATACAGTCATCTCTCACTATATCATGGTTTACTTATTGGGGCTTCATTATATTGCCAATTTAAATATATATATACATATATATGTATATATATAATTCTGTTTTGCAGAGTTATACTTATTGAGGCACACTGTTGGCTGATGGAATGAAAGGTGACCAAGCACAGTGCTATGTTCTGTATCCTGAGTGTTGATTGGCTCAGTGACTGTAGGTTAATAAGAGTGTAGAAAAGGTTTAAAGGAGAGTGGGAAGGGTTTATGAAGCCTTAAAAATGTATATAAATAAGAAAATAAATATAACATCGCTACTTCATGGATTTTCACCTATTGCGCTGGTCTCTGGAATGTAACTCCTGGGAGAGATGAGGGATCACTGTATTTATATTTCCTCCTTCTAAAGATTGTTATAAAAAAAGAATCTTATAAATTTTGGTAATTACTTAAAATATGATACCTATCAAGTAATATGCTTCTTCCACCCTCTCTCCCCTTTATTCTCCACTCTCTCAACTCCATCTCCACTTCATCTGAGAGCTTTCCTAATTTGACCCTATTCTAGGGCTGGTTCTCCCCTAGTGGTCTCATGGTAATTCAGAACTTCTCTCCTTAAATACCATAAAACCCTTTCTTTGGCTCCAGGGCAAGTTGTGGTATTGGCTTTTGATAAAAGATTTGATAAGTAGACATAGTTCTTGAAACTGGGACTTGTCCTTCGCCTTTCTTTGTATTCCCATTGGTTTTGCCTGGCTTATAAATGGTGCTTGATAAAAGCTTGTTGACTATTTAATTGACTGAATTTGGTCAGCATTATCTACCTACTAATAGAATACTTTTACTTGAAGCTCTAGTCATAAAAAAGGGAAAGTCTACTTCCTTTACTCTTCCCTATCTCATCAAAGTGAAATGTATTTAGCCTAGGAATAACTAAAAGTGAGGCTCAATATGGAACCTCCACATATAAATAAACATTGATGGGGAAGGTGGAAAAAAAAGAAATACGTCTTTTATTTTGGTTGAGAAGAAGGAAAAATAAGGGGTCCAAATGTTGCAGAACTGTGGTCATTTGATATTGCCTTAATTATTTCCTTTCTTATAAGAGAGGGTCCACAAGAAGTAGAGATGGAAATTTACTGTGCTTTAACAAACAAAAGATATGAAAAAAACTTCAAAGAAAGTTTTCATCATATATAGATGAGGCATATGTATAGTCTATATCTTTAACCTTTCTTGCTACTGAACTATTTGCTTTACAAAAAAGTTTACATTTAATTTCAATTATATAGTGATTTGGTGAAAACTCCTTGATCAGTCAGGAGTTAATAGCCCAGTTTTTGTCTGTTTGCCTATCTGCCTGTGTCTCCCTGTGCAAATATAAATATATCTATGTATATCTATGCATACACACTGATATGAATTCATATGTACATATGTTTATGTACTCAAATATATCTAGCTATAATTATGTGAATAAGTAATCGTTTTTAAAATTAACATACATTAATGTATAGTTGCATGTATTATATGATTATGAGATCCAACTGTCCTTTCCTAATAGGATTCTGCTTATTCATGAAGCCAGGAGAAATTCATCCAGGTTCCACAGTTTTCAGAAATTCAGCCCTTGTTTAACCTCCTCTTACATATGAAATTATGCTTACATGCTCACAAGGTATCATGCTGAGAAAAAAAAATCACCTGAAATTGGAGGTGTTATATGAATATGCCAACATTCTAATTGGAAACTTCAAAACAATTAGGAGATATAGCAGAAAGATCACTGGATTTTGAATTTATGGACTTGAGTTTACTTTTGTCACTTACTACATAAATGTATATGTATTTATGTATATATATATATATAAATAAATTATCTTAGTCAATTCACTTAACCTCTCTGGGCCTTAGCTTCTACATCTGTAAAGTTGGGATATTGACTTGTATGGTCTATAAGATTCTTTCTAGTTCTAATTCCGAGTTTCTATGATGTCCTTCTGCATTCTAAGGACTGTATATCTAGGTGGTCCTTCATCTTACTTTATCATTTGCCATCATTTTTTAAAATTGTTACAAAGGATGACAAAACAAGTGGGAATATGATGACATGCTAGTAGTCGCAAAGGTACTGCTTTAAAAACATCACTAAGTCCCTGAGAAGCAAAGAAATTACTTTACAAATACCATAATAAGTTAAACCACATTTCTAATGCAGACAAACCTCCAGAATATGTACTTTTTAAAAAAATTGTAGAACTTGGAAAAAGAAATAGAAATTTGTGGGTAATCTAGCTTATTATTAATGGAAGAAAACCCTGTTATGTAGAGATGGATGCATGGAATCCCTGCAAAGATACAGGGACAGCCTCACCCAGAATTCCAGGGGAATTCTCTACATAATAACCCTTAGTCTAGAAAGAGAAAATTATTTCATCTTGTTTTAATAATGACATGACTCAACGTTGTAAAAATTAAAATTGGTTTGACTAAATGTTAAGAATTAAAAAATAAGGGGGCAGCTGGGTAGCTCAGTGGATTGAGAGTCTGGCCTAGAGACCGGAGGTCATAGGTTCAAATCCAGCCTCAGACACTTCCCAGCTGTGTGACCCTGGGCAAATCACTTGACCCCCATTGCCCACCTTTACTACTCTTCCACCAAGGAGCCAATACACAGAAGTTAAGGGTTTAAAAAAAAAGAATTAAAAAAAATATAAGATTGTGGTCACTGTTTATAAAATTAACTCTTAAGTCTAGTATGTTAGCCACTTTTAACAATTTAGTTTAATAGAAATACAATAAAAGAGAGAAATGTAGGAAGGAAGTAGAAAATATTGCCTAACTAGATATCCTATAATTTCTATCCAAAGAAGTCCAGCTCACCACATGGCAAGGGCTCCATCAAGTCCCAGTCTCCCTGTGGAGTCCTGGTAGTTGCTTAAGCCAGGAGTCCCAGCAGTGGTCTTCAGCAAGGGTTCCACCAACACAAGCCTCTTCCTTTAGCTCCAGTCACTCTCCCAGCAAGCCTCCAAGGTAGAATCTTGCAGAATTCTCCTCCAAGAAAGTCTCCTTCCCAAGAGCCAAGGAATGCATCCCTCTTTTCAGTCTTGCCTTTTATATCCATTTTTCCATGTAACTTCCTGTTGCTCCCCCAGTTCAGAGGAACAAATCACAGTTTCCCAATTTGCCTAGCATTGGGGGGAGTTAGGGAGGGAAAGTACTTGTGGCCTTTGGAGGTGTGAACTTTTTATAGTAAATGACTTGTGAACTCTCTTACTCAGTTTAAGTAAGGGTACTTTAAGTTCTTGATTGATTAACTCAAAATAGAAAAAGGGAATAAAGAATTCCCTTTCACAATGTACTGTAGTAACAAGTTGATTTCCTTAAACTTTAGCATGGTGTCACTGAAGTCTTTTAAAGTTAGAAACTACAATGCATTCTCACAATTATCACATAAATGAGTCAACACAAAGTATAACATTACTGAAATTGAAACAAATTAAGAATAGTATATGAAGAGGTCTGACTCAGCAAAAAAGCAAGAAAAAAACTGTGGAGCATTTTCTGTGATCAAATGATTGACTTTTTCCCCCCTATTCTACCCTATTTGGTCCCACCACTATTCCATTCAGTAAAAGCAAAGAGATCTACCAAATCACCAAACTGAAAATATTTTGATCTGGATTACAGAAGTCAAATGGTAAATCCAGGTCTAATAACCAACCTGTTTTGATTAGTATATAAAACTTTATTTGAGGAAAAGGAAATTTTTTCCCCTTAAAGGTGATTGAAGACAAAAGAAAATAACAAAGGATCAGAATTTTAAAATCTCTTCAGTTTCATTTAAAAAATTAAAACTGACATTTATGATAAATAACAGAAGAGATTTATGACTATAACAATCTAACTGCACAAGTGTCTAAAGTGACTATTTAGTGCAAATATTTAAAAAGGAACCTACGAGGAACTAGAAGATATTTGAATATAATTGCCTCTGCTTAGAACTTGTTTATTTATTTTATAATTAAGATTTACATTGGATCAATGTTAAAACTCTTTAAAAAGCTTCCCCATGATTTTTGAGTACACCTTAATTCAGCTATGACAAATTTGAAAAGTCCATGCAAATTGATTCACTCTGGACACAGAATTCCCTATTTCTGTTACTTTTGATTCACTGCATCTGCATGTATAAAGGTGTCACTACAACGTTAGAGAATAGTCTTACCACCATATCAAATACAGTGATGGCCTTAAATCATAGTCATTTCCTACAGTAAGAATTGATAATTATACTTAATTGTCTGCCAGTAACGAATGCCAAATTAGGAAGTATAACACTTTAGTGTTCTCTACATTCTCTCACATAGTGGCTTTGGTGCTGTTGTGCTGGCAAATTAAATCCTAACAGATCTTGAAGTGTTAAGACTAATTGTGCAATTATTCATTCCCTCACACAATCCATTGAAGTTACGATGTTAAAAAAAATCAACATTCAGGAAGAAATGTTGTAATTAGTGGCAGTTAATTCAGTCAGAAAAGTCAGTTGGTGCCTATATACTTGCTTCTTGCCCTTTGCTTTTTCCAGTTTTTCTCTTTAAATTGATAAGGCAGTACATTAAAAAAAAAACTGAGATATGACTTTGCACTTTCTGTGCCTTAAAGCTTAAAGCCTGGCCTTAAATAACTTTATTTAATTCTAGGCCATGTGATGTACCATCTTATTATAATGGACAAAATTCAACATCATTCTTAATCATAACCTTTCTAAGGAAGGACAGGTAATTGATAGCAATTCACAGTTTTCTAAATGCCTAAGCAATATATTTCCGCCAGTACAGTAGAACTCCATCATAACAGTGGTTTGGGGGAATGGAGATAACACCAGCATGAAAGGATGTTCTTGTTAAAGTGAGAAGCACGCACTATAAGTTACTCTGGGGAACATGACTTGCTACATTATAAACTTGAATTCATGGGCCAACCTGGTAGTGCTTTCTAATAGGATTTACTGCTCTTAGGATCACTTGACTTTTTTCCCTAAAGCCTTTTTTTTTTTTTTTTACAGTTTTGGAAATAAAACACTTTCACACCTTTAACTTGGATTCCAATTCTGTCCTCACTAGTTTTCCGTATTAATTTCAAATTGTTTTGCCTAGCCTCCATCCCATCACAGCTGCTTTCTGAATGCCAAGAATTACTTCCTGCCACTACAATTTTCACTCCAGCTGTTCCAAGATGCCTTTCACTACAGATCAAGTATGGAGTTCAATTGTTGATTTCTGGTTTTCTGCCTCAAACTCCAAATATCCCCATAATCTGTCCTCTGATTCACCAGTTTCCTAACTGTCCCCGCTTTTCCTGATTCCTGTCTGTACTGACTTGCCATACTCTTCATCTTCTCCTCCATCCTCATAAGTACTTTCCCTGGGCTCTATTGCTCATCCCCATCACATCACATTTAGTAGTACTACTTTTCTCAGCAATTTTCTTCAGGATAAACATTCCTTATACAAACACAGAGTATTGCTGACTAATGTACATCTAAGAGTTACACAAAGAAATGACCAAAGGCACACAGTTAACTTACAATTCATTATTGCATGATTAACATTAAAATGCCAAGTAGAAGCACTTTGACATAGGTTATAAAGAGCACAGTCAAAAAAAAAATGGTTTCAAGTCTTTCCTCTGATTCTTTTCTTCTTGATCGTGAAAACCTGGGCAAGTCATTTAAACTTTCAGTGTCTCCACAGAACCTTTATTAAATTATAGATATTGTAAAGTAGGTACAAATATACATTAGGAGTAGGACTTTCATCATTAAGAGTTCTCTTTACCAAGGAAATCACGTCTAGCAAAGGAGGGAAATCATGCAGTATGTCCAAAAAGTCTAATTTCAGATTGTAGCTATTAAAGCTTGAATGTTTTAAGACTTTAAAAGTCTTAGTGCAGTTTTAAGCTACTACAGCTTAGGAAAAGCTTTAGTAAAAAGTAATTAAAGCTTTAAGAAATAGATTGAATAGCTTAAAATTTCCCTGACTTTTGGGACCAGTATCATAGTTCTTCTTCTCTTTGATCAATCAACCAAAAAACTGTTTAGTAAGTTCTTTCTGTTGGTCACAGACTATACTAAGCACTGAGGAGAGAAAGAAAAAAAATCAAGACTCTTTCATGGTAACTTATACCAGTTTTACATTGACAGTAGTGATGAACTGAACCTCGCGTTGTGCATCTCATTCTCAAATTGCTAGAAGCTCTCTATTATTAACCAGGTTTTCAAAGCCTGAGCATAATATAATTTTAAGGAATGAAAGTGATGGGGATGGGTGGTAGGAGTGGGAGGGTATCTGAATTCTACCTGTAAGAAGCTTTATTTCTTTTACTTGTGACAGTACATGAATTGATAACACTTTAACTCTCACAGAGCATTGTCAAGAGAAGGAAGAAAGCAGTTCAATCAAGTTAGTGATAAATAGGATGTTATTTTTTTTCTCGAAATGACTAGTTTCCAAAAAAGGGAGTTGATAACTGTTTATAAAAGAGAATATTGAAACTTCATGAGTCCTTCCTGAGTACCAACCCCCACAGAATGCCAGTTTTAATAGGTCATTGTCTGGGCCTCAGTGAGGAACAGATTGTTGGGGTTGCCAGGGGTAACTCTCAGTCAGAGGCCTGTGGACAGGCCAAAACTGAACAGCTGGGCAACGCAGGGTTCACACTGTGCCTGAATATATATGGTGGCCATTTATTGACCAATTTTTAAAAGAGAAGGCAGTGTTCTCGTCGCCATGGTCAGCCCCATCACTTAATTTATATGTATAGCTTTCCTCTCTACCATCTGTGCATGCTGGCCTCCTCAACATCTCAGAGGAATTGGAGTGGCATTGTTTGAAGATCTGATTAAATAGCCAGGAAAAAGTCATCCATCATTTATAAGGGGGAAAACGTAGACAGTTACAATGGTGTCCTGCAGCCCTTTAGGATTTTGTCTTCATTTTCTTTTACTTTCATTCTAATCCAATGCCAAACATAATAAACACTGACCATGAGTACAGAATTTACTGACAGCATTTTAACATCTAGGTGGAAGAAGTAATGAATTATCCAGTTTCCTTTAGGCAGGTTCTGGTAATGTATTAAACTACATTACTGCTAAGGGTAGCACTGTTCCCCCAGGCTTATACCTACTGAAAAATAATCAAAGAGTCCAAGCTGAATGCTGGCTTCTGTATTAAAGCTACCTGTTGGACTGTGGTTTTCCTCTGTGTTGAGGCTTCCTGTGTGTAAGTCAATTTGAGGGGAAAATGTGCCAATCTGATTCCCTAAGTCCTCATCAGTGAGTCAATATGCAGAAGGGAATAGTTTTGATTGGTTGGAAATAGTCCTATTAAAGTTTCTCTTCCTACCCCCCCCCAGTTATTATTATTGTTGTTTATTTTAAAGCATATATTTATCTGCACATAGTAACTTATAGTGAACCATGCATTAAATTTTAAAATAGAATCTTCAGATAAAATAGTAACCTTAAATGGTGGCACATTGTCTTATCCAACAGAGACTGTTTAAATCCCTTTGTATTACAATTCTGAATGTATTCTCCCCTACTCTCAATTATAAAAGAAAGGGGGTTATGAGTAAAATCAAATGTGTAAGCATTATAGATGAGTCTCAAGTAATTGGCTTTGGAATGCATTGGATCTGAGTGTTCAATATTCTCATTTAAAAAATCATCTAAGGCAATAAGCCATCATTTAAATATATTTAGCTTACTTCTTAAAAAGACTAATTTGAAAAAAGGCCAAGAATAATTGAATTGTTAGTGTTATCAGCAGAAAAAAACCAAGAAGGAAAACATTCAGAATTTCTGTAATAAATTCATGTTACACAAAACATACTACAATTAATGATTTGTGTTCTTTCATAAACTATGTTTAGACAAAAATGAAAGAAAATTTCTATTTCCTCTTCCTTGAATTAAGAGTCATTCTTTTTGGCTTCATTTCTCTATTATTCCACTATTCCTAAGCAGTTTATTTCAAAATGTTATGCATGTATAACACAAATTTGAAATTAATTTTACAAAAAATGATCTTTAACAACTATCAATTTTTAATCATTTGAAACTATGAAACAAGATTCCTTCTTCAATCATTAGAACAAAAACATCTCCAAACCTAGAAATAAGGCATTAACCTAAACAATTTCTCTCTTAGGATATATGCTATTTCCTTTGAATCTTTCCCCTCCAACTGGTCTGAGGAGACACTTCCTAAACTATTTGTTTCTCCCAAATTTCATGAAGAAAAGTTTTTTTCAGTTGGATCTGAGAGAGATGTGAGAAACATTTCAGATTTTCTAAATCAAATACTAATCATTTTAATTACAGACAGAATTCCAAATGTGCTCAGCTTCTTACCAGGTTCAGGGATGATTAGCTGGGCACTGGTCTGTGTATTCCCAGCCTCGTTCTCAGCTACACATTGATAAAAACCTTCATCTGACTTTACTACTCCAAGGATCCTCAAATTGCTGCCACCCTAGGGAGAAGAACAGGTGACTGAGATGTTTTATAAACAAGAATAACAAAAAACAGCACCAAATATCAACTTTCACCAAGTTTTGTTAGTTCCCTAAAGAATCTGCAAGAGAGGATGCACTCACTGACTCTTAGCTTCACTTACATCCTAACAAATCTGAATAGTTGTGTAATTATCTCCTGAACATAGCTTATCTGATGTTAAAATTAAGCTTATTAGCTTGCGTCTGTGGCTATATTAAACCACATACAATTTGTGTGTGTGTGTGTGTGTGTGTGTGTGTGTGTGTATGCACATATATTACTCAAGGGAGTAATAATTAAAAAGTTGTAGCTATGGCATGCCTTAGTAGCTATCCCACCCCCAAAGGTGAAGAGAAAACAATATCAACAGTTGCTCTGTGTGTATGTATGTATATGTGTGTGTGTGGGGGGGTGAGTGTGTATTTCACTGGGGAAGGCAGAGAACACAACAGTGAAACAAATAGAATATGGAGTAATCTCTATTTCTTTTGGCAAGGAATGTTAGAGTTGGTTGTTTTCTGGGGCCAACAGAGTGGGCTAACATTCTGGTGGCCTGTTTCTGGTTCTCCTGACATTAAATTGTTACAAGTATTGAACATGGACTATCTTTTGACTCTCCCTCATTTTTACATGACTCATTCACTTTTCCCAGTTATATATCCTTTTGTTCATAGTGTAATAGGTTTTTTTAATAAGATCTATCATCCTCAATTTTCCAGCTTATGGAAATATAGAGAAAAAAGTTTCTGCTACCAAGTTTCTAATAATTGTGCATCTTCCATGAAAAATTATTAACTACATGAACATAAGCCCATGTAGCAAGCAAATCCATTTCTTTTTACATGTGGAAAAATTATATAGTGACCAGAAGATTGTTTTTAATTCACACTTAACTCAGTTTATTTTAGTTATTAGTCAAAGCATTGTTTGTGTAAATTTAAGGCATGCTAAATCACATTCCCTTAAGTCATTAAGAGAAAAAAAATTCTCTCACAGGGAATATTTAATTGTTTTCTGTATCAGGTAGCAAATTTCCAACTAAAATAAAATTCTTACATCTGGCTAATTTCTAATTGGCAGTTCTCATAAAAGTTCCTATTAATATTAGATGCACTGTCAGAGGCACATAGTCATATATCACTTTAGTCAATGACACTTAGATTTCTGAAGCCTTTGGGGAAAATATTTTTTTAAATATACAATGAATTTGAGACAGGAATTTTGCATTTTATTTTCCTGTTCCCTAAGACTGTAGACATTTAAATGGGTTGGCAGTAATGAGTCATGCAGGGAGAAAGATTATTCAAACTGTACAGAAAACAAATGTTACATTTTATCATGTGTCCTTAAGGGCACCCAGCAATTTGCTTTATATGCAAGCAGCATATATTGTATGCCTATACAGCACATTTCAAATTGCCCAATGACAGACCATTTTTAATTCTGTCGTAGGGCAAACAACAGTGCACTTAAAGGAACTAATGGGTTGTAAAACATTCCAAACTTAACTTTTTTCATCATGACTCTCTGCCTATCAAATTATATAAAATCAATCAAAAGTCTAACTATTGTAAAATGAAAAGGCAAGTGAAGAAGGTGAAAAATGGAGATATGATTCCTACAATCCTTGGAATGTCATATAGAAACCAAATGCACATGCAAGGAGGGTCAAACAAACAAATGAAAAACATGGTGTGTGGAAGGTTTAGGGCAACCTAAATGAAGTATGATATTGTCTAGGCATCTAAGTGGTACAATGGTTTGAGTACTGGACATACCGTTGGGAAGACCTGAGTTCAAATATGGCCTCCAATACTTGTTATTTGACTGTAGGCATGTCACTTGACTGCCTTAGTTTCCTTATCTATAAAATGGAAATAATAATAGCATCTACCTCCCAGGGTTGTTGGAAGGATAGAATGAAGTAACTACATATTTCAGTGGTGGTGGTGGTGGTGGTGGTTGTAGTAGTAAGTAGGAGGAGGAGGAGTAGTAGGAGTAGGAGTAAGTATAGTAGAAAGTAGTAGTAGCAGTAGCAGCAGTAGTTCTAGTAGTAACATAGTTGTATATAGTAAGAGGGGAATAAGAGATGGAGAATAAGGAGACCTGGATACTAATTTTCTTTCCAACAGCCACTTGGGTTTGTTTTGCTTTTGTACTTTGTTGATTTCATTAATAGAGGGAATTCTAGAAAGGAAATTCCCTCTGTCAAGGCATATTGACATTTGCCTTGAAAATGACATAGTCTTATAATGATGTTCAGTTATAAAGATGAAATAAAAGGTGACTTGCCTAAAGTCACACATTTAAGATGTACCAGAGGTTATGTTAATTCATTATCTTGACTTTCTTTAGTTATACTTTCTTCTCTACTTCAGGCAAATGTATTTAGTCACCCTCTCTATCTCAACTTGCTCATATATAAATTAAGTGATCAGACTATATAGCATTCATTTGTTTTCCAATTTTAAAAACATATTCTTTTATAGAAAAATATTTTCATTGAAATTGTATATTTTGATGTAAAAATACTATTCAATAATTACTTAAATGAATACCCTAAAAAGTGCATTTCACTGTTAAGCAAAACAATGAAGGATTGTCTAACCTTTTTTTTTTCTAATTTAAACCTTTACTTTCTGTTTTGGAATCAGTACTATGTACTGATTTCGAGGGGGAAAAAGCAATAAGGCTTAGGCCTTTGGGGTTAACTGACTTGCCCAGTCCCAAAGTTAAGAAGCATCTGAGGTCAAATTTGAATTCAGAACTTCCCATTTCCAGGCTCTACTGTGCTGTCTAATTGTTCCAGTATGTGACTTTTTAAGGCAGATCTCTTGCTATCTTGTCACCTGATTTAAAATAAAGATAGGATGACTTTCATCAAAAAGAATTGTGGCTAAGCTACTGAGAGAAATATACATATAGACATACATCTATGTATGTATGTATTCATGTATAGATATAATGTACATATATACACAATTAATGAGTATGTATATATGAATGCATGTAGCCCTTCTACTTAAACCATTTTTAGAATTCCAAACTACAGAGCAATGCATTTTAAAAGTTGTAAAGCCCAGAACAAAACTGCAAACCCAAAGAATCAAATAGGTTTTGCTATGGATAAAAAACTGTGTTTGGGATTAAGAAGACCTTGAGTTCATATCCTTCCTCAGATATATATTCTCTGTCTGATCTTGGACAAGACTTTTCACATCCCTGGGACTCAGTTTGCCATTTGTAAAATGCAAGTTTTCAGTTTGATGGTCTCTGAGGTTCTTCCATTTGTAAGTCTATGTTCACATTATTATTATTATTATTTTCATGATCATAGTTCAAAAAGTTTATTAAGTACAGAGGATCTCATTTGATGCTTACAAGATAATGAATTAAGCAGAAGACAGCACTTTCATTCTTATTTTACCGAAGACAATCTTATAGAGGCTGAGATTTATCCAAAATCACATGCTACATTAGGATGAGGATGATGACAATGATGATCATGATAACAATGATGGCGATTCCTACTCTTTTCTGTTAATGGCCTCTTTTTATGGAATAAGAATTTTCTATAATAAGGCCCTATAGGAGAAGCTTAGGGAGACCCAAGAGTTATCACGACTATCTCCCTAGAGAAAGGATATCCCAGTATTAAGTATAATGTCTTCTTCGTGCAAATTTATACTATGAAATTATGTTGAAATACACCTAAGTGACAACATAGTGTAACAGAAAGATTTAGGAATGAAAAGACCTGGGTTCTAATTCTGGTTCTATCACTAATTAGCAGAGTAACTTCTGGGTAGTCATTTAACCTCACTGGGACTCCATTTTCATTTATAACCCAAGAAATTTGAACTAGATTTCTCCTAATTCCTCCTAAACTAGATTCTCCTTGCTAACTCTAAAATGATAATGATACATCAAGTTTGAAGCTACTATATAACAACAGAGGTTTATTTCAGATCACTTGCATGTACTATTGATTGTTTGAAGAAAACATCTTTAAAAATCATTTAAAATGTTCTGTTGATGGCAGCTATGTGGCTTAATGGATAGAAAGCCAGACCTAAGAAGACCTAGGTTCAAATCTGGCCTCAGATACTTTCTAGCTGTGTGACCACGGACAAGTTACTTAGCCCCTATTGCCTAGCCTTTACTGCTCTTCTGCCTTGAAACCAATATATAGATTCTAAGACAGAAGGCAAAGATTTAAAAAGAAATAAAGATAATGTTCTTTCTAGGACTCTAATTTGGTCCAAGAAGAAAGCTTCATAACACTTCTGAAAATCAAGAACAGGGATCTGGTGCTCCTCAAGAAAGTCATATCTACACATACCTAAAGAACTATTATCACACAATTTGAAAAATAGATGCAAAATTAATATGACAAATGTAATTACCACTATCTGAAAATAATCACTAGGAATGACCACATCTCCATTCTTCATCCAGTTCACTGTAGGCACAGGCTTTCCCGAGACAGCACACTCAAACTCAATGTCCATACTCTCATAGGCATAGAGATTTGAAGGGTGAATTAAAAACCATGGTGGAACTGCAAAGACAAAAAAAAAAAAGAAAAGAAAAAGAAAGAAAAAAGAGAAAGAAAGAAAGAAAGAAAGAAAAAAGAAAAAAAATTAAAAGGCTTGGACTGCAAACCTTGAATGCTAAGGACTTCCCTGAACTAAGAGAACACTACAGTGAAATAGAAAACATTTGTAATTTAAATTATCCCCAAAACCTTTAGCTTATTAAACAGGAACAAGTGTAGAACATATTTATTTTCTGAAATGCAGTTAAACAGTTGAAGTTAATAGTATTCTGCCACAAGGAAAGATTAAAAACCTAATTTTGAAGAAAAATGGATTGTATATAATAAACATTCTAAGAACCAAATGGCTTGCAGAAAAGTGACCTGGACACCTAATAGGTTAGTAGAACTATAAAACTTATGTCAATTAATCAAGGAACCAGAAGATGACACACACCTGCAGAGAAGAAAGCTTATACTTAAAGCATTCCAAGGTTCCATCAATAACATGGAAATTTGGCTGAGTTTGTTCCCTGGTTGAAACTGTGCATGATGAAAGGAAAATGAAATACGATGGATTATCTTTACTCAGGACACATCCTTATTGTTCTAACAATTACCCATTGTCTTATATGACCATTATGTATCATTATTTCCATAGAATGGTATATGATTTGCTAATTTAATTTAATTTCTTCATCACCATAATTCTAGTTAGATGACTATGAAAATTTGCAATTGAAGGAAAATTGCTAATAAAAAAAATCACTAATGAATTTCCAAGCTTATTCTGTGCTATCTACAAATCCTTCATGGTAAGAGGAAAAAAAATGTGGACTGCTTATGTTCATACATATGGGATCTTGAAGGAATTGTACATTTTGAATATTCATAGTACCTGGGAAGCCAGATTAAATTAATTTTAAAGTAATAGGCATGATATCTCTTTTCACACAGGAAATGCATATGCATTTTCCCAGGGGCCATGCTGAATATTTAATTGATTATATTTCTATTTGCTTTATACAATGGCTTCCATAAATGCATTTATTCAAAATTACTAAAAAAGCTCTTCTTTTATCATCAATGTAGCCTCAACAATTGCTTCCTCTGCTGTGTATTATATTTCTACAGGTATTCAATAAATCTATATAATTTTTTATTAAGCTTATATTTTTTTGAGGTTCAATGACTGGTATGGGGGAGTGTATATAATATACACACATATACTTACCACATGTACAGGCAAGCATGCATGTATATGTATGTTTGTATAAATATTTACTTTGTATATATCTGTGTATTTATGCACATATAGTGCACATGTGTATATGTATATTGTATTATGTTGGATGTACTCATATAGAAAAATACATATGTTTATTGGAGATGTGTATAGTTAATAAATATATGTATGGACTTGCACATCATGCATACGTATGGATGTGTCCTGACCTATATGAAGATACATGTATGTATGAAAGCACATGTTGCATGAATATCCATGCATTTATGTTTCTTGCATGTCTGGCTAGATAGAGATATATAGAAAGAGCAAATGAGATAGATACATAGAATACATTCATACAGACACATACACACACACTTCACAGCTAGTCGCATAATATGAAGCAAACTCTCAGTCCTGGGCATCAAGAGATATGTGTTCTGGCTCCAGTTCTTTCACTGATGAGAATTCCGTGCAAGAAAGGCACTATACTAGAAGCTGAGGGTTATATATGTATGTGTATATATACATACATATGTATATATACATGTATAGACATATACACATATAAATGCATATGCTTAAGATTTCTGTAATTCCTTTGTCACTTTGCAAACAGTTTTTACAAAGATGGCTAGTAGAAAGGATATATACATATAAACATATAGGCATATATACAGAGAAACATAAATTTACTATATGTTTTTCTTTTTAAATTTTCCTTCATTTTCAAAGGCAAATTCTCTACCTCTACATCATCCTGTACATACACCCCACACTGAAGGGCAAGAAATGCAATACACATTACACATATGAACTCATGTAAAAATTTCATTTCAAAATCATTTCAGAACATGTTCTGAAAAAAATGTGAAAAAATACTTCAATATGTACTCTGACCCTATCAGTTCTCTAAGGAAATATGAAGTGAAAACAAACAATATTATTAAAGATGATATAATTAAAAAGTCAAATGATGTCTGCGTGATGCTTTCTAGTTGGGAAAATTATGATTTTGAATTCCATCTCTGAAATTGTGTGATGACAGACAAATCACTAATTGGTATGGGCCTCAGTTTCTTTATCTTTTAAATGGTAATAATGCCTGCTAGAGTTGTTGTAAGAATATGAATTAATAAACTTAAAGCACTTTGAAGTCTTCAAAATGCTATATGAACATCAGGTACTATTGTACTAAATCACAAATTCCTTGAGTGTTGGGACAATTCATCTTTGCATCATGAGTATTTAGCAGAGATCTTATCGTGCACTATGAAGCTATTTGCTAGATGATTAGGAAGAATTAAAAGCCTCCTATGTTTTTTCACGCAAAGTTCAAGGGTGAGGGTCCACTAAATAATCTTAGCTGCCTGTTCTTCACTCTGGGGCAATGGTTACTTGCTTAACTCTTATTGTTATTCTCAAAAAGACTAAAGATTCACAGGTTTTGGCTTGCATTTAAAACCAAGTTCAGAGAGCGCAAATCAAGGCAACCTTTTCTTTCTTTTCCCATTTCCCCCTTTTTTTTTTCTATAGGAAATATAATTCCCCATGAGTTTGCATACCTTCTCCAAATGACTATGCCAAAATAATTTTAGGAGACTAAGAAAGCCACCACTATTTATCAAGGGTTGGGAAAGTTGAAAAAAGTTATATTTTCCAAAAACAAACCACCCACATCTCCCACACTCAAAAAATCATGGATCCTTCATTAATCTTCCAGAGTTAACAATTCAGTTCTCTTATCTAGCCAAACTCCCTTATTCCAAATATGAAGAAACTGAGACCTAGAAGTATTAAATGACTTTAAAAAGTAATACACACTATATATATATTGTTATATATATATATCTGTNTTGCATTTAAAACCAAGTTCAGAGAGCGCAAATCAAGGCAACCTTTTCTTTCTTTTCCCATTTCCCCCTTTTTTTTTTCTATAGGAAATATAATTCCCCATGAGTTTGCATACCTTCTCCAAATGACTATGCCAAAATAATTTTAGGAGACTAAGAAAGCCACCACTATTTATCAAGGGTTGGGAAAGTTGAAAAAAGTTATATTTTCCAAAAACAAACCACCCACATCTCCCACACTCAAAAAATCATGGATCCTTCATTAATCTTCCAGAGTTAACAATTCAGTTCTCTTATCTAGCCAAACTCCCTTATTCCAAATATGAAGAAACTGAGACCTAGAAGTATTAAATGACTTTAAAAAGTAATACACTATATATATATATATATATATATATATATATATATATATAAACATCAGGTTTAGATTTGCATTGAATCCAGAACTCTCCTACAATTGAATAAAACTTGAGTTTGAGCGATCCCAAAGGATACATCCTTAAAGAGTCCTGAAAGGAGACTAGTTGGAAGAGTACTGAAGGAAGATTCAAAAGGAACTCTGGCTTGAAGAGCCCCAACTAGTGAAGCCTATAGTTCTCTCACTCCTTAACTAGCACCTCCATGTGCTTCATGAAGGACAAAGCATTCAATTCCACCATTAAGAAGAATCCCAAACTGACAGGCCTTGGAACAGGGTTACAGAAAGATAAGATTGAAATAAAAATACAGATGAATGGATGGATAAAGCATTTATTTGACATGCCAGACACCTTGCTATAAATTAGAGACACAAAAAAGAAAATATGTTGATCCTCATTATTTATTTATTTGTTTTTTAGAAACCCTTATCTTCTGTCTTGGAATCAATACGGCGTATTGGTTCCAGGGCAGAAGAGTGGTAAGGGTAGGCAATGGGGGTTAAGTGACTCGTCCAGGGTCACACAGCTGGGAAGTGTCTGAGGCCAGATTTGAACCTAGGACCTCCTGTCTCTAGGCCTTGCTCTCAATCCACTGAACTACCCAGCTGCCCCTAGTGATCCTTATTATTAAGGAGTTTATATTGAAATAGGTAAGAATCAATTATAAAGGAGAGCTGGAAAGAGGGCAAATGAGAAAGGATGCTGAGGAGGTGGAGAGTAAGCATAATGAGTTCATCTGGAAGTAAAGTGAACATGTCTGGGGTTCTTTCAGAAGTAGCAATCCTGGCCAGGGACTTAGCAATCAGGGAAGCAGGTCAAATGGAATCTGTCTTGATGCATCATAGCTATGTTTGTTTTGTTGAAAAACAATTTTCTGCCAAGCCTTTTTCTTCAAGAAGCACATTTAACCTATAGCCTGCTAACTTGCACCCTAATTATTAACATCCCTTCCTCACTTCTATTCAGAAGAGTCAGTGGATATAGAGTGGCAAATATGAATTGTTAAAGGGTTAGAGTAACAGGTTTTGTTGACTGATTGAATGAGAAGTGAAGATGAGGAAAGTTTCAAAGATAACCCTGAGTTTTGAGTATGGGATAATAGATTAACTAAAAATATACTCAACCTTGGCTACTTCTGTAGTTCTAATTGTTTACGTTATTTAGCATTTAATATTTACTTTATATCATTTTTAGTTCTTTTTTGTGTGTTTAGTTTTCTTAAAGGAAGAGGCATGGAGACTGGACTTATGACTTCAATGATATATAGAACTTCTGGGTGAGGAAATATTCACTAACAATGGAGAGCTATACCTTCTCTGCAATTTGAGCCTTAATGAGTTTTCTAGAGTACTTACAGAGAAATTTAATTACTTGTCCACAGTGATACAATTACATATCATAAAGAGGTCTTGAACTCAAATCTTCCTGGCTTTGAGGGCAGCTCTCCATAAATTATTGCAGATTGCCATGGTAGGCATATCATCTCCACAAATTGATTATTATGCTTTTGATATCAGGAGCTAGGTTTTACTTTTAGTTATTCCCAAACTCTATAGTAGCATAGGCAAACATTTTTGAGATCACCTGTCCTGTGAGCCCCTCACCCCTAACTACCCACCCCAGACAGCAGAGGAAGTGCTGGCATTGGATGGCTAGACAGAGGGGTGGAGCATGCAAAAAACATCCTCAGGCACTATATAAAGGGGGAATGGAGCAGCCTTCTCCATGCCATCCCAGCATCCATGCCACAGCTTGGTCAACATGGTTCAGTTTTTTTTTTTAATTTTTTTTAAACCCTTGTATTTCGGTGTATTGTCTCATAGGTGGAAGACTGGTAAGGGTGGGCAATGGGGGCCAAGTGACTTGCCCAGGGTCACACAGCTGGGAAGTGGCTGAGGCCGGGTTTGAACCTAGGACCTCCTGTCTCTAGGCCTGACTCTCACTCCACTGAGCTACCCAGCTGCCCCCATCATGGTTCAGTTTTGATAAAGTTACAATCTCTCTTTTTCTCTCTCTCACAGAAAGTAACTGATGACTCCTCTTGTTCTCAAACCATCAGAAGAGTGAGACCCAGGTTATGAATTAGTATATTCTAAATCCTAGAATTTCTATAATTTTGCAGCCAAGAAGGTTCCATGTAGAAAGTAAGAATCTAATATCTTTTTAAAAAAATTATTTAGAATATGTTTCCAAAGTTACATGATTCATGATTTTTCCCACCCCACTTCCTTCTCCGCTCTCGGAACTGACAAGTAATTCCACTTGGTTATACATGTATCATTGTTCAAAACTTATTTCCATGTTATTCATATTTGTAGCAGAGTGATCTTTTAACACCAAAACTCCAATCATATCCCCATCAAATCATGCGATCAGGCAAATGTTTTTCTTCAGTGTTTCTACTCCCACAGTTCTTTCTCTGGATGTGGATAGCATTCTTTCTCATAAGTTCCTCTAGATTGTCCTGGATCCTTGCATTGCTGATATTAGAGAAGCCCATTACATTCATTGTGCCACAGTGTATCAGTCTCTGTGCATAAGGTTCTGCTGGTTCTGCTTCTTTCACTCTGCATCAATTCCTGGAGGTCATTCCAGTTCACATGGAATTCCTCCAGTTCATTATTCCTTTGAGCACAATAGTATTCCATCAACAGCAGATACCACAATTTGTTAAGTCATTCTCCAATGGAAGGAGATTTCCTCATTTTCCAATTTTTTGCAACTACAAAGAGTACTGCTATAAATATTTTTGTACAAGTCTTTTTCCTTATTATCTCTTTGGGATACAAGCCCAGCAGTAGTATGGCTAGATCAAAGGGCAGACAGCTTTTTAAAGCCCTTTGAACAAAATTCCAAATGGCCTTCCAGAATGGTTGGATCAATTCATAACTCTATGAGCAGTGTATTAGTGTCCCAATTTTCCTGCATCCCCTCCAAGAACCTAATGTCTTGATTCTCATGCTCGTTTTCCCATATAAATCTCTTAAATTATCATATTGGTTAATTTCAGGCTACTGTAGCAATTTTTTAACCTTCCTCTAAATCTACCTCAAGACACCACTAATGCCTAATTTCTCCATCTCCTAATTGCTGGCTGACCATTTTAAATTGCATAATAAATCAGAAATTCCAAATAGAAATCATTTTTTCCCTAAATTGGTTTCTCTAATCAATCCCCCTATTTCTTTTGAGAGCAGTACAGTACTTCTGGTGACTTTGGCTTGAGAGGTATCAAAGACTTTCCTTCCTATGACTTATATCATGACATTTTCTAATTAATAACATTGTTTTTTGCATCATAGCATTCTAATTCAGCATCTCATCAGTCCTTGGTTACACTGTCTCCTACTTGGCATTCCTGCCTCCAGCAGTTCCCTTTTTAAAAAAAGAATCTTTCTAAGGCACTAGACTGAGCATCTCACCCCCATATTCAAAAAGTTTCCTTGGCTCACTATTCCCATTAGTTTAGGATTCAATGTCTTATCTTCCTTCTGTTATTTAAGAGCTTCTATAATTAGACTCCCAGTTATCTACTCAATTTTGCATTCATCTCTTTCATGAATTCTACATTCCAGTCAAATTGAAAAGACTAAGTGTTCAATATAAATCATAAAATTCACACCTCTGTGCATTTATATATGCACATGACTGGAATTCACTTCTAGCTCTTCTCTACCTGGTAGATTTCCATTCTTCATTGTTCTGCTAGTATACCATATCTTCTGCTAAAACTTCCTGGACTCTGAACCAAAAGTTATTTTCTCCTCAAATGTTCTTAGGTTTCTTTGAATATTTCATTTGGCTCTATTAAAACCAATCTTTTGCAGCACTTATTTCCATGTCTGTTACATTCCCTTTTTTCCTCCTTCACCCAGGAGAATATAAGCTTCTTGAGGATTAGGACTATCTTTTATAAAGCCTTTTATTTCTTTCAAGTTTAATATATATGTGTATGATGCATACATATATATATCAAAAACACACACACACACATATATATAATATATCAGATGCTTAATAAACATCTGTTAAATTTAAACACAATCATTATTGCTCTCATTCAGATTTTGCTTTTAATGTTTTTACTTTTAAAAAAGCTATTTTTGCTATTATCTCAATGCCTCAGAAGTCACAAGAAATGTATTTCCAGATGTAGGCTAATTAAAAAAATTTACACATGGAATATAGGCAATTGATTTCAAAGATGCTCCTCTGTAATTGAGAGACACTATGTCTTCCTTGGATTCATCCCAACTATAAAATTAGAGACCATATATTTTTAAAATTTATATGTACCTTAATTTAACAACAACAACATAAATTCCACTGGTTAATGGTCACAATAAACATAAATTAAAAATCTGAATTCATTGTGGTAAAATAAATTAGAAAAGTTACTGTGATCCCTGAGTGGTTGTTATTCTTCTCCCTGAATAGTAGAAGAATCCTCTAAAATACGTGGAGTGAAATTTCTGTTTTTCGTAGAAAGTCTAGCACTCCAGGGAGCTCTTTAGCACTTTGGTTATAAGATAATGATTTTCAAGCCATTGCCTTTCCTCTTAATCCTGTTATCTATAGATTGACATATATCAAATGTTAACAGTATACTTGCTGCCAATTTGTGCTATATATATGTATATATATGTATGTATATATGTATCTATACACCCGATATAAATAGATTTTTTCAAGTGGATATCACAATTGAATCAACAGATGCCTCCACAATGAAGATTCATTATATCATATGTGATCATATCCAGATTATCACATACCATTCCATTTGGTATGAGACAAAGGCTTTTATAGTGCATGTAATGACAGTGTGACTGGAAAAGAAATAATTGCCATTAGCTTAGGTTCTTGGATTTCTGTGTCAATGATCATATAGAAACACCTCTTTTCATGTAATACTGCTTCAAAGTAAATGCTAGTCTTTCATAATGGGAGTGATTAGGGCATCAATTTCAGTTCTGTTTGATGACCCCCAAATCAAAGTTTCAGGAAGTTTATGCTAGTTAAAGTGGCCTTTAAACTTGTTAGGAAGGACTCTACTGGTACACAATTATGCTAATTTAACACTACCATCCTATTCTCTATCCTTTGACAGATGACTATATGTGTATTTTTGATGCTTTTCTCTGTGATGTACTCTCCTTAGTCACTTCCTCTGTTCCAAATGAGAGATATACTTAAAATATGCTTGAGTTGCTTTCTATGTAAGACTCTCTCCCACATGCCTTTCTATCTTCCTTCACTGAGAAATGTTTGGTAGAATTTTTTTGATTTTGATTTTTCCTTTGGGTGGTCAAAATGTACTCCACAGTAAGAATTTAAGTATAGGAGTTAATTTCTGGTTCACGATATTTACCTAGGATAAATTAGCAAGCTATATTTTTATGCAAAATCTGATTTATTTTTAAAAGTATAAGTATTTTTGGTCATTTGTTTTAAAAAGGGAAATTTTGCTGTCATGTGACTAATACCTGAATAAAGAGACCACATTCATGGTCAGAGATGGGCACTCATACAACTGGAATGTCCTTTGATCCCTTTCTTCTTTTTTCCTTGACATAAAAAATTATGTAACTATAGCAACTCATCATGCCATCTGGTTTTATTCCTTTTCTCATTAGCTAGAGTCAATATGGTAGTACCCACTCAATACTTAGATAAAAGATATATCCACAAATGAACTTTGATCTATCCTATTGAAGATCATTCAACAATGCAGAGTTAAATGTACATTAAGTGCCTGTTTTCCCAAAGGTACTCCATCCATAGACCTTGGGGCTACAAAGGCAAAAATGAAAAACATCCCCTTCCTTTAAGGAGTAGTTGATGTACTAATGTTCTAGGTTTATGTTCCATTTGCATGTCAGAGTAGTTTAAAGTGGAAGTTAGTTGCATGTTGCTATGTTAGTGTTACTTAAATTTTCTTCACTTTCAATCGTTATCTAATTACCGAAGGGATAAAATGTAAAGCTGCAAAAATCCTACACGAGTAATAAATTTCTAGAAAGAAAGTCATATTTCAAGATAGTTTAAGGGCACAGTGGATAGAGTACTACTAGGTCTGTAATCAGGGGGACCTGGGTTTAAATCAGATCTCAGAAACCTCTTAATTAAGTGACTCTGGGAAAGTCACTTAATGCCAAATTATGTATCCCTTACCTCTCTTCACTTGGAAAAAATATTCAGTGTTGATTCTAAAACAGAAGGAAAGAGTTTTTTTTCAAGTAACATTCCTTATCTAAAGAAAACGGTTCATGGGAAAATAATATAATATAGAGCATATATTCTTTTCCACAGTTTTTGGAAAGTATACTCCATCCCAAACCCATTTAAATAACTCAAGAAGATAAAAGAAAATGTAAATGTTAGGTTTATATGTTGTCCTGAATAGCTAATCTCTTACTTTCTATCTGTTTGATGTTGGGCAAAAGGACAAATAGGTGATGCAGTGGATAGAACACTGGGCTTGGAAATAGGAAGATTCATTTTCATAAGTTTAAATCCAGCCTCAGATACTTACTATGTTATTCTAGGCAAGTCACTTAACCCTGTTTGTCTCAGTTTCCTCATCTGTAAAAGGATCTGGAAAAGGAAATGGCAAAGCACTCCAATACCTTTGGCAAGAAAACCTCAAATAGGTCATAAAAATCAGACGGGGGTGGGGGGGAGGAGCTGAGTAGCTCAGTGGATTGAGAGCCAGGCCTAGAGATGGGAGGTCCTAGGTTCAAATCCGGCCTCAGACACTTCCCAGCTGTGTGACCCTGGGCAAGTCACTTGACCCCCATTGCCTACCCTTACCAATCTTCCACCTATAAGTCAATACACAGAAGTTAAGGGTTTAAAATTAAAAAAAAAATCAGACAGGGGGAGTAGAAAATAACTGAAAAGTCAAAACAAAGGAGAAAACAACAAAAACAATTAGTCAATTAACATATCTGGGACCATTTCCTAACTTTTAAAAGGATGAGAGTTAGATTCAATTAACTAACATCTATTCTAAACTTCAATGTGTTTCTATAGTAATATAATATATCACACTCTGTGTATGTGTGTGTGAATACTCACTTAAAATTATGTAAGAAAAAACATATTGTAGCTACAACCAGTTTTCTGGGAGAAAAGGTTCACAGTTTGAGCTTTAGAAAATGTGAATTACAGAAAAGCTAGATATGTCATAAATATGTTCACTCATATCTGATATATGATGGCAGAAGATCATTCATTTAAATCCAAAAGAGCTAAAATTTGTTCTTACTCATTCCTAATATCAAACACCGCCAGTTTTAAAATTGACCATGTTTTATCAGTCTTGTTTTATCAATCTTATGGTCATCTAGTATGATGCTTTAGTACTTTGGAAGGAAAAAGAAAATGAGATTTTAGAGCATCTCGGAAAAAAGTAGATGTCACATAGATTCTAAAGTCATATAGTTGTTAGATATCAACAAATATCAATGGAAGGAATGGCTTTTCTAAAATGGATTTGTGGTGCCCAATTCAACCATAAACACCCTGAGATTTTCACTATGAGTTATTCCAAAAGACATCAAATAACTGTGCCTATGTGGAAGGAAAATTCACAGATCTTGGGAGAAAGACATAAAGGAGCTGGTACTGTCAATTGTATAGTTTACTGAAAGAAAAGAAATAGCATTTTATAGAATGCTTGGTCATCTCACATTGCATTGTATATGAAAAAAATGAAAAAAAGATCACCACGAATATCATTTAAATTTATGTACCAGGAAATATTATAGCAGATAAAATAGAAAAATTCTTTGTAGAACTAGAAAAGAGGATGATACCAAAAACAAATAATTTAATCCAAATTAAATTCAATTTAAAAGATAAGCATTAAGATATCAAAATATATGTTAGACAATATGGTTTAGGCTCCAAAAATGAAAGATATTTGATCACAACCACAAAATGCTTTTCATACAAATAAAATCAGATTTTAACAATTTAAAAATTGCTCATGGATAGGCTGAGCCAAAATAATAAAAATGATAATTCTTCCTAAATTAATTTATTTATTCAGTGTCATACCCATCAAACAACCACTATATCACAAAGCTTAAAAATAATAACAAAATTAATATGGATGAACAAAAGACCTAGAATATCAAGGGAATTAATTTTAAAAATATGAGGGAAAATGACTTGGCTATATCAGATCTCAAACTATTTTATGAAGAGGATGCCATCAAAATAATCTGGCATTGGCTAAAACATAGAGTGGAGGAACAATGGAATAAATTATGCACTCAACATACAATGGTAAATTATCACAGTAACCCAATGTTTGACTAATCACAAAATCTAAACTTTGGAAGAATTCATTATTTGACAAAAACTGCTAGGAAAATTGGAAAATAGCATGACAGAAATTAAGCGTAAACTATGCCTCATATCATATATAATAAGATAAAGTCAAAATGGATACATAATTTAGAAATTTAGGTTGATAACAAACAAATTAGAGGAGCACAATAGTATACCTGTCAAACTAAAGAATAGGGAAGAAATTAGGTCAAAATAAGACAAAGAGAACATTATGAGATATAAAATAGATACTTTAACTACATTAAAATTAAAAATTGCTGCAAAAGCAAAAGCAATGTAGTCAAGATTAAAAGGCAAATAATCGACTGGAAAAAAAATCTTTATTGCAAATCTCTTTGACCAAGGCTTCATTTCTCAAATGCATGGAGAACTGAGTCAGATGTATAAGAATACAAAGTATTCCTCAATTGACAAATAGTCAAAGGATATGAGTAGGCAATTCTCAGATGAAGAAATTAAAACTAGCTTTAGTCATGAAAAATACTCCAAATGACTATTGATTTAAGAAATGAAATAAAATGATGATTTCCTTAATTTTTAAAGTTTTATTAGATATTTAATAACCATTTTTGACAACAAAAAACATTTAAGCAATCAAATCATAAAATTATGTGCAAAACTACAGACTCCACATTGTTTACAATTTGCTTAAAATATATTACAAATTATATATGTGTGCTAATATAAATATTCTCTGCTTTTCAATCCCCTTTGGATTTGTTTGACTGACACTTTTTTCTTTTGATTTGGGGGCTTTTAGTATAATCGTAAGATATATTATTCTTATTCTTTTCATCTCTTCCTACATTTCCCTAATTTTCATTATATTTCTGATATTTGCAATTTCTAATAATATAATGCAATCCTTTACATTCAAATATCACATTCTATTCAGCCATCTCTCCCAATCATTGCATTTGTGTTATTTCCAGTTATTTTTTTCATACAAAGCTCCCATGAATATTTTCATATATACAATGGTTTTTATCCTCTCAAGAATGTCTTTTGAGTCTAATGCTAGTAATGAGAACCCTAAGTCAATGAGCATATAAAACTTTATAGCTCTTTTTGTTAAAAACCATTGGTTCTAAGGCAGAAGAGTGGTAAGGTCTAGTCAATGGGGGTTAAGTGACTTGCCCAGGGTCACACAGCTAGGAAGTGTCTGAGGTCACATTTGAACCTAGGACCTCCCTCTCAATTCCTGGCTTTCAATCCACTGAGCCAGGCAGCTGACTTCTGTGGATCAACTGAGGAATCATATGTTTTGCTCCAGCCCCTAACCTTCACTTATGTCTCTCATTTTCAGTATGTTTCTTATAAATGACACATTTTCATATCTTGGTTTTTAATCCTTTCTTTTCTTTTTTTTATGACCTCCTATATATTGATATTTACTCCCTCTGTTGGTATCCTTCCTCTCCTTCCCTTTGCTTATCTGCTTGTCTTCCTTTCTTTTAACCCTTTCTTCTCTTATTCCCTCAGCACCTCCCCAACAGGAACTCCTAGTTGGTCTTTTATTTCATCCTCCTTCCCTTCTGTTTCCCTGTACATTAAGAAGATTTTTACCCTTCTTATTGTGTATGTTCTCTTCATCCAAGTCTGAATAGAGTAGTGGTTTAGTTCTATAAGCACTCCACCACCACCGCAATTCCCTTTGCCTTGGCAGTTTCTCCGCTCATTCTTTCTTCATATAAGATAACTATTCTGCACTACCTGGTATATTCCACTACCATTTCAGCTCATTTAATTCCATTCACTTCAACTCCATCCATGTATGTCCCTTCAAAATACCCAGGCATCCCTTTGGTGAGATGTTCATATTCTAAATTGATCTTTTTGACACTAGTTTTTTTGTTAGATTGTGTGTGTGTGTGTGTGTGTGTGTGTGTGTTTCATAATTTGTAATATACTCTAGGTTCTTTGTCATATGTTTCAATTTGGTTTACCTGAGGTGAATAGTGGTTGCTATGTCTGACTCATCTTGGAGGGCTCTCCATCATTTCTCATCACACCCTTTTGGGAGGATAGCACATCCCTCTGGTTTTTTATATGGTAGATATGTAATAACATATAATCATTCTTTAAAACCCAAGAAACTGTCCCCAGTGGAGATAATCCAACCCTATCCAACTACAACAAGAACTATGTGACTATTAGATAGCTTCCCTGTAGGTTTGCCTTCTTTCCTATTCTTAATCACCAAGTTTTTGATTAAATAATTGGATTTTATTTTGTGTTGTTGTGTGTCTATATATTATCAGAAAAATAAATTAAGATCCCTACCTCCATGGGAGCTAAAGATCCTGTTTTCTTATTGGTAAAATGTAGATGAAAATAATAATACCTACTTCACAAAATTGTTAGAAAGTGACTTGAAAAATCCAAAGAAATTATAGAAATGAAAGTTGGCAAAATTATGATTGTATATATATGTATATGTATAAAACCTAAAGAGATTTTTATGCTGCTGAAAAAGAATCACATTTCCTTTTCAGTGTTTAGTAGATATATGTGAGGAATTTAATATAGGAGTAAATACATTAGACCAGTTGCTACATATTTTGGTAAGTATATATTATTTAAATTTAGTTAAAGGAATAGGAAAAAAAGTAATTTTTTTGGTTTCCTTTTCTCTTGCTACTGAAATGAATCTGAAATAGCACTAATATATTGTATAAAATTAATAAATGCCAAATTATATTTCTCATGAAATCAAATCATAGAAAGTAGCCCCTAAAGGAATATTAAGAACAATTAGTCCATTACCTTGCTATAAGGTCCCAATATTCCTTTTAAGTCAATATATTCCAATGATTTATGTTTTAGATAGCTTAACATAGTAGTAACCCCTTTATATTTTACTTTAAGGACTGGCCACATGTATAGCCTTGAAGATGCAGCATATAACTTCAGTGGCCTTTCATATCCCTTCCATAGTTTCAATCCTCCCTTTTAATACCTCTCAGTTATCAAAGGCTGTCATGTTTTGCACTAAGTTCAGGGAACTTCCTGCTAAAATAACCCATTCCCATCAAAAACGTGTCATCATCACTACAGTATCTGGCAGTAGCTCACTGCCCCTGTTAAAAGTCCTAAAATACTAAATTATTAATAAAAACATACCTGATATATACTAATTCTATGCCTCCTAAGATTATTAGCTAATCTTAAATATTTTTTGAGTTATGGTTTAATGAACAATGATGACATCAACAATTTTTGCATTTTATCAGGGACTTGTAATGATTTAACTGAAAGAAACTAAATTCAAAGGCTTTGAACACTGGAAAACTCACTTGGAGGCTAGGAAGAATTTCCAGGTCCTTAGTTCAAATCAAATAAGCATCAGCCCACATCATATATTTGTAGGTCTGGGTTTAAGTTCAATGACTTAATGTTCTTATGTAAAACATATGACCAATGCCTTGAGAGTGCTCTGAATTTGGATGGATTAGTAAGTAAGCAGGTCTCTTTTCTGTCACATTTTCAAGTCCTTCAGTATTATTGCACTGAATATTTCTTGTCACTGAATATTTCACATTTTGCTTTCAGTGAACATCTTTCGGTATGAACAGATAAGGACACCAATAGAGTACTCTCTCTGAGACATCTTTGGAATCGTCAGGGCCTTCACCTATCTTGAGTAGTGCAACTTCAGTGTGCCCCAGCTCATTTCTCCCCCTTTTTTCCAAAGGCAGTCACTAAGCTGTCAACTGATAGGGTATAGCATTTGGAAGTATCTGAGAGACACTAATAGCAGAAAAATATACCAGCTAACAAAGGGCATTAACTTTAACCTGAGAACTCAGTATATGGGTAAAGCAAAGCCAGAAATACAAAGATTAAGCTTTGCAATAAATGGGGAAACAACCATATTTACATATACAGCAGTTTGAATGTGTATTTGTGTGTATTATTGTTCTGGTTCGAAGAAAAGAATATGAGATTTGAATTCAGACAGCCTTGGTTCAAATCTCAGATTTTCTACTTATTACCTATTTGACTTTATTCAAGTCATATAACATATCTATGCCTCAATTTCCTCATTTGTTAAATGAGGGGAGGGAACTAGATTAGATCTGTGAACTCTTCAATTAAATCATTTCTGATTTAGAGATGATTTAGAGATATGTGAACATTTTATTTTGTCAAAGAAAGTAAAACTAATGCTTGAAAAATATCCATCAAAAATGATCAAACATTCCATTTTAAACAATGAAATCTCCTGAAGGAATGTGACACACTCTACCATTTAAATGAGTGATCAAATTAAGCTAATGATTGCTTGTGAGTCAGCATGGCATCATGGGTACACAACTGAATTCAGTGTAAAGGTAATCCTGGCATGGTTTCTGTGTCTGACACACATTGACTTTATCACCTGGGAAACTCAGTGCCCCAAGCAATTTTCTAAGTCTATAAGTTGGGAATCCAAAGAACTAAATAGGTAGAGGGAAGTTTCCTGCATCAGCAAATTTGCAAACTGGTCCAAAAACAAAGATAGCATTTGCTATTTGGGTAAAATATCTTGAAGAGGAAAATGGTATTTCAGACATTGGGTAAGAGAAGGAAGAGACAGAAATTTTGGTTTCAAATACCAATAATTGTTTTATAAGCTAGAATGTCTTGGATAAATAATTTTATTCACTCAAGAATTATATTTTCAATAATTTCTGATCATCTGCTAGATGAAAGCTACCACACTAAGTGGTAGAAATACAAAAGATAAATATGAGACATGCTCTGAGAACAGAATGGAGAGGAGGAGAGAAGAAGAGATCAGAAAGGTGACAAAGGCAAATATTCATAATACAGGTGTATATAAGTCCAAAGAAGCAGTTTCAGTCACTCTTCTGTCAGCTCAGTCACATAATTACATAGAAGATATCAATTGCAAGAAAGACGACTAGCATTTTTGTAGCTTTCATTTTCACAAATACATAGTAAATATGAGTGTTATTAAATTACCAATAACCTTGTGAGAATAATTAAGAAAATAAAAAAAAATTAAATTACCTCTGGCCATCAGATTCACAGTTCATAAACTTGCAAAAAAGGTAAAAGGGAAAAAAATGGATTGAATACATTTGAGTGTCTCAGATAACTAACTTTCAATCACTTTTACATTACTTAAGCCAGATCCTGAAGGAAGCCCTTTTAAGATTCGTATTTAATATAAGTGAAAAAAGGACAGAGACTTTATGAATGGAAAGACAGGTAACACATTAGCACTATGTTATATGCACTGCAAAAAACACTGCTGAGTCAAAAGCTGGGTATAAAGAATTCTGACATCCCTCAATGAATATGACTGTTAGGGAATAGGAGTCTTCAAAAATGTTTTCAATGGGAGTTCTTAACTATGGGTCCAAACTGATGGGGTTTCTCTTTTTGTCACTTCTTTGGAAAATGATATTACAGAAATTTTATGAGTCTGTGGAGGCAATGCAGAAACTAATGGGACACACAAAAGAGGGAACAGCTTAGCTTCAAAAGCTACATGTTTCAGTGACCTCATCATTTCTCTGAGATTCACTTCCAGATATGATAGCTGATACAGAGACAAATAATTCCATCTTCCAGAAATGTCAGCTTTTCTCATGCAAAGAGCCTTTCCTTTGCATGTTTGAATAAAGGATGTGTTTTTACTGACCCAAAGCAAAGTACTGCTGTCACCAAATGCCCAACCTCTGTCAATATCCACAATGGAAAGATGCCTGCATGTGTATATTTGAAATATATCATCTACTAGGCACAAACCTCTTTGGCATTTTTTTCCTTCTTTTATCTGCTAACATACAATGATTATGCCTTTGAAAAACCTAAATAAAGACATGTGTGTTTTCTTTTCCTTTCTTGGTTCTTGCTTTTAAAGAAGCAACACAGCCCCTTATAAAAAAAAAAGTCTTACTAATTTTGTAGGATAAAAATATCTACAGAGTACTTTAAGGTTTTTAAAATGTTTTATAAATTATAATACATTTGATCCTTAAAAAATCATGGGAGGCAAATGCTATTATCTTAATCATTTTAGAGATGAAGCAGAGGTTAAGTGAATGTCTAAAGACAAATATGAACTAAGGTCTTTCTGACTCCAGGCACCATGATTTATATACTGCATCACTTATTTGCCTCTTAGATTTTCTAAGATTCATAGGATCATACATATACCTAAAGGTCATCTGGACCTAGAGCTGGAAGAGACTTCATAGTTATCTAGTCTCATGCCTTCATTTTACAGATAAGAAAATAGGATAACAGATAAGCCATATTCACAGTAACCTTATAAAGCTACATTTCCCACAGGTTTTCTGAATCTAAATACAACTATATCAGTTAGATAGATGGATGGATGGATGGATGGATAGATACACAGATACATTGATAGACTCATAAATGGATACATAGATAGATACATAGAGAGTATATAGATAGATTCATAGAAAGCTGTGTATATAGATAGATAGATAGATAGATAGATAGATAGATAGATAGATAGATAGATAGATAGATAGATAGATTTGAGATATATTTCTCTCTATATATAGAAAGTCCAATTTTCATTGGCACTTGTATCTCCAGTTAATCAGAGAAATTCTGTCTAAATGAAGAATAATAATAATGAAAAACTTTAAGGATTTTACAAAATAACTAATAGCATATATAAAGGATTAAGAGGGGAAAGTTTTCTTAAAGATACAGAAGCAAAGATAGGATTCAGATTTAGAATAAACAAAACAATGAAGGACTTGAAAAGACTTGAGATTGTTTTTTAAAGTCCTCTTAAAAATAGAAAAATTATTAGAAGTAGATAATACTGATAATTAGAGAATAGGAACTTTAGAAAGAAAGCAGACATTATTTATTCCAACCCATTATTTTACATAAGGAAAAAACAAAGGGAAGAATTTGTTCGTTATAGTTTATGCTAGAAATAGAAAAGTCATTGGGATAGAAAGGTACCTGAGGTCCCCAGGCTCTATAGTGTAGAGTTTGACTTTTTGGGGAACGGGGAGTGGGATTGGTTATGATTGCATATTTTCTTTCCAGTAATAACTTAGGCAAAATGAACCAGAAATATAGTGCTAGAGGAGAATTCAGAGGCTATCTAATCTAATTGTCTAGTGACTTGTTCAAAGTCACATAGGGAATATCAAAGGTGAGATTCAAACACAGGTCTTCTTAATTAGGAGCTGATGTTCTCTTTACCTTACTGCATGATTATAACTATTCTGTTATACCAAATATGAAAAATGTTTTAAAGATCCTTTCTTTCATTAACCTTTGTATTTCTTTCTTTTTTCTTTCTTTTTTTTAAACCCTTACCTTCCATCTTGGAGTCAATACTGTGTATTGGCTCCAAGGCAGAACAGTGGTAAGGGTAGGCAATGGGGGTCAAGTGACTTGCCCAGGGTCACATAGCTGAGAAGTGTCTGAGGCCAGATTTGAACCTAGGACCTCCCATCTCTAGGCCTGGCTCTCAAACCACTGAGCTACTCAGCTGCCCCCTACCTCCATATTTCTTAATTTTTTTTATATTGCAGGGTATAATTTCTATTTGTTTGATTTGACTAAAGTTCTTAAAATTTTACATTGAAATTATAATCATTAAAGCTCCATGTTAAGACAGATTAAAAAATCATTGGAAACTAAATGATATAATGCTAAAAAAGGGATAGGTCAAAGAACAAATTATAGAAACCATCAATGATTTTAATAATGAGAATAACAATGAGGATGCAACATATCAAAAATTATAGGATATAGCCAAAGCAGTACTTGGGAGAAAATTTATATCTCTAAACTTTCATCAATATAGTAGAGAAAATGCAGATCTCAATAGATACAGAAAAAACCTTTGACAAAATACAATACCCATTCTTTTTAAAAACACTGGAATGCATAGGAATAAATGGGTTATTCCTTAAAAATGACCATTTCTATTTACCTAAAACCTTTAGCAAGCATCATCTTCGGTGGGGATAAGTTAGAAGCCTACCCAATAAGATCAGAGGTGAAGCAAGGATGCCCTTTTTCACCACTAGTACTTAATATTGTATTAGAAATTACAGCTTTAGTAATAAGGAAAGAAAAATGTATTGAAGGAATTAAAATAGGCAATGAGGAAACTAATCTACCACTCTTTGCAGATGATATGGTATACATAAAGAATCCTTAGGAATCAAATAAAAAACTCATTGAAATAATTAATAACTTTAGTAAGGATGCAAGATAGAAAATAAATATACATAAATCATCAGCATTTCTAAGCCTTGCCAACAAAGTCCAGCAGTAAGAGTTAGAAAGAAAAATCCACTTAAAATCACTCTAAATGATATAAAATACCTGGAAATCTACTAGCCAAGATAAATACAGGAATTAAATGAGCACAATCATAGAACACTTTTACATAAAAAAGTAAGATCTAAACAACAAGAAAGATATTAATTGTTCATGTATAGGGTAAGCTAATATAATACAAATGACAATTCTACCTAAATTAATTTAGGTACTCAGTGACTTACCAATCAAACTACCAAATAATTATTTTATAGAAGTGGAAAAAATAATTAGAAAATTCATCTGGAAGAACAAAAGGTCAAGAATATCCAAAACAATCTGTTACTGATTGTTAGATCAATGGAGTAGATTAGGTACACATTATATAGGGTAAATTACCCTAGTACCCTAATGTTTGATAAACCCAAAGATCCCAGCTTTTGGAATAAGAACTCACTATTTAACAAAAACTGCTGGGAAAAATTGAAAAACAGCATGTCAGAAGGTAGGTATAGAACAAAAACTCACACTCTACATCAAGTTAAGATCAAAATGGATATATGATTTATATATAAAGAGTGATGCCATAACTAATTTAGGTGAACAAAGAATAGTTTACCTGGCAGTTCTTTGGAGAAGGGAAGAATTTATGATTAAACAAGAGATAAATAATATTATAATGTATAAAATGAATAATTTTGATTATAATACATTAATCAAAGCTTTTATACAAACAAAACTAATGTAACCAATATAGAAGGGAAACAATAAACTGGGGAATAAATATTATGACAAATTTCTCTGATAAAGGTCTAATTTCTCAAATTTATAGAGAACTAAGTCAAATTTATAATCCCCAATTGATAAATGGTTAAAGGATATGGATGAGCAATTATCAGATAAAGAAATAAAAATCATCATTAATCATATGAAAAATTGTCCTGAATTCTTCTTGATTAGAGAAATGCAAATTAAAACAGCACTGAGGCACCTCCTCACACCTATCAGATTGGCCAATTTGGCAGTAAAGGAAAGTGGTAAATGTTAAAGGGGATGTCGTTAAAAAAAAAAAAAGAGACATTAAGGTATTGTTGGTGGGGTTGTGAACTGATCAAACCATTCTGGAGGACAATACAGAACTATGCCCAAAGGGCTATAAAACTGTGCCTACCTTTTTATGTAGTAATAGCATGAGTGGGTCTGTATCTCGAAGAGATAATAAAAAAGGGGAGAGGATATTTTTAAAAATATTTATAGTAACTCTTTTTGTAGTGGCAAAGAATTGGAAATTGTGTGAATGTCCATCAATTGTGGAATGGCTGAACAAATTGTGGCATATATGGCATAAGAAATAATACAGAATACTAATATGGCATAAGAAATAAGAAGTGAGATGATTTAAAAAAAACTGTAAAGTTCTGCAAGAACTGATGTAGAGAGAAATAAGCAGAACTAGGCAAACACTGTACATAATAACTGCAATATTATAAGATGATTATCTGTGAAAACTTGGCTACTCTCAGCAATGCAATGATCTGGGATAATCCTGAAAGAATTATGATGGAGAATGCTATCCCCTCCAGAGAAAGAACTGTTGGAATCATCTTTCACATCAGTGTATTTGTGGTTTTTTGGGGGGGTTTTGGTTATCTATGAGTTTGCTCTTATAACAATGACCAATATGGAAGTGTGTTTTGCATGACAATAAAAATAAAATTTAAAAACATACATTGATTAATTTTCTTGATTTGTTTTTGCTCTGCTTATATGATATTTTCAATCTTAAAGAAGGCAGAATTTGTAATAATTCAAGGATGAATTTCATTCTACTTTTAAAAATCTATTACCATTCTCATTTTTATATAGAAACCAGCCCCCACTTCCACTTAATCACGATCTGACAATTCTGACTTGGAGACTTTAAGGGAAACAGGGTAGAATATCTTAAGTGGAAAATTCCGAAACTTTTCCACTCCCTAAGAGAAAACATAACATTTTTCTAATGAGTATTACATTTATTTATATAAAGCGTTATCAAATAGTTTTTAAGGAGTCAAGAATAAAGGAATTTTGATTTTAGAGAAATTCTTCAGTAATAACAAATCCTAATGTCAGTTTTTCTGTATTCCCCATCACAGTTACTGCAAGAAACTAAATAAACAGTCTGTCATTTTCATGGAGGTTAGGTTAAGAACATTTATGGAAGACTGTTTTAAGGTGAGATTCAAACTCAGGCCCTCTTACTTAAAAGTTTATGTTTTCACTATACTGCCTAATCCTAACTTCTCTCTGGCAACTAGTCTGAGAAAGAAAGATTCTGCACCTGATTAACTCTGTGTATTTTTCTTGAGTTGTTATTTCAATCATTATGGATGGAAAAATATTTATGCTTTCTTGGACATAGAAATGACAAAGAATAATAAAATTTTAACCTTTAGCAAGGGAATAGGGGAAGAGGTATAAGATTATGAGTCAGAAGTTTCGGTTACTTCTGGGGTTACTGTGAGCATCATTGCAACTCTAAAACTTAAGTAGGAGAGAAGAACCAGATGAAGGAAAAGAAACAGAAAACCTGAAATCAGAGATGAGAAGAATGAAAAAGGTAGAAGGTAAATGAAAGAATTAAGCAATAAACATTTATTAAGTACCTACTGTATCTGCTAGGCATAGTGCTAATTGTTAAAGATACAAAGACTGTCCTTATTGTCAACAAACTTAAATACTAATGGAGAGAACATATAAGGGAATCAATATGTGCAAGATAAATGTAGAGTAGATGGAAGATACCTTAGACAGGGAGGAACAAAGAAAAGAAAGTCTCTATGGTGGGCAGGGCAAGAGAAACTCCATTTTTTTCAGAGCCAAAAATTCAATGCACTAAAACCTAAGAGGTACGTACACCAAACTAATAGCACCATGAGTGTTCCCAGGAGAATGAAAATCCCTTCATGTCAAGGTCTGTTCTATTCTTATCTTTATCTGTAGAACACTAGCACATTGCCTTCTATATCTCTGGATCTTCATAAATGTTTTTTTTTTTCATTTGAATTGAAGTCTAGAGAATTTCCCGTGAAGTTTCACATACATTGTCTCAATTTGGTATGAATTCATGTGCCTGTCTCAGGTCTCTTATAATCAGTTTACTTAGTTTTCCACAAGCGTCAATTTTCAATTACATCAAGAGCCTGGTTTGAGGTCCTCTGCATAAGATCACTTATTTACTTATCGAGTTGTTTGCTTGCTTATCGGTTTTGTTTTTGTTTCCTTGCTTACTTTCTTTTCCAGTTTTTACTAAATGTTCTTTGTATATATTCAGTAGTAGTAGGTAATGGGCTGGTATGCCACATTCTCATCACCAGAAATAGCAGAGGGGTCCATTTTCCAAGTCTACTCTCTCCCTGAGGGAAAGAGGAGCTTGAGCCCAAGAAACATATCCCTCTTCCTTGTTTTCCATATATACAATCATTTTTCTACAGTCATATTTAAAGAGTTTTCTGGATTATTGAGAGGTTAAGAAGCCTTTCTGGCCAACATGCCAGAGGTAGGATTTGAAACCAAGACTTTCTTGTTCTCAGAGGGAATCTTTATGCATTGTACCATGCGGCCCCTCTTAAACTGCTCGTTAACTCAATTTATATATAAATTATAAAACAAGTGCTACAATTGCATATATGCATGTGTACATATATATATAAATATGAATATGCATATATACATACAAACAAATATATGCTTATATATAGGTACATACTTATGTTTATATGTATATATATAAATGAATAATACATGCATATAGTCATACACTTTCATTCCATATTCTAGTGAGGCAGACATAAGGAACTTTCCTAATTATGAGGTTTAAAAGAAAAAGATCTGATCAAATGGTCACACTGGTAATATATCCTAGCATGCATAGTAACTTTACAACCTTTATGTACACAACTGAGAGGACCCAATTGCCAGGCCATCACTTTACCATTTAAGAGCCAATATTATTCTGATCTTTCAGCAACATGGATTTAAGACATACATGCAAATGATATTTCTAAAGTCATGAATATCCTCATAAATCACAAGAAAAAGGTCAGATCAATAAATGTCTGTATCATATCCAAAGAACTGACAACAGGGAAATCATATTGAGAAAATATATACTGTCCTTAGCAGTTGGTCAAAACATTTTCTCTCTGGGGTGAATTCCTTAACTCCTTTGCTCTGTTTCCTCAAAACAAATTAACGCACAGAAAATCAGAAGTCTCTTGCAAAGTCACTGTTTTGGCTCTTCTATTTATTACAGAAATCTGTGGGTCTAAATCCTCATCACATGTGAACACTAAATTGTTTTGAAAAGATGAAAGCATGTTTTGTCTGTTACTTCCATCTGGTGACATTTGTTCCCTTGATGTAGAAATTTTCTAGCTGGCCTCAGACAAATCGAATAGCTAGGTTATGCCCATTTATCACAGTAATAAAAGGCTTCTCAGTTTGCATAGTATTTTCTAAACATCACATCTAAACATTATGTATCTTCATCATTTGAAAATGGGACCTCAAATTCCTTGACTAAAAATAGTTCAAACAATAATAACAATGACTACCTTGGAGATTTATTTCTTACTTGATATAAATATAATTGCCTTTGGCCCCTCTTTCATGTATATTTTGAAACTTATTTCTAATAAATTCACTATGCACTTGCTTTTAGGTTCATGAAAGAGAATAGTGTTCCAAGGGCTTCCCCATAATTCTTAATGATTCCACTTCAGCAAAGCAGCTGTCATTCTCTTTCATGTCTTTTGTTCCACTGAGAAAATTAAACTAATGTAAATATTTTTTGTATTTGAAATGCAAACTTCAAATAGTTCATTAAATTCTAAAAGCCTGCATATATTTTGATTATATATTTCCTTGAATGTTGTCATTTTAAATTAACTTTCATTCTAGTTCCCACTTGCTACTTATTAACTGTGTGATCACAGGCAAATTATCTGCAGGCTCTCTGAGCCTCAGTTTGCTCACAAATAAAATGGAAATAAGAGACCTCACAGTGTTGAAAAGGAGAAAGGGCTTTCTCTGTAAACATGAAAATCCCATACAAATGGGTATTGTTATTGACTTCATAACCTTAAGGCTACTTTATATTTCCCCCTGGTATCTTTCAACATTATCATTCAATTGGTATATTATGGTCTAACTACTCCATTAAACAGTTTTACTTTATACAAGTCATTTGCTGCAACTACATTGGTCCTTTTCATAGCCTAGGTCCTTTAATATCCTGGGTGCCTTCATTAGTAGTTCATGTAAACATGCAGATACAAATATATGTGCCTTTCCAGTCCCCAAGTTTTTATTCATCTGTGATTATGAAGTTTTATGGAAATTAGCAATAACACTAGATCAAGAACAGGGATGAAAATTTAGGCAGATGACAACAAACTTAGGATCATGTTAGAGTAACAATTGTGAATAAAGTTTTAAAATGTATCATTTGGTGCAAAGAAACCATTGCTGAGTGCTGCATTTTTACTGGATGGTTAACATATGGACACACTGATGAGTAAATAAATTAGTTTGTAAGTGTTGCTAGGTAGTGAATGTACCATTGCCAAGTCAAAGAATAACAGCTTTGAAGAAGACCTTGATTTATTCTCGTCCACGGGTTTCTAATAAGGTAGTTAAAGAATTGTTATTTACATTTTTAAAGGAGAAACCGAGGTCTAGAGATAGAGAGTGTCTTTTGGCTTTCTTTGTGTCCACAGTACTTAGCTCATTGCATGGCATTTAATAATGATTTTTTTTTTATATTTTTAAACCCTTAACTTCTGTATATTAGTTCTTTGGTGGAAGAGTGGTAAGGGTAGGCAATAGGGGTCAAGCGACTTGCCCAAGGTCACACAGCTGGGAAGTGTCTGAGGCCAGATTTGAACCTAGGACCTCCCATCTCTAGGCCTGGCTCTCAATCCACTGAGCTACCCAGCTGCCCCCTTAATAATGATTTTTGACTGATTGACACAGCTAATAAGCAGAAATTAGGATCCAAGTCTCCTGCCTCCTTTAGGTCATCATTCTTTCTACTGTATTATAAGGTAATTTCTTGAAAAATTTTCTGGAAGGGACTCCATATTGTGATTTAAGAAGAACCATCATCTCTTTATCTCCAAATCTCTTTCCTACTAGACCTCCAGGGTGTCTAAAATTCTCACAACAAAATTGTTCTTTTTCTGTAAAGACTTTGTATTCAGAAAACATCTGTTAAAATGCAAGTATTGGGCATCAAGCAGAGATTAGAGGTTAGTATTAGCACTAATGCTGCATATTTATATGGTCACTTTTGTTTAGGTCCTAGCAGCAGGCATGACTTGCAAAAGCCAAGACACAAGATCAGTATGTTTTTGTTGTTGTTTTTGTTTGTTTGTTTGTTTTACCAAAGAGACAGATGAGAATCCTGTTTCTGAGGCACTGAATTCTACCTGGCAAATTACCCTGAGATAGTAAACAATCAGTAAGAATTCTGGGCTGACTGGTTAATAACAATCCTTCCTCCAAAATCTCTGAAAGGTTCCCATCCAACCTCTGTTGAAGACCGCATTACTTCCTGTAGGTAGCCAGTTTTGTTGTTTCTTTCCTTTAATTTTGAAGAGGACTAATGACACATTGGAGTTATGTCTTGACTTGTGAATCAATTGGATTTACGTGAGTGAGAGTTGAACAAAGTCATCAGCCTTGCTCTCTTAATATCAGATAGTTCTACCTGTAAGGGTAATGGTTTTTTTTTTTTTCAATCAGCAACATTTTCCCCGGGTTAAAATACTTTAGTGCCTCAATATGTGGCCACATGCAAGATGGTATAATGAAAATCCTTTTAAAATTTAATGTGTTCATGCCACAAATGCTGCATGTACTTTGAGATCTTGGGGGTGTGGCAGTTGTCACTATGGCATTGAATTATATTCACATCATAAGGATAGTGTGTATGTTTGAACACACTTGTAAGCTATTTGACACATTCAACTATCACAAAAAAAATTGGCATGTAATTTCCTTTTGTTACCTTCCTTTTGGGACAACTGTCGTTGTTGAGAGTCTTGGCATGAAACATCAAATGAACGAATGAATGGGGGGTTGGGATTTCATAAATTATTTCTCACAAAAACAAATATTATATGCTAGAAAGCATGAAACTTCAGGGAAAAAACATGAATTTGTAATAATAATAACAATAACTAGCATTTATATAGCTATTTAAGGTTTGCTAGGATCTATAGATAGACGATCTCTTTTGGATATAGCACACATAAAGGTGACCCTCCTTTGATAATTAATTATATAAGGATACAGCATATGGTAAGATTTTTTGCTAGTTATATAAATATAGGATAATTTTATTCATCTGAGAAGCTGTTAATAGGTTTTCTTTCCACCGTTTTGATTAAGTGGGAAAAATATCAAGACATTTAGTTTAGGGGCACTATTAATTTACAGATTTTGTTTTGCTATAAAAGCAACAAAGAAGTAGGGGTGTTTAATATACATTTCAATTCAAGTCTAATTTTAATGGATAATGTAAACACTCAACTTCAGAAAGAAAACAGTAGCCCTACTCTTGACAATTATCTAAGGCATGTTGATGATTTGAATAGTTTTATTCCAATTTTTGTCTTCTTTAAACTGCCCCAACTTTGCGATCAATCTGGCTTAATTATTTTTATGTAATATTACTTATTAAATTAGCTCCTTGACATCTTTCATGTCAGGTCTAAAGGGTGTCTTTTGGACAGAAAACAGAAACCCCATAAATTTGGCTAGTCTATTAAATATTGTTATTTTGAATCTGTAATTAATTTTTCTCATCTCAGTCAAATAATTATCTAACTGTGCAGTCACTTAATACTATCTTCATTAATCCTAGGGTTCTATTTGGCTTTAATGCCTTCTCACTTCATATACCAAACTACATATTACTTCTTTTTTGTTACCTTCCTTTTTGCTGGTAATGGACAAAAAGTCAATCATCAAAAATTAAGTGTGTACTTTATGTAGGGCACTACGCTAAGCACTGGAGACAAAAAGGCAAAACAGTCTCTACCTGTGAGTAGACTTTAGACATGATGATGAGGAAAGAAAAATGTGGGTGGGAAATAATCGTGACAAGCTATTTCAGAAGAAATTAGAGAAACAAGAAAGGAAAAATGCAGATAAGAAAAGAAGATGCTGAAAATACACAAACCATTAAACACAGTAATCTCTGAGTGGATACTAATTAAATGAAATTGCAAAGGTAAATTTATATGTATTTTTGTATTCTCATATGTTTATAATTACTTGAATTAAGATCATAGATTCATAGACCTAGAGACAGAAAGAACCTTGGGCCATCTAGCCCAACCTCCTTGTTTTACAGATGAGGAAACTTCCCAGTCTTGACTACTTTATCCTCTTTAACTCTTTTCCTACTTGAATTCAAGCTTCAGTCAGCTCAAGGGCTAGTCCTTATGGGAATCCTTCTGCAAGTGTCATACAAATAGTTTTGGAAGTAGAATTTCAGTCAAGGTCATTTGACTTCAGGGCCAATGTTCTTTCCTGTGTATCAGCACTTCCTAAACTCTGAGGCCATCTGTCTCTTGAAAGAATCTAAAAAACTTCTCTACTCTCCTTTAATGGTCTCTTGAATTTCTGTTGTAAGTAAAATGGTTTTCTGGATGATAATTGGAAGTGAGGCACAGAATCTCATCAAATCCATCATTCTCATGACAAAACTAAAGACCCTACTCAGAGCAATTTGGTAAATACCTGGTTGTTATTCTTGTAATCTGTGTATAACTGTATATAAAAGATTTAAACCAGCAACTCAAAAAAGAAATGTCCCATAAATTATTCATGTTCCTTGATTAGTTTTTCTAATTTCAGGAGGAATGGGCTTCTTTCTTTAGCTACCTGGAACATATGTTCATTAAATGCAGGTTTAGATAATTACTCTAGATGTCACCCCATTGGATTTTGTTTTAAGTACTGCTCTGAAGCATTTTTAGTTAATTTGGAGTTTTGTGTGTGCTTTTTCCTTCAATTAGGAAAAATGTTTTCTAAGTTCAACCTAAGCTTAAAGTACTTAATTTTATGAAAATGTATGGTTTTTGAAAATGTAAGTGATTAGTGCTATCTTCATATTCATATCACAAATAATGGACAGATAGTCCACTACACATTTTAGCCATCTTATTTAAAGAGCTAGAATATTCCTAGAATATTATCAAAATTATTGTACATTTTTTTTCTAAAATATGAAACCAAGGCCTGATTTTAAAAAAGTATACATGAAAATAAAAGTGTATGCAATGGCAACCATGACCGTTTAACATAGATCAAAGTAGCATATAAATTATGAAGTAATCTGGTTTATGGCATGTTCTGTGAATGAAGGAGACACCTCCACAATGATATCAGCAATAGAAATGAGAAAGAATGATATAAATAAGAAAAATAAGGAAGGATATGCATTTTGGATCTATAAATGGGGAAAAGTTCAGTGATTAGAGAGGGTCACAAATAAAACTGATTCAGCAAAAATCAAAAGGGAAACAGGTAATAAGGGAAAAATGTTTGCAACAAATTTCCCTGATAAAGATCTCATTTTCAAGGTACATAGGAAATTGATTTAAATTTATGACTAAGCTATTTTTTAGCTGATTAACAGTTAAAGAATATGAACAGAAAATTTTCCAGAAGGAATTTAAGCCATTAATAGCAATTTTTAAAAAGTTCTAAAACAATGATTAAAGAAATGCAAATAAAGCATCTCTAAAATTCTGTTTCACATAAATGAGGATGCCAAAAAAGGAAAATGACAAATATTGAAGAGGAACATAGACACATAAAAGTATTATTGAAACTACAAATTGGTACGGTCACTCTTGGAAGCAATTTAAAACTATTCTACTAAAGCTATTAAAGTATGCCTACCCTTTGATCCAATCATAGTACCACTTGGCCTCTAATCCATTTTCAAAGAAATAGGAACCTTATGTAAAAATATATTTGTAGTACCTCTCTATATTTTTATTTCTTTAATGGTAAAGACTTCCTGTCAATCACAGAATGGATGCCCAAATGATGATATATGAATGTAATGGAAAACTAATTGAATACTATTGCAGTGTGAGAAATGATAGATGTGATAGTTTCCAAGGAAACTGGGGAAACTTGTATGAAGTGATGCAGACCAGTGGTGTCAAACAGCAATTTAAATGGGGGCGATTAAACAATATGTAGTATCCCAGTGGCCTGCATGTGAACTTAGAAAATATATAACTTATATCCTATTTTATTTGTATTTATTTTGTTAACTATTCACCAATTATATTTTAATGTGATGCCCTATCAGAGATGGTTGCACTGCCAGTGAATTGGATCAGAACAATTTATTCAATAACAATACTTTCAGGCATACAATTTTGAAGCATTAAGAATTTCGTTCAAAACTAAGACCGGCAAAGATTCCAGGGGAGTGAAAAAGAAACATTCTACCTACCTACTAACAGATATAAAAAAGTGCAGACTGAAAAGCATATATTTTTAGATAAGGACAAAGTAGGAGTGATTTTTCTTGACTATGCATACTTGTGCCAAAATTTTTTCTTTCTTTCTCTTTTTTTAATAGATAGGTAGTGAGTGAAGGTAGATTTTTGCTGTGAAGATAAAAGGATTTCAGGACTTCAGCACCAGCCACTGGATGACACCAGGACATGGTCCAACTATCTCTTAGCAAACTAATAGACACTGTTTTTTTCTGGCTGAATAAATTAATAAATACTAAGTCAGTGGATGAGCTAATAGACTAATAATGTAAAGGAATCTTGTTTAAAGTTGTGCTAAGTGGAAAATTTTATAATATAACAGAGAACTGAGAAAATCACAAACTATGAAATGGGCAAAAATAAGTTTATGTGAAACTGAAAGCCATTTGGAAAAAAAAAGAAAATTAGATCAAGAAGGGAGAGTTCTTATTCTGATGGAAAAGAATGATTTTAAGGGGGGAATAACTTTGCATCAAATATTTTTGACAAAATCTTTTTATGCAAGATTGATATCTAAAGATATTTACATAAATATATAAGACTGAGAACTATTCCCCAAGAGATAGATGATTAAATCAAAGCAACAAAACAAGAATTTTATAAAAGAAGAAATGCAAACAATCAATAATCAGATATCAACTACTCCATATTCCTAATACTAAAAGAAAATCTAATTAATACAATTTGCCAAGGTAAAAAAAGATAGAAATTATTAAAATTAGAGGGTCTTTGGAAAGAAAGACCTATAGCATATTGTTGGAGTTATGGATTGATTCAAAAATTCTTATTTGTATATTTTTGTAATTTGGAATTATGTAAGAAAATTTTTATTCTTTGATATCTTTGACCCACCATTTTCATTATTTGTTCCTTCCTGAGGGGGAGAACATAGTCGGGGAGAAAGATCCTACAAAAATTAAAATATTCATAGGAGTATTTTTTTGTGGTTACACAAAACTCAAAACAAAATGTGTACCATTTCTTAAGGAATGCTTGAACTTACTGTGGTAGCAAAACATATAATGGAATGCTAAGGAATATTAATAAATATGACTGTGAAGAGTTCACAGAAACTTTATAATATTTTTATGAATATATCTAGAGAGAAGAAAGTAGAAATCAGAAAACAACATAAGAATGTTACCTATAGTAGCTTAAATGAAAACAATAGTAAGACAAATCAGAATTGACTTTGAATACAAGGGTCAAGTTTGACTCAAGAAGACTAATCATGATGCATTCTTGCATCACAATGCATTTATCTATTTTTTCTTTCTTGCATTGTCAGATTTTGTTACTATGATGGTTTATTTTGTTTATCAGTTTAGCTGATTCATCCCTCTACTCTATAAATGTCAATAGCTCCCTATTACCTCCAGAATCAACTTTAACATCCTCTATTTGTCATTTAAAGATCTTTACAACTGGGTTTCTGTCTTTCCAGTCTTCTTTCATTTTACTCCTCTCCATGAAGGCATACAAATTCCATACATCTGCCTACTTGCTGTTCCTCATATAGGACTATTGTTTTATATTCTTGAAATATTCTCCCTCCTCTCTTCTCACTCCTAACTTCCTCTGTTTCCCTCAATACTCATATTAAATTGCATCTTTTGTGGGATATTTTTTCTAATCTTTTCTCTAATATTCAGTCATTCCTCTAACCTTGCTCATCTGCAGATATCTTCCCACTGGTATGGCACACATTTGGTATGCATATAGTTAATTGCATATTGTCTTCCTCATTAGAATATGAACTCTTAGATGACATGGACTGTATTTTCATTTTTATTTGTATCTCTAGCATTTAGTGCAGGGCCCAGCATCAAAAATAAAAATTTAAAAAAATACTTTCTGATTATTTTTAAAGGAAAAATTCTATGTCAGGGCAAGATTAATGGAAAGCAACAATTGCATTAAAAATAAATCATTAAAATGTATGTTTTAATAAAGATTAATATTTAAAAGAAATTAGGAGATGAATCATTTATTAAAAATATATAATATAATCCATTATTCAGCAAGAGATAGTATTATATAAGAGATGAGCTTCAGAAAAATCAAGATCCCTACGTTCCAGAGAAAATTGTAGTTCTGAAACTTTCCAGGTCTCTGATTCCAAAGCAATTGTCTTTTCTATTATATCACATTCCCATCACAAACACACGGTCAAGGAAAACAACAATTTTTCTAACCCCATCCTATTGACAACTTTAACCAAGTCTCTAATTTGACTTCTGTGGCAATCAAAATTACTTCCTCATCATGGAGATTATACCGGCTTTGTTATACATTGCCTCTTCAGTGTCCTTAGTTGCCTTTCCCTTCTAATTTGATGTCTACATAAAAAAATAAAAAGAAATTGAAACCCTTTTCCCAAAGCTTTTCTTTATATAGAGGGTTTTTCATTTCTAGCTCTTCATTTCTCACAAGCTCTTCTGCTTGGTTTTGATTCTGATAATTCTACATGCAGTGACACCTCTTTGGCACTCTCTACCTCATTTTCAGTTTTCTTCTGTGTACTGTCCTCCTTCACTAGATTATAAATTTCTGGGGTCACAGTGCTCAGCAAATAGAAGGTTCTTAATAAATGTTTATCTACTATTAAATAGTAATTGTTATACAGTTAGAGTACCTAAAAGAGAAAGGGTGTTCTAATCTTAAAGTTTAAAATGCACTTAGAATTCGAGAAACTTTATATAAAATCTTTAAACATACAAGCTAATAGTAAATCTGCAAAATTGCATCAGGCAAAGCTGGCAGCAGTTTATTCTGAATGTACATTTTTTACTTTTCTTAATTATCTTGCTGTTAAATATTATTTTGTTTCTAAGACTCAGATTAATTTGAATGAACAAAAGGCTCAAAAATATATTTTCTTCCTTTTAATAGAAAAGCCAGAACTACAGGTGCATTTGCTGTCAAATTTAGCCATTTTATTAGTAAATCTTAGGAACATTTCCTTTGTAAAAAGGTAGGGTCTCATGGGGAGGCAAAGGGATGCCATATATGGGAAAACCGGTATAAAAAGGAACATGGTAATTAAACTAAGAGGAGAAAAGCAATGTCATATTATTAGAAATAAGAATTATGGAGTTTTAAAAAATTAGCTTATTGTAGTAAAAGAGCCCATATCCTTTAAAAAAGATTAGGGAATTAGAATCCTGAATCACTCCTTTTATTTTCATCTCTGCTATTGTCTGTTTGTTTTTTTTTTAAACCCTTGTACTTCGGTGTATTGTCTCATAGGTGGAAGGTTGGTAAGGGTGGGCAATGGGGGTCAAGTGACTTGCCCAGGGTCACACAGCTGGGAAGTGGCTGAGGCCGGGTTTGAACCTAGGACCTCCTGTCTCTAGGCCTGACTCTCACTCCACTGTGCTACCCAGCTGCCCCCTGTGTGTATATTTTTTAAGGATGTGGTGTTCCATTCTGAAAAGCTATGAAATATTTGTTAGATTAAGGAGGGTCTTCAGAATAAACTGCTGCCAGCTTTGCCTGATGCAATTTTGCAGATGTTGCTAAACATTCAGTTATGTTAGTTTCTTTAAACCAAAAATTAAAAAAAAATGATTTTCATCTCAGAATATTTTTTCTTATAATTGCCTGCCTGATATTTACTAGATCTTTAAGTGCTTAGTGCCTATATCTTGAAAGATTTCATAATATTTTCCCTAATAAAGTCAGTTGCTATTTTCTTCACAGGGTTATATTATATACAAAGGCTTTTACTCAGTTCTTTCACCTATTTTCCACCAGAAACTGTGGGTTTTCTATCCTGGTATTCCATGTACTCACTGTGTGACTTTAAACTAGTCACTTAATCTCTCTGTGCTCATTTTCTCAATATATAAAATTGGATGATTTGTTGTTCCATTCCACACACAGCTGTTGTAAGGATTAAATGGGATGATAGACATGAAAGCATTTGGGAAATAAAGTACTCTATCAGTCAGTGGCATTATTGCTATTATAGATCATTTTCTCTGTGATAACATTTGTTCATCCTGGAATGATTCCTGCTATATGGGCTCCCTACCTTGGGGCTAATTTCAAAATCTGTGGAGTTTAGCCTTTTCTCATTTATGTAGCCTGTCTTTGCTGGGAGACACACTTCGCAACTATGCCTATTCCTTTTTTCTTTTGAGGCCATTAGAGAGGGAAGAGGATTGAGAGCAGTACTGAATGATCAAAAGTAAAGGGAAGTATAACAATGTCCTTATAATTAACTGTGGAACTTTTTTTTATGAAATTTTTTTAAAAGGAAAACTGAACACCTGACAATTGGGGAATGGCTAAAGCAAACAAATGAGCAACAATAGCAAAATGTGGTGCATAACTAGTGTGGAACATGATTACAAAGGAAGAAATGATTAATATGAGGACTACAGAGAAACATGAGAAGATCTGTGTGAACTGATACAAAGTGAAATAAGTAGAACAGAAAAGCATGATACATAAATGACTAAAACAATGTAATTGGGAAGCGTATTTTAAAAAGACAAATGTTAAGCATATGAAAAATCATTAAAATTTTGTGACAACAAATAACAATATATCTATTTTCATGTCATTTATTTCCTGTATATTTAGAAAAATTATCTGCTTCAAAATACAAAAACATTTTTAGTTTTATGACAAATAATTACTCCATTTAATAAAACATAGTTTATTTGCCTTTCTTTTAAGAAAGCAAATATATATTGTTCTTAATCAGGGAACTTAATATTAAACATGAAAATTATGAACTGATAAAGCAAGATAAAATCACAAATCAAATAGGACATAGAGAGGGAAAATACTGTATTTGTATACCAAAAATTATTGTGAAAGATAAAAACAAAACTTTGAAATCAATTATATGATGAAAATAGATGGAATCCTATTAAACTTCATGGGCATATATATGTGTCTTCACATTTCATTGCATTTTGTCCAAAAAAACACATCCTTTCACTTCAGATTCCTTCATTATGGTCTTTGCCATCTCTGCCTTTCTTATTCATCTAGCTCCTTTTTCTCAGCTACTAAATAAGGCACACTCTCCTGATGTTTCTGGGTAGTGCATTTCCATCCTTTCCCATACTTTAGCCAACTTTCTGCACCTTCAAATGAATCTTGATGTGAAAGAATAATGATGATAGACATTTTATAGTTCTAGAAGAATACTATGTTGAGTACCCTTTGGGAAAAGGGAAACTATAGCTCTATTCAAAAGTTTATCACTAATAAACTCTATAACCTTCAGCTAACTATTTAGCCTCAAGAGGCCTCAGTTTAATCACTTGTAGAATTAGAGATTTAATCAGATTTTCATTGCTTCTTTCTATCTGCAAGAATATAATTATAAAATTAATCAATTAATCATCAAAAAATATTTAAGTACCTACTATGTGCCAGGAAGTGTACTAAGAGGTGGGGATATACAAAGAGAATCTTCAGCTGCCTTTCAGACAACTAAACTGAATGTCTCCTAGACATTTTAAACTCAAAATGCCCAGAATAAATTAATTATCTTTTCCCAAAACGCTCCCAACTTCTTTTCTTCCCTGTTACTGTGGAGTGAAGTCCCTGTCCTCAAGTAACTTACAATCTGATGGGGGAGACAACACACAAATTAATATAAAGAAAGCAAGCTATGAACAGGATAATTAGGAAATGATTAATGGAAGGAAAGCCCTAGATTTATGAGGAGTTGAGAAAGCTTTCTGTAGAAGATAGCATTTTAGTTGGGACCTAAAGGGAGCCAAGGAGGTCAATAGGTAGAAAGGAGGAGAGAGAATGCTAAAAGAGAGCAAGAATAATATTCCAGGCATGGCAGACAGCTAGGAAAATGTCAGATACTGAGACATGGAGTGCCTTGTTCATGGAATATCTAGGAAGTCAATGACACTGAATCCAAATGTATGTATTAAAGAGTAAGTTATTGAAAACTGGAAAGTTAGGAGGAGGGTAGGTAATGAAGGACTTTGAATGCCAAATAGAGTAATTTGTATTTGAACCTGGAGGGCACAAAGAAACCACTGGAGTTTAATGAGTAGGGGTATGACATGATTGAACTTGTATTTTAAGAAAATCACTTTATGACAGATCAGTTGGAATGGGGAGAGATGTGAGGTAGGTAAAGGAGACAAAAGCTACAAAAGAGACAGAGATGTAGAACAATATTGAATGTAGAAGTAAGGATCAAGTCAGAGTTTATTTCAGGATAAAGAGACATAAAAGTAGGAAGTAGGAAATGAGTCAGTGGAGAGGGCAAGATTAAAAATAAGTGAAGAGTGGGTGAAACAGAGGTGAGGAAAATGCTGAAGGAAATAGAATGGAATGGGATCATTTGAATAAGAGAGGGGTTAGCCTTGATAAGTGTCCTTACAACCACTTTATCATGTGGAATGGGTAGAAGAGGAAAGAAGGAAAGAATGAACCATAATGATAGGAATGAGAAAAGGGGAAGTTAATGTGTATCCTGAAATCTCCTAGTTTGAGGGCAGGAGTTTCAGAGAGAGAAAAGTTATAAGCCAGGTTATAAACTCATTAAGGAAGGAAAGAGAATGACTGCAGGGTCTGTAAACAATAACTACCATAATTTTGATTGAGTGGAAGATATGAATGGCATGAATTTCAAAGGAAGAGAGGTTCCTGAGTAATGGATAAAGGCAGAGAACCTCAAAGTGCCAATGGAGAGTAAAGAGTATTCCAACCCTTCAACCTAAACTAATAAGCCAAGGTGAATGAGTGAAAATACAGTCAGTACTAGATGGAGTAGTCAGAGAGGATGTGCTATTAGAGGAAAGCCAGATTTCAGGAAGAGCTAATAGATAGAAGAGGGAGTGGAATATATTATGAAGGGAAGCTTCTTGCTTATGCAACAGACATTCCAGAGGGCATAATGGAAGGGCTGGATAGAGTTAGGATTAAACTTCGGGGTGGGAGGATTGAAAGGGAAAGGAATGAGGTTAAAAGGGGGAATGGTTGTAGGGATTTAGATGATGAGCAATAGAATCCAGTCCTTAGAATGTGACAAGTATGACTAGGCTTAAGTATCTTCATTATTGAGTGTAGTAGAGTACAACTCTTCTGTCCTCAGAAGACAAACACAGTAGGAGATTGGAGCCTGAAGTCAAAGGTTGATTTATTCTTGCACAGAACGTTCTACACATTCCAGCTGAGATACCAAGCAGACAGCAGGAAGTAGCAGATACCTTGTGCTTGAACAGATGCAAGTGGTTACTTTGGTGGAGATAGAAGATTCCTGACCTGGCCCCTAGCAGTCTTTCCTCAGGGAACACACTGCCCACAAGAAGATGGGAGGCCTGGAGCACTAGTACACCTCGAGTCTGAGATCTCACTTGAGAAAAGTAACTACAAATAATGTCAAATAAGGTATGTTTTTAGAAAGAAAGTGACATGTACCTATTATGTAAATTAAAAGAATTTCTCTATAGGGCAAATTCTTTGATGCTAGATAGTGCTAGTAATAGAAATAATGGAATTCCCACATTTACTACTATAAGAGGGTGTATTGACATGGCTTCCCTGATCAGTTCTATAGTTTGAAAAATGACAGAAAAAATTCAAATATCTATTATGTACATAAGATTTTCTTCAGTGTGAATTCGCTAATGCTGAATAATGGCTGAACACTGACTAAAGGAATTTTCTGCATTTATTACATATTAATCTCTGATATTGCATAAGATGTGAAGTTGTTTTGAAGTTTTTGCCACATTCATCATATTTATAAGATCTGTCTTCTGAGATCTTATGAAAAGATAATACAGTATGAGTTTGGAGTAAAGCTCAATCCTAAGGCCTTATCTTCTTATTTTTGTATGTGTATGTGTGCATGCTTGTGCACACATATGTATAGAGATTCTTGTCAGTGATTAGTAATTTTTTTTAACATTTTCCTATCTCTGTTGAGAAAAGTGTTTTCTCAACCTCTTTCCTGTGGTACTTCTACACAAAACTCTCATTCAGTAGAAAAATTCTAGACTCTTAAGAACCCTGACATTTAGTTTTCTCAATACCATTTCTTACAGATATTTCCTTGATCTCATTTTATTCGTATTTTTCAAGAAAAATGCTTCTCAGTTTCTTTGTCTACTCTCAGTTTTTGATATATCCAATGACCATAAGTCTTCCCTTTGCTCTAATTGGAGATTATATTAGCTTTAGAGTGTGAATCTCCAAGTGAGAATGAATTCAAAATTTCTAGCAAGCCTTTGCAAATTTTAAGACCTAGTTTCTCTTAGAGCAGTGATTCCCAAAGTGGGTGCTACCGCCCCCTGGTGGGTGCTGCAGCAATCCAGGTGGGTGGTGATAGTGACAAGTGCATTTATCTTTCCTATTAAAATTTTAAAAAATTAATTTCTAGGGGGCTAAGTAATATTTTTTCTGGAAAGGGGGCAGTAAGCCAAAAAAAGTTTGGGAACCACTGTCTTAGAGGAAGAACCTCTCCAAGTCTTCTGAGGAAGAATGACCAAGAGATACTACAGAAACAGCTGCTTTTTTGTTGTTGTTTCATGGGCACCACTGACTATTTTCCCAGTCATCAGATAACTAAAAGAATGCTAAAGTGCCAACAAACCCAGCCAACTCAGTGTGTAAAAAATTCTTGAAGTGATAGAGATGCAAAATTCCCAAATAAGATAGCTGAATCATGGAGAAAGGAATGCTGTCCCCACAGTTGATTATCCTCTGTTTTTACTATCAAAACCCTTTTCTTGTCCTGGAAAGTTGTAGGTAGAAAGCCCTAGACCAGTGATGGCAAAACTATGACATGTGTCAGCACCGACACGTGTAGCCATTTTCGATGACACGTGGCCACATACGGCTGCATACAGAAAAGTATGGGGCTGTATGCCGAGGATGAAACATTTGCTGTAGTGTAGTGTAGACACTCTGTGCACTATAGATGGCAATTCTACCTATATTAATTTATCTATTTTGGTTTATTAAATACAGTTTCATATTACAATTATACATTTTTGTTATTTAAACTATAAATATCACAAAATTATGGTTTTTTTTTCTTGAAGTGACACACCACCCGAGTGATGCTCTGTTTTTTGGTGAATTTTGACACACCAAGCTCAAAAGGTTGCCCAGCACTGTCCTAGACCCTATCCAAGATCCCATCAAGGACTTTGATCAAGGGTTTCTTAAATCCATCAGCCCAACTTCTCATTTCCTGAGTTTCCAATAGGTTTCTCACATTTGAACTTTTCCTGTCAAGAGGAGGGGAAAGACTAGGAATCAAGTGTTGCATAGAATGAAGAATGGAGTAGTGAATTAGAAGTGGTAATATAGAAAATGAATACCTATAATAGAGCATAGATGTAATATTCCTCTCCCCTAAAATGTCCCACTTTGATAAATACAATTTCCCTGAGAGTATGTTGTTTCTGCTTAGTTGAGATGACAAATTAGAATCTACACTATGGTGTTTCCTGGGGTTCTCTAGGCGTCTGTGAAGCCCTCCCATTTCAGAGTTTCTTCCAAGGACAGGCAGGGAAGGTAAAGAAGCAGTGGAACAGAAGTATGAGAATTTTTAGTGCCCACTTGACATTTACAGTTATGGCACAAAATGTAATAAAAAGACTTTGAAGATCATGAAATCTTAGTATTGGAAGGCCCCTCAATAGTCATCTAATCTAGCCCATACTTTAGTATAAGGCTCCTTTATAACAGATGATTTGATCCCTCTTGATTAGAGCAATGCAAATTAAAACAACTCTGAGGGACCACCTCACACTTATCAGATGGGCCAACATAACAGTAAAAGAAAATAATAAACGTTGAAAGGAATGTGGCAAAATTGGGACACTAATGCATTGTTGGTGAAGTTGTGAATTGATCCTACTATTCTACATGGCAATAAAAGAATGCATACCTTTTGATTCATTAATACCACTAATAGGTCTATATCCAAAAGAAATTTTAAAAATGGGAAAGGTCTTGTTTGTACAAAAATAGTTATAGCTGTTATTTTTGTGGTGGCAAAGAATTAGAAACTAAAGGGGTGGCCCTCAATTGGAGAATGGCTATACAAATTGTGGTATATGATGGAATACTACTGTGCTGTGAGGAATGATGAACAGGATGATTTCAGAAGGAACTGGAAAGACCTACATGAACTGATACAGAGTGAAATAAGCAGAACCAGGAGAACATTATAAACAGTAACTGAAATATTGTTGAATGATCAAATGTGATAGACTTTGCTTCTAAAAGCAATACAATGATCCAGGACTATTCTGGGGGGCTTAAGAAAAAGAATGTTATCTACCTCAAGAGGAAGAAATATTGGAGTCGGAATGCAGATGAAAACATGACTTATCACTTGTTTATTTAGATCTATAATTTGGGTAAAATTTGGGTTTTAGGTTTTATAAGATTATTCACTTGTAACAATGAACAATATGGAAATATTTTGTGTGATAATACATGTATAACCCAGACTGAATTGCTTGTCAGCTACAGGATGGGGGAGGTGAGAAGGGGGGAGAGACAACATGAATCAAATAACTTTGGAAAACTTATGTTCAATTTGTTGTTAAAATAAAGATAAAAATTTAAAAATAAAATATCTCTCTCTCCTTTAAAATAAAAAATAAAGGACTTGAGCTGCATCATCACAGTATTTCCATTAATCTAAGAGATTTTTAGATAATCTAGTTCAAGTTCCATATTCTCAGTTCCAGTTAAGGAACTGAAGCCAAAATAATCACATCTGAAAATGTCACTTCCCTGAATGACTCCTTTCCTCTCAAATAAAATGCAGACTCCTCTGTGGCATTCTTGATCCTCTTGGATTACTGCCTTGTAATGGCAGAAGGGTTTGGCATAACTCAATGAAGTTATGAGCTATACTGTGCAGAATAACTCAAGACTGACAGGGTAAAATGGAAAGTTCTGAGCAAGGGTGATGCATGTGAGAAGGAAATGATGAAAAAAAGCCAATATCTTTGCAGAGGAAACTACATGGACTGCACTACTAGAGAAAGAGGAGGACAAAAGGACCTAGTGTGCTATGGTCCATGGGATCATGGAACTATATACTAATGAACTACCAAACAACTATTTTTTGGTATCCAGAGTCTTACACAATTTGGCTTCAGGGTACCTTTCCAGATTTATTTCACATTTTGCCCATTATACATTTCAGCCAAATTGGATAGTTTGTTGTGTGTGGCCCTGCCCTACTTTAAGAAATTTATTCTCCCATCTTTATGCATTTTATATGATGTTTCCTCTGCCAGGAATGATCTTCTTCCTCACCTAAACTTCTTGGAAGCCTTAATGCTTTTTCAATACTCATCTCAATTGCTATTTACAACTCAAGGACCTTTAGAAACTCAGTAGTGGTTAGCACTCCTGGACCTCCACCCAAAGTTGTTTTGTCTTCATCTTGTAAATGCTTTTGTTTTTACTTATCTGGAAAGAATTACGAATCCTAAAATTTGGATTCCATATCCAGAGCCCTTTTCCATCACTCCAAATTGCCCTTTGGGAAAAGTCACCCCAAATTGACATCATGACCACTGGAAACTCAGTCACAATAAAAAGAGAGAGTAAAATTGCTTTCTAGGTCATAGATGCATTGCATGAAACTCAAAAATATCCACTCAGATCTTGATAAAGGCTCCAAAGTTCATTTTAGAAAAAGACTTGCTTCAGAAGCTCTGTGGCACAGGTCTTATCACTAGAGGCACTTATTGAATAGGAAGACAAAGACAGGTACTTCAAAACCAGGAGTAGACAGGTGCAACAGAGAGTGGGCATCTCTTATGTTGAATGATGGTTTTGAATAGGTTCTTTTCTCAACTTTCTCCACTGACTTGCAGTAGATAAAATTTACCTTGCCCTTTCTCAGTAGCAGACATCCAGATACCAGACATACATTGATAAGCTATTTTGGTCAGACATCAGAATACTCTATATCTTCTTTAATTGACAAATATAAAACCAAATGCTGTCTTTTGCTTTCTCTCTTAAGCTTCAATCGTGTATCATTAGCATTATCTGTAAAAGGCAGGTCAAATATGTGCCTGCTTTCAACAAAGTAAAAAATGAACAACAAATCCAGCACCCAAAGTTTCTGATATTTTAACATTTTGTTAAAACACTGCCAAATATGGAGATTTTGTATTAGATTAACAAATTAGTAGGCTATTCCTGTTATTGTTCAAAAGCAGATCAAGGGATTAAAAAACCAGCATCAGACCAGATATTACTAGAATTTTCCTAGAAACTAATTCCTCCTCCTATATTTCCTTTGCTGACTTCCCTTTCCCTTGCTCATTAATTGTGACTTAGAGCTGGGGTTTCAGTTCTTTTTGAGGTCTTGATCCCTTGGGGGTAATTTCTTAGTTCATGTGGCTTCAATTAATAACTGGACATACTCAATTAACATGTGGATATTATATATACATCTCTGATATTTTGTCTGGTTTCTAGTTTCATATATTTTCTTGTCAATGATTAGTTTCTTCTTGAATGAGCTATCACCACATACATGTCCTCAAACTAAAATTGTGTTCAACCCTTTGTGAGTTTGGGCTTTTCTTGGCAAAAATATTGGATTAATTTGCCATTTCTTTTTCTAGTTCATTTCATACAATGAGGAAACGGAGGAAACCTGGGTTGTCACTTGCCCATGGTCACATAGCCAGTAAGTGTCTGAGGCTACATTTTAACTCAGGAAGATAAACTCTCGCTGATTCCTTGTCAGATACTCTATTCACTATACTACCTACCTGCTCTACAATAATCTGATGTTGTTATTCAATCGTTTCAGTTATGTCTAAATTTTGTGACACTATTTGTGGTTTTTGTGGCATTTGTCATTTCCTACTTTAGCTCCTTTTACAGATGACAAAACTGAGGCAAACTAATTTAAATGACTTGTCCAAGGTCATACATACAGTAAGTGTCTGAGGCCAGACTTAAATTCAAAGCTTTCTGACTCCAGGTTTGATGCATTTTTTATTGTGCCATCTACCTGCCCAATTATCTGATAGAGGCAATCTATTCTTAAAGAAGCCAAGCTAGATCTTTTAAGGTACTGGTTTAATATTATTTGATACCAAGCCTTCTGACTCTTAACCAGTATGCTCTCCCAAGTCTTTAGGATTCTAGTTTTCCTGGTCTAAAAGAGGTAACATAGTAGGATCAAGAATGCTGGGCTTGTAGTCAGAAAGACTTAGGTTCATACTTAGCTTCTGATATGTCATAAACATACAAGTGTATGACCTGATCATTTAACTTTTATGTACTCCAGCAAACTTCTTAAAACCTTAGGCTTATGTTGTAAGTTGTAGAGTTCTTGGGGGAAAGAATTTCTACAGAGGGAATTCCTCCTACTCTGATGAAACTACACATTCCTTACATTGGTGCATACTCCCTGTTTTAAAAGATCTTTTTTGTAAAAGAGGAGTTTAGTTTAGACTCATGACATTGTAATTAGATGCAATGTAAAAGGAACTATCCTGTGTAATTAGAGCCTCATCAAGTATTACCATGGATGAGAGAATTTTAGAATTAGAAGATGCATTAGATATATTCTAATTGTTTAATAACCACAAATAATCTATTCGAAACTTGTTTTGTAGCCTGAAACCTTTTTGGAAAAGAAAACTAAATAGGCCCATCCCTAGGGCAAATTCTGGAGTTAGAAAAGTTCTTTTTGGAGTCTGCCATATTCTAAAATTTCTTCCTATTTCTGTGCTTCTTCCTTTCTCTCAATACCCTAATTTAAACTCCTTTTCTCCTTATTAAAACCTAAAATATCAATTCATTCAACCCCATGAAGGTATAAAAGACTCAAAATCACTAAATATGGTCTCTCTACTATGACCATTTGACCTGAACAGGTATCTAAATTCTTTAAAGGAAAATATTTTTAAATTTCTGCCATCTGGCATTAATTAGGCATAGGGTAGAGACTGAATATAAATTGTACCCAGAGGCATTTCATGTACATAGTCACTTGTGCCAAAGGAATAGATCCTTTCAGTGGAAATCAACATTAGAAATCAAAGAATTGAGGTTCTGGGTTAAGATGGCGGCAGAGTAAGAAGCAGCTCTTAACCTCTCCTGACCGAAACACACAAAACTCCTCAAGGGGACATAAAAACAAGTCCAGACGAACGGAGGAACCCCACAACAGGGCACTGCGTGGAAGGTAC
>NC_058130.1:396866524-396868939 GCF_016433145.1 Gracilinanus agilis
AAAAAACAGATAAAATAGACAAAGTACTGGTCAATCTAATAAAAAAAAGGAAAGAAGAAAACCAAATTGACAGTATCAAAGATGAAAAGGGAGACCTCACCTCTAATGAAGGGGAAATTAAGGCAATCATTAAAAACTATTTTGCCCAATTATATGGCAATAAATATAACAATTTAGGAGATATGGACAAATATTTACAAAAAATATAAACTGCCTAGATTAACAGCAGAAGAAATAGAATACCTAAATAATCCCATATCAGAAAAAGAAATTGAACAAGCCATCAAAGAACTCCCTAAGAAAAAATCACCAGGGCCTGATGGATTCACAAGTGAATTCTATCAGACATTCAAAGAGCAACTAATCCCAATACTATACAAATTATTTGATATGATAAGCAAAGAAGGAGTCCTACCAAATTCCTTTTATGACACAAACATGGTACTGATTCCAAAGCCAGGGAGACCAAAAACAGAGAAAGAAAACTACAGACCAATCTCATTAAAGAACATAGATTCAAAAATCTTAAATAGAATACTAGCAAAGAGACTCCAACAAGTAATTAAGAAGATCATCCACCATGATTAGGTGGGATTTATACCAGGAATGCAAGGTTGGTTCAACATTAGGAAAACCATCCACATAATTGACCATATCAACAGTCTAACAAACAAAAGTCACATGATTATCTGATGCTGAAAAAGCCTTTGACAAAATGTAGCATCCATTCCTATTGAAAACACTGAAAAGTATAGGAATAGAAGGACCTTTCCTAAAAATAATAAACAGTATCTACCTAAAACCATCAACAAACATCATAGGCAATGAGGATAAATTAGAAGCCTTCCCAATTAGATCAGGAGTAAAACAAGGATGCCCATTATCACCTCTATTATTCAACATAGTACTAAAAACACTAGCAGTGGCAATTAGAGAAGAAAAAGAAATTGAAGGTATCAAAATAGGCAAGGAGAAGACTAAGCTATCACTCTTTGCAGATGATATGATGGTCTACTTAAAAAATCCTAGAGAATCAACTAAGAAGCTTGTAGAAATAATCAACAACTTTAGCAAAGTGGCAGGATACAAAATAAATGCACATAAATCATCAGCATTTCTATACATTTCCAACACACTAGAGCAGCAAGAAGTAGAAAGAGAAACACCATTTAAAATCACCCTAGACAATATAAAATACTTAGGAATCTGTCTACCAAAACAAACACAGCAATTATATGAAAACAACTACAAAACACTTTCCAAACAAATAAAACTGGATCTAAACAGTTGGAAAGCCATTGATTGCTCATGGGTAGGACGAGCTAACATAATAAAAATGACAATTCTACCCAAATCAATTTACCTATTTAGCGCCATACTTATCAAGCTACCAAAAAACTTCTTTACTGAATTAGAAAAAACTATAACAAATTTCATTTGGAATAACAAAAGATCAAGAATTTCAAGGGAAATAATGAAAAAAAAATGTGAAGGAAGGGGGCCTAGCAGTACCAGATATTAAACTATACTATAAAGCAGCAGTCATCAAAACAATATGGTACTGGCTAAGAGACAGAGAGGAGGTTCAATGGAATAGACTTGGAGTAAATGACATCAGCAAGACAGTGTATGATAAACCCAAAGAGCCCAACTTTTGGGACATGAATCCGCTATTTGACAAAAAATGCTGGGAAATTTGGAAAACAATATGGGAGACATTAGGTCTAGATCAACATCTCACACCCTACACCAAGATAAATTCAGAATGGGTTAATGACTTGAATATAAAGAGGGAAACTATAAACAAGTTAAGTGAACACAGAATAGTTTACTTGTCAGATCTGTGGGAAAGGAAAGACTTTAAAACCAAGCAAGAGTTAGAGAAAGTTACAAAATGTAAATTAAATTGTTTTGATTATATTAAACTAAAAAGTTTTTGTCCAAACAAAAATAATGTAGTCAAAATCAGAAGGGAAACAACACATTGGGAAAAAATCTTTATAACGACTCTGACAGGGGTCTAATTACTCAAATATACAAGGAGTTAAAGCAATTGTATAAAAAATCAAGCCATTCCCCAATTGATAAATGGGCAAGAGACATGAATAGGCAATTTTCAGGTAAAGAAATCAAAAGTATCAATAAGCACATGAGAAAGTGTTCAAAATCTCTAATAATTAGAGAAATGCAAATCAAAACAACTCTGAGGTATCACCTCACACCTAGCAGATTGGCTAAAATGAAAGAAGGGGAGAGTAATGAATGTTGGAGGGGATGTGGCAAAATTGGGACATTAATGCAATGCTGGTGGAGCTGTGAACTGATCCAGCCATTCTGGCTGGCAATTTGGAATCATGCTCAAAGGGCTATAAAAGAATGCCTGCCCTTTGATCCAGTCATACCATTGCTGGGTTT
>NC_058130.1:396869036-396902706 GCF_016433145.1 Gracilinanus agilis
CATTAATGCAATGCTGGTGGAGCTGTGAACTGATCCAGCCATTCTGGCTGGCAATTTGGAATCATGCTCAAAGGGCTATAAAAGAATGCCTGCCCTTTGATCCAGCCATACCATTGTTGGGTTTGTACCCCAAAGAGATCATAGATAAACAGACTTGTACGAAAATATTCATAGCTGCGCTTTTTGTGGTGGCAACAAATTGGAAAAGGAGGGTATGTCCTTCAATTGGGGAATGGCTGAACAAACTGTGGTATATGCGGGTGATGGAATACTATTGTGCTAAAAGGAATAATAAACTGGAGGAGTCCCAGGCGAACTGGAGAGACCTCCAGGAACAGATGCAGAGTAAAAGGAGCAGAGCCAGAAGAACATTGTACACAGAGACTGATATACTGTGGTAAAATTGAATGTAATGGACCTCTTTACCAGCAGCAATACAATGACCCAGGACAATTCTGAGGGATTTATGGTAAAGATGCTACCCACATTCAGAGGAAGGACTGCAGGAGAGGAAACATATAAGAAAAACAACTGCTTGAACGCATGGGCCGGGGTGGACATGATTGAGGGTGTGGACTCGAAACTACCACACCAATGCAACTACCAACAATTTGGAAATTGGTCTTGATCAAGGACACATGACAAAACTAGTGGAAATGTGCATTGGCCATGGGTGGGGGAAGTGCGGGGGGCGAAGGGGAAAGGAGGAGCATGAATCATGTAACCATGTTAAAAATGAATATTAATAAATGTTAAAAAAAAAGAAATAAAAGAATTATAGATTTAGAACTATAAAGAACCTCAGAGCTGGAAAGTACCTCCAAGATTATCTAATTGAAACCCCTTCTTTCTATAAAGGCACTTAGTAGGGTCCAGAAAGGTTTGAGTGACTTAGTAAATATCAAACAGGAAAGTCTGGGAGAACTGGAGTATGAATCCAGGTCCTCTAATTACAACTAGCCAACACAGAATAGATTTACCATCTTTAAAACACCTTCAAGATCACCATAAAAGACTTAAACTTTCCCCAGTTCCTGCCCCTTCTACCTTCTGATTGGTGAATACCTCATATAGTAGTCTCCTCCTCCTATTCTCCTTCTCCTCCTTCTCCTTCTTCTTCTTTTTTTAAACACATACCTTCTGTCTTGGAGTCAATACTGTATTGGCTCTAAGGCAGAAGAGTGGTAAGGGTAGGCAATGGGGGTTGAGTGACTTGCCCAGGGTCACACAGGGAAGTGTCTGAGACCAAATTCAAACTTAAGATCTCCCATCTCTAGGCCTGGCTCTCAATCCACTGAGCCACCCAGCTGCCCCCCACCCCCCATTATAGTCTTCTATATCTTACATTGGGCAGATTTCAAACATACTTTATTTTTTTCTGGTTCTTTTTGTGAACACAAGCATCCTTACTCCTTTTCCATTGCCTATTTCTTCTCAAGTGAATATGGTCATTGCTCCCCAAAAGAGGTTATCAAGCTATGTCACTATAGTCATACGGACTGAATAACTTTTCAAAGGAAAATATTTTTTTTCTGACTCTTGGCTGCCCAACAATCCTTTATATGTATTGTTTCTTACTACTGATTAGTATGTAAGATCATTGATGATGAGGGCCATCTCTATTTATATTTGCATTCAAAATGGTTTATACACAATAAGAATTTTAATAGTGTATTTTTCATTCATTCATTCATTTCATTCATTCATTCATCCATCTAATCTAACTTGATTAGATACAAGAAAGGGCATCTGAGGATCCTAGAAGTGAAGGGACTCACTCAAAGTCAATGTTACAAAAATAGGAAACACCTCAGTTGGCATTTGGAACTGTGGAAAATTTCAGCAATGTCCAAGCAGTCACTTGAATAGAATAGCAATAGAGAGTAATCTAGTGTCCAAATGGCATTTGACACTATGACCTTTAGTTATACTAAATGCAAATAATCCCAGATTTGCTCCAGAATTCTGGCTCTATGAGGAAGAAAGGAGCAGCAGAACTTGTAGACTTCTTCCTGAAAAAGGAGAGAACATAGTATAGTGGTATCTAAAAAGTCATTTGCTAGATATCTTCAAATACAGAGAGCATGTTGGAAGGCAAGTGATTCTCCAATAACTTGTGCTTTCATAGTGTTTAATTACTGAATACTTTATGAAAACTAAAGAGAATAAAAGTTTGAAGAATCTAACATCTACATAATAAAATCTGCAGATGTTTTCACTTAAAATCTGTGTTTTCGAATAAACAAACCATTTACTTTTTTTTAATTGGGAGAAGGAAAGGAAAGGGAGGGAGACAAAGGGAAAGTTGGAATGAGGGAGAAGGAAAGAAAAAGGGGGAGGGAAAGGGAGGGAAGAGAGAGAGGGGGAAGTCATTTACTTTTAGTTGCAATTTTATTTTGGTCTTAGAAAATGTCTGATGATTGAGTTTTCTTTTCTTTTCCTGTTACATTAGTGATTCATTTTGTGGGTGTGGGTGTCCATTTTTAAGAGAATGAATTAGTTTGCAATCCATAATGTCACTATCATTTGTACTTTAACATAATAGGTCTTTGAAAAAGGTTCTTTTCCATTCTCTTTCTTTCGAATTATGTGATTGCCAAACTTGGTTGATTTCTAGTTGGCATATAAAGAGTAACAAGGGATACTTAGTCCTTAGTAACTTTTACATCATTTAATTATTTTTCATTGTTGTCTGCTCATTTCCCTCCTTGAGATACTCTTTATTATCTTTTGGAGTGTCATGAGAATGAATGTCAAAGAAGTAGTTTGAAAGGGCAATGTGATTCTCTCAAAACTCTTGTTCTATGATTTGGAAAAGGAAAGATAATAGGCCAAATATTTTGAAATAAATTTGGTTCATTATTTAGATATACTATTCTGATACAGCTCCCATTTGTAAGGGGGGAAATGATGCTGATGAAATTATACATAGTGTATTTGAAATGAGCATGTAGGTGTAAATCCCAGTTTTATTACTAAATGCCTATGTGGACTTGAGAAAGTCACTTCCCCACTCTGGGAATCTCTAAAAGGAAAGATTAAAATCCTTCTGAGCTCTAAATGCTATGCCACTTCGCTTTTTCTACAAGGAAATTTTTTTTAATAAATTGTCTTAAGGAGATTTAAAAAATATATTGTAGGTTTGTCATCTGATCAATATCGTCTTTAGCTCCTAAATATTTGAATTCCAAAAAATAAACTAAACAACAAAGATGAATAAGAAAAATCTAGATAATTAACACTATCAGGCAGCTCTTCAAAATAAGGCAAAATAATTTAAAACCCCACTCAAAATGATGACCATCTGGGAGCCCCTCAAGTAATATTTATTTTGCCTTTATCTGATATTGATGTTTCAAAGGGAAATTCATTTTTGACCAAAGTTTCCTTCTTGCTTCATACTTTTTCAAACTGAATTGCCCTTTGCTACTACATAAGAACCAAGCCTATATAGCTTGGAAAATTTTAAAATATTTTTGACTAAATTTTAATCTTGTTATAATAAGAAAAAACAACTCAATGTTAAGACAAGATTTCATGGGCAGATTAAGTTTTTTATAAATTTCCATCATATGTTTCTGTTGGAAAAAAACTCAGTAGACCACTCATTAAAATAAAGAATTAAAAAAAAAGTACATGCTGAACTAGGATTACTCTGAACTGGAAAGGTCAGTCTACTTTATTTCATCAATTTATGTGCAAAATAAACACATAATTTCTCAAGCCAAATCATATTCTATTTTTTTCTCATGTAGATAAATCTGAAACATTTTAAAAAGGAAGCTTTCTCCAAACTTCACCTGCAGTTTCAAACCAAATCTAAAAAAAGAAAATTCTAGCCTAAAGGAGAAATTTTCTTCAGGTTATTAGCTAGAGGAAATAGGAATTCTGAAAATAGCTAGTTAGAAGTGAGCATAACCATAGTACCTACTGTTTGCCTCTCTCCTACAACACTAATGAATACTCTCAGAATGTGACTTCCATCAAATCCCTTAAGTTTATACCTTTTATCAGGAAAAAGTCCATAACTAATACTACTGAGAAAATGTTCCATTTCCCTTGTGTACTCACACCCTCTCTGGCACAGTATGATGAAGGCAATCAATTGAACTTCAAATTTAAATAGCCAATTTGATTGAGGAGTAGGCTGTGCTTAAATTCATAGGGCTTCCTTTCTATTCTTTCTTTGATGAAAATGCCTCTCAAAGCAACTGTTAAGCAGGCATGTTTATTTATGCCCCAAACTGATTACTTAACACTTTATCTCACAGGATGCTAAGAAGGGATCATGTATTTCACAGTATTCACCATGCCTGATGGTCTCATTTGAGGTCTTGATAGGCTAGATCTGTACAAGGAGGATTCAGAGTCATTAGCAGACCCATGTATTATCTCTGCTGTCCCAGTGGACACTCCTAGTTCATTAATTATTTGTGTTTTGTATAAAATACTTTCCAATTCAAGTTATAATGTGGTGGTATAAAGCCACATAATTAAGAAGTTAAATAGAACATCTTTTCCCTCATACTAATGGAAATTTGTGAAGAAAGACTACACCTATTGATGAAATTTACTAGTGAATTTGATGATAAATGTTTATCTTAGAGGATGAATAGGAATATTTTTCATTAGCCTATGATTGAATATTGGCAGGTATTCACTCAGGGCTAATCTGCTTGGTTTAACATTTGCACCAGAATCTAGCAACTAACAAGGAAAACAGAAGAGATCCTACTGATTTAAAATAGTCTCTGATTTTTATCTCTCTGGTAATTTCCAGCTTAAAATACTTTGGGGTCAGGATCAATTATGATGATACCACTCAAATACTAAGTTCTGGGAGGGGGAGCTTAGAAGAATTTTTCCTATACTATCTCTGGTTTCACTCAGAGGAAGTCAAATGATAATAATCCCACTTCCAAAGGTAGTGTCTGTCTGTCTGTCTGTCTGTCTGTCTGTCTGTCTGTCTCTCTCTCTCTCTCTCTCATATGTGCATATATACTTATATTTCTGTCATTACTTCATTATGTAAGGAATTAAAATAAGGGTTTGACTAAATATGTGAGAAATTCCAAAATAATATGATGGTCGCTGATTTAAAGTATTATAGCTCAAAGTCAAAATGATTTTTAATAGCTTTTATTTGCAAAAGAGGTAGAAAGAGTGAAAGTAGAGAAATACCAAAAAAAGGTAGAGAAGATGTCTAGCCTATCACAATAAATGTTGCTCCTGTGCTTGTTAACTCTCAACCAGAGGACCAGGTGTTCCACCAATGTGGCCTCCTCCAAGAGGGGAAGGCCTCTTGGAACTAATCTCTCTCCAGGAAGTCAGGAAAGGAAAGGCCAGCTATTCACTCACCCAAGAAACAGTGCAAGAGCCAAGGTCCAAGTCAAAGCTGAGGTCTAAGTCCAAAGTCACCTTCTAGACTTTCTAGACTAGAGGTAGGTCACCAGTGGAAGCTCCAAGCCCAAGACCCAAGCAGAAGAAATTAGGACTTTTATAGTCCTTTTTGTCCCTTCCCCTATTCACTGGGGCCAATCACAGCTTCAAAATTGACTAGGGAAGGCAATGTCTGTGGATTCATACCTCTAATCCTCTGAAGGTTTAAATCTTATCAAAAGGATTCACAAGTTCCTAACTGATTGAGTTTTTGAGGGTGTGAACTCTTTAAGTAAGTGACTTGTGAATTCTCTTACCTAATGGCTAACAAAGTGTTAAGTAAGGGTGTTTTCAGTTATTTTTTTAAATTTTGGTTGATTAAATTAAAAGTTGCTGATTGATAGACAAAGAAAATTTGATTCATACTTCACAATTATTTTATAGTTTTTTTTTGATATAGTTATTCTTTCCTCCTATGATGAAGACTGCCTTTCCTCTTTTACTTATTAGATGGTCTTGACTGCATCTGTCCCCACTAAATTCCTCAAGGGAAGGGACTGTTTATGTTTTTGTAGATATTTATATCCTCGCTTTAACACAATGCTTATCTGTATACAGTAAGTACTTAATAAATACTTTTTTCATCTATCATTTATTTATGATCTTGGACTATCAAACTTCTATAGCATGCATATGCTGTATCCAGTTCTAATTGGCTGGGGAGACGTAACTGTTAAATTTTCAGGGTGAGCATTTAAACATCAGAAATTGGTAAATACTACAAATTCCAGATGATTTTTTTGTATAGTTTGTCTAAACTTAAAGTAAAACAGAAAATTTTAATAATGCAGATTCAACTCAAAAGTGTAATATGATCACATTTTATTTTTTGGAGAGCCAGTTGTTAAATATTGTTAAATATCGTTAAATACCTATCAACTTACCACTATTGTGTAGTGAGGCATCCATCCCCAAGGATATAGTCTGTATCTCAGACAAAAGACAAATGCCTTAGCAGACTTCTATTAGAAATTGACTTAGCCTAGCAGGATCTATCAAAGCTTGTGTTCCTTTGCAATAGCTTTTTAATAAATTAAAGTCATACCTCTCTTGGAAATGAGCATCAGAATCGGGCATTAGTATCTTCCAATAGGACTTTATCATCTGAATCTTTAAATGACCTTATGAGTATGAGTAATTTTATCCCATTTCACAAATGAAGAAAGAAGTCCACAGAGAAATTTGTCCAAGGCCACAGAGTAGGTAAGAGCAAAGCCATAACCAAGATCTTTCAGTGTCTAATATAGATTTTTGTTTGTTTTGTTTGGGTTTTTGCTTTTCCCCATTCTACTAAAAATAATTTTTCACAGAAGCATTTATATTTCTAGAGTTTCTCTTGGACCCTACAAGACTCTACAATTCTTGATTTCTAGCAAAAATCATCCTTTAGATACAATCAAATACAATGCTGATTTAAAGTATTATAGCTCAAAATCAAAATGATTTTTAATAGCTTTTATTTGGAAAAGAGGTGGAAAGAGTGAAAGTAGAGAAGTACAAAAAAAGGTAGAGAAGACTTAGTCCTTTATCTATTATTTGTTTTTTTTAAACCCTTGTACTTTGGTGTATTGTCTCATAGGTGGAAGATTGGTAAGGGTAGGCAATGGGGGTCAAGTGACTTGCCCAGGGTCACACAGCTGGGAAGTGGCTGAGGCCAGGTTTGAACCTAGGACCTCCTGTCTCTAGGCCTGACTCTCACTCCACTGAGCTACCCAGCTGCCCCCTATTATTTGTTTTTTAATGTAAAGATGAAAGAGAAGAAAGGAAGTTAAGGGAGAAGGGGGCCAGAAATACCTAGATGAATCATGTTTATAAGTCTACAAATAAAGACTATTACTTGGAGGAGTCAACAACAGTAGGTAGTGAAGAAACTTTACAGGAAAAACAACAACAAACACAGGATAAGTGTAGATTTCCTAGAGTCTATCCATAACTTGAGAATTATTAGCAATAGTAGTGATGATAAAAATAACATTTACATATCATTTTATGATTCAAAATATTTTATATATATTGCCTCAATCATTTGATCTAGAGACATATTAATCTGAACCAAATAAAGATTGACATTGGTCTAAACTAAGCCTCATTAAAGAGAAAATATTAACCATTTAAATACTAGAGGAATACATAAATCATAAAAATGTTATGCAAGTCATTTACAGTTTTAATGTCTTACCAACCAAACTACCAACAAGATACTTTATAGAACTTGATAAAGAAAATGATATAACACATTTGGATAAACAAAAGAGAGAAAGCCTAGAATATCAAGGGAAATAATGAGCAGAAGACAGGGAATAGTAAAGAATAGTTTGAGACTTCAAACTATATTATAGAAACAGTCATCAGAACATTTGGTAATGACGACAAAGAGAAAAGTAGATCAATGGAGGACACTAGTCAAGGGTGAATCAAAATTATGTAGCTCAATAACCCCCTGTCTAGTAAACCTTAAAACTTATCTAAAATAAAATATAAATAAAATAAAATAAAAACTTATCTAGTAAACCTTAAAACTTTTATCTAAAATAGATAAAAATCTGAGACTCCTCTTTTCACCCCTTTTGTGATCCTTGTGATTTCTTGTTGAAAAGTATTGTGGCCTTATTGAAAAGCTTTAAGCTTTTAGCAAACCAATAGTTAAGAGGTTAACATTCTTCCCCTTTGGTCAGAAATGGAATCAAGGCTGAAACCTTAGTTTAGCAAGGGCATTTGCCCCTGAGAAAAGTATTCTCAGACTTAGCTTGCTGATTATCATGCAGCTGAAGGTCCAACCTGGTTCTTATCTTCACCTTGAAGTTTCTGAGGTTTCTGTGTGTTGTCTAAACTAATTGCAATGTCTACGGAGCTGAAAAACTCTCTCTGTGCTTGTGGATGAAAGGGAGTTTGAATTCCCATATATAATAAACTTGTGACTCAATGGCACTTTGGAGAAGCAGATATGAGTTAACAGTCAAGATCATCTCCCATGTCCCCTTATTTTCTTATCAACTAAGCTATCTTTATTAGAGATGATAAATAGATCTCGACACATAAGGATTATAATGATCTCTGGCATTTATACAGCACTTTAATGTTTGCAAAGTTTTATAAATCTTATCTTATTTCATCCTTATAACCATGCTGGGAAGTAGGTACTTTTAATATCTCCATTTTACAGATGAAGAAACTTGAGACAGATGGAGATGAAGTGACTTGCCTGAGTCACACAGCCAATAAGTATCTGTGGCTAGATCTGAATTTGCTCAGTTCAGCTCCAGTATTCTATTCACTATGTCATCTAGTTTCAAATAAAGTGACTAATATTTTAATCACTTTGGGGATGACTAAACTTGCCTGGTGGTTCAGATTCCACAAAGGAGGGACACCTAAAGGACAGTGTGCATACACACACACACACACACACACACACACACACACACACACACACACACGATGCAGTATTCAAGGGGAAAGAGCAAGGTGGTAGTCCACAAAGGAGCCTTCTTCACATGCACCATCAGCATCAGGCTAGTGGATAGCAGTCCTTTGCTACTTGAGCCAGGGCATTTTATTCCCTCACAAGCACTTATCAGGAAAAGGGCAGCCTCAGAGTTTCCACCAGCAGGTTTTTCAAATGATTCCAGTGTTTCTGCCAGGACCCTTAACTGTTTGTCTAAAGTTTGTTCCCTGATCACATTTGACCCAGTCATTTCATCACTAGGAATTTATTCATTAAAAGACCTCCAATACACCAAAATGTTTATAGTTGTATTCTTTTTTGGTAGTAAAGAAATGGAAACACATTAGATGATTATCTATTTAAACCCTCTGGTCCTCAGTTTCCTTATGTTTAAGATAAAGATTTTGGGACTAAATAACCTTTAAGAGACATTCCAGCTCTATATATCTAAATGAATGTAAAAGTTTCAGGTTACTGTAGGAATAAAATTTGACTTTTGGTTCTTCATCAGCTATTCACCATAGTTCTGCAAGATTAGATATGACCTGGCTCTTTGTAGGCTAATACTGTACTATACTTAGTAGTTGGCTCAAATTTCTTATGAATCTTCTTTTTCTTTTGACTCTGACTCTCTCAAAGCTCAGTTTTGAAGAGCATTCACCTCTCAGTTTCATGGGGCTATACAATCATTCCTACTTTCACCTTATTCCTACTTTCTTCTCCTAGCCAAACAATAGATTTGGTTTCCCATAGGAAGGAAAAAAAAACATATCAGTGAGAACTAGTGAGATAAAGAAGGGGAGAAAATTCTGCAAGTAGTAAGAACAACAAAGAAATATAAATACCAAGATGGGTACCGATATTTTGTTTTATTACCCCAGCCTAAAGTCATCTTCATTCACTGTTAAGTGAGACTTTGAAGGCCAAGGAATTGTGAACATTTCTTTGAGGGATAATTCCATACTTTTTGTCAACTCTTCAAGTCATCTCCTACTTCCAACTTTCTCTCACCTTACATATCTCATTAATTGCCAAGTTGTCATTTCTCACTTCACAACAACTCTTACATATGGCTCCATTATATTTGTCCCTATACCTCTATTGACATGGCTACCACCTCAATTCTGATCCTCATCACCTCCCTCATCTGCACCATAGCAATTCCTTCTTCATAGGTTTCCCTTCCTGAATGTTTTAAATTGTTCTTTAAAGAACTTCTAGGGTGATCTTCCTAAAGGACAACTCTATCCATGTCATTCAACTATTCCATAAACCACTGGATGTCTATTCCATTTGAGAACAAATACAAACTGTACTAGATATTGAAAGTCCTCCATAACCTTGCTCTAATCCATCTTTCCAGGTTCATTATATAGTATTTCCCATTACATACTCAATAGCCAGATGATCCTCTCTCACCCATAGGACTCCATCTCCTAATTCCATGTCTTCACAATTGCTCCCTTCACCTTTACCTTTTAGAATTTCTCATTTCCTTCAAAACTCAGTTTAAGTATCATGTTCTATAATCTTTATGAAGCCTTTCCCAGTTTGCCCATTCTGAGTGCCTTCTGCCTCTAAAATATATATTTTTTAAAATATACTTAGTGTTGTAAGATCAGAGATCTTTACCTGGGAAATATCTCAGATTAGCCCAATCTCTGCACTTTAATAATGAAGAAGCTGAGGGCCAGGGAGGTTAAGCAACTACTGTCAAGTCAGTCACAAAGAGGGATTTGAACCTTGGTCAAAGCAGTCAAATGCCAAAAGAGACACAGAAAAGAGGAAAGACAGTGGAGTGGATGACTAAATTAAGTAGAATAAATTGTGTGCACAAGGATTAGTAGAGTCATTAGTAATGGAAGACTATCATCAAATTAAAAACCCACTCTGCAGGGAAGAAATCTTGAGTTTTTGTTGTTGTGCCACACCACACTGATTTGTCATTGACTTCATAGCCTCTGCAGTGAAATAACAGGTTCAAATATGGGGAAGATTCAGTGATAACTTTGTCTAAATGTCTCTTTGAAGTATGCATGGTGGACTAGAAAGGCTGTTTGACTTAGAGTCAGGAAAAGCATGAGTTTGAATTCCTCTGGTGTAACCCTGAGAAAATTACTCATCTGCTCTGAGTCCCAGTTAGAATATTTATTCAATGCTCTAAGGAATAGCCTCCACATGACTACTTATTAGCTAGATTATGTATGCACCTGGTTTGTTTGAAAATTTTGAACACACAGGCACATACAGAAAGGTAAAATTTCCATCAAGGTTGTGATCTTTGAAAATGAAAGATGGGAATACCTACTTAGAGTTGTTCTGGGAACTGTTGAATATGGAGTTGTATATGCTTCTTGTAGAACACTGACCCCTTAGACCTAAATGTTTCTGCATCCAATTTATCTTTATTCAAAATAACAATTAGATGCCTGGAGATAAAACCATTGAAAATGGCATAATTTAGGAAAGCATGAATAAAATTGATTGTTTGAATGGTGTGTTCCTGCCACATGGCTTTTCAGTAAACTAAAATGAGTCCACTGCTTCCTAAAACTACTTTCCACTCCTTATCAGTAGTGATTGTATGCTTTCCCCAGAAGATGAGAGGCTAATTTCTAGCCTCTCCCAGAGGCAATTCTTATCCTTATCAGCAAGCCAACATTATTCAGTAAAGACCTGTTCACCTTAAGTGTTTGCCTCAATTTTCTAGGAGTAGATTAGTCCCAAATACTTCACAGCAAGAATCTGAATTCCTTTCAGAAGCAAACATAGTCTAAAATTCAGCATTTGTGTACATCTCTATATTGGCATAGGCCTTAAATATTTTATTTTATTCATTCATTCATTTATTTATTTTAAAACCCTTAACTTCTGTGTATTGGCTCCTTGGTGGAAGAGTGGTAAGGGTGGGCAATGGGGGTCAAGTGACTTGCCCAGAGTCACACAGCTGGGCAGTGTCTGAGGCCTGATTTGAACCTAGGACCTCCTATCTCTAGGCCTGACTCTCAATCCACTGAGCTACCCAACTGCCCCCAGCCTTAAATATTTTAAACTCACAGAACCTCCTAAAAATAGGGCACTGTGCCTATAGGATGAACTAGAAATTCTGTAGGATGGCACTCAAAACACTATACAATCCTGCTGCCATCACTCTTCCATACCTATTTCATATTATTTGTCTTTGCACATGCTACAATACAGCAAAATTGGTTCTTGCTTGTCTCTGAACTCAGTATTCCATTTCCTACTGCATACCTTTGCTCTGATGGAATCTCATACCTCTCTCCTCTTTAGAATCTCTGGCTTGCTACAAAGCTTAGATGATTTATGTCTTTTTGAAGTCTGTGCTTTCTCTCTTACCAATTGCCAATTAACTAAAGAGCTACTGAAATATTTCCTGACTGAGGCACCAACTCCCATATCAGAGCTATATCTTGAAGAGATATTTCATTTTGCTTTGAAACTATTGTCTATTGTTATTACTACTACCATTATTATCTTTTCTAATGTAGTTTCTGTAGAATTGTTAGTCTATCTATCTCAGCTAGGTGGCACAGAGAATAGAATGTGTGGCCTGGAGTTTAGAAGACCAAAGTGCACATCTGGCACCAAATTCTTACTACCTTTGTGACCCTGGGCCAATCACTTAACCCTTTTAGTTTCCATTTCCTCATTTATAAAATGAGCTGAAGAAGAAAATGGTAAACCACTCTATTATCTTTGCCAAGAAAATCAGAAAAGGGGTCACAAAGAGCTGCAAATGACTAAAAACAACTGAACAAAATTATCTCAGGCAATTATGTGGTTAAAATCTCTTAATTCATCCATTTGGGAGCACTTTTAATACCAAAGAGTTCCAAATAAGTATTTGAAAGAAAGTTGTGTTTTTTTTGAGAGGGGGTAGTAATATTGTGTATCCATAGGGATCTAGTAAAAGTGCCTAGGATGAAAAAGGATTTGAACCTGATTGATGGTTAATTAGTTTATAGGCCTTTACCTGCTAAATTCTTCCTAAGAATGAAGGCAATCAGTCATTTTGGCTGATCAGCATTTATCTGACACAATTTTGATTATTCAAATCAAGCATGTTTTCTTTGGGACATTAATACTCTTCCTAGTCAAGTGAACTGGTCATTTTGGTTGATTGTTGGGTACATTACATATATTTATAAATTCCATTGTCAGACATGGCCTTAGCAACACACAGGTCATTAAGCAGTAAGCAGCTGGTTTTAGGAGCTATGCAGATAGAATTTAATTGGAACTATTTTTATCTGGGTTATTTCTCATTCCAAGAGACCTTTTGAGAAGCAATCCACATCTAACCCAAATATATTAATATTGTAAAATATGCATTTTTCACAACATAATTCTCTCTGGGCTTGGAACAAAATCTTTAGCCTATTGTGACTGAAAGAATATTAATAACTATATTCTCTCTTCTATACATACCTAAAGTAAAATTGTATCAAAGGAAGATTTTCTTTTTCTGCCTTCAACTAAGAGAGACAGAAGGACAAATGGAGTCAGTAATAGAGAAACAAAGAAAATACAATATTAATAAAATCATGGAGAAGCCCTGGAGATTTGACTCTATGCACTATAGCTTGGTTTCTGCAGTTAGTAGAATTTATGAGCAAGGGGAAAGTGAAGGGCCAGAGTCTGTCCTGTCCCACATATCCCCTAGCAACCAGATCCTCATTCAGTGTTAAATTTCTAGGAAACTTTAAGTCTCTCCCTCTCTTTGATATGTAACAATGCATTAAAAGATTTTGGCCAGTGGTTCCATTTGAGACTGGTCAATCTGTTCCTCTACTGCTCTATTTCCCAGTGTCCTGATTTTTCTTTGTCCCTCATTGACCCCTCTGGTCTCCTGTTCCCTTGCTTTGTCTGGGGTGGGATTAGAGGGTACTGATATACTCTTCTGCTAAGAGTTGCAATAAACACTTATATAACCCAAGCCCCAGTGCCCATTAGTGTGAGACATTTTCCTCATTGATGGAGATCAATACCCAGAAACTGCATGAAGGCTGAGATAGAGTTAGTAAGAATGAAAGAGAAGAGAGATGCAATAGCTTTAGTGTCTTGAGGTTGTCTGAGCTTCCAGTTTTAATAGAGTTTTATCAGATTTCAAACTACCTCTTAGGACCTTGATGGAAGAAAGGCTCTGGGAAGAAGCCAACATGAGAGTAGCTGGCAGTTTTCTTCATGTCCTTTACCTCCTCACCCCAACACCCCAAGCTTGCTACACTAGAGGCCCTTGCCTAATTCTCTCTTTTCAGTGAACTCTTTCTCTTATTGGGAGAGCACTTTCAATCTGTATTGTCTGGCATATAGTCTCACATAAATACTTTCCCTGATTTCTGTTTTCTATCAAATTGGGCAAACACTTTTTTCCCCCTACTTGCTACATATCTTCCTTGTTGAATTAGTATTTGGTGCAAAGGGAGTTAAGCCTTATATATAGAAGTTCAAACCCTCCTCCCCTCAATGAATAGAATCAGGAGCTTAGCTTGAACCTAAAATGTACATACCCTAATCTAGACTAATGATATTTAAGTGACCAAAGAGATATCATTGTAGCTCAGTACCTTCTCTCTCTAAGGAGAATAGAATAGTAGCCTCTTCTGGCCCCCACTTCTGACTTCTCCTTTGGCAGGAATTAAAGTCTCCCTTAGATAAGAGTGGATAAAGGATATGCTAAATATTTTGGCCTCCCTGGGAGCCACACATTATACTCATTTGCTATAAATAGTATTATATGAATGATTTAAAGAATTCAAGAGAAAGGGACATTTTAACTATAGGACATTTTTGCCTATGTGCTGAGTAGGGAACTAAACTACAAATAAAGTTTAATTCCATTGTACCTTCCCATCATTACACATTATTAATGAGAATAATCTACATACTCATCAATAGTATCCTTACAGCTATAGAATTGGCTAAAATGTATAGATACTACAATATCCTATGACATTTATTGCAGATTGACTGTTTTTTTCAATAAAGCAATAGTCAGACTTTAAAGCTCTTCTCCAATAAAATATCTCTCATGCGATATCAAACTCTATGACCCAAAGTATCTTAGGTCCTTTTACACCTTCATGTGACATTGTATTGCCTACTTCTTTACCTTTGCACATTTGTTTACATATATACACACATGTATATGTCATGTATGCATAATCTATTTACATGTGTTTACCCTAAACTGAACATAAGCTATTTTAAGAGAATGATTATAACCAGCAAAAGATGAAATGCCTGAGGACAAAGGTTAGATCTTCTGAGCATATCGATTAATTAAATGATGAATGCCAATGACGCAACAAATTGGTTATAATTAGCAATGATCTCCCCTCTGTTAAATCTCATTCGCTATGATATTGCCACTGGGTAAAGCTTATTCAACAAATTGGGATCAAGCTCCTTCCTCAATTTAGGGCAGGACCCCAAAAACAGTGTCCTCAAATTAGGGCAGGACAGTAAAAACAATTAGTCAAATATACCAGTTAATCAAAAGGAAACAACAAAATCTTAGGTGATCTGATTTACAATTGGATGAGAAATTAGTGGCTTTCCTAGTTCAGAGGAGGAGAGAGAAAAGGAGCAATTGCCTGAGTTCAGAAAAACACTCCTCCCCAAGTGTCTGTAAACAATCAAATGGACCTGGAAACAATAATTGGTTGATCAGTATGGGGCCAATTTTTAGCTAAGATATATTATTTGAGATATAGAATTATGAGAAAACCCCTTACATCATTCTTAGGATCTGACATTGTTTATGTTTAACATAACCTAGGTCAGAGATGGGCCACCTTTTGGAGATGTAGTGGCCAGGCATCACCCCCACCCCACCCCCCCAGAACAAGTGGCATACCCATGCAGTCCCCTACCACATTTTGTGCCCCTCCCCCCACTGAGTGCCCAGCTCACCCTGCTTCCCTTCCTAACTCCAACCAGGGGAGGGAGGAAGCACTATCATTGGACTGATGGGCAAGGGTAGGGGGTAGGGGGAGTGATACAGTTAGGCTTGGGGAGAGGAAAAGGTGAGAGGCACAAGCACTCTCTAGTTATATAATCTATGATCCCTTCAAACCTAGCTCCTCTCCAAAGTGGAAATTGAGGGGACCTTGAAAATTTCAAAGTATACCTTCTTTAGCCCCTATTCAAGGAACCAGAAGCCATTTCAAATGCAATGCTTTATTAAGAGAGAAAGAGAGAAAAAAAGTGGCCAGAAAGAAAAAAAAAAGCAAAAAAAACCCCGCTTACAGGAAAACCCTTTATTTATAGAGAAAATATAACCCTCGGGTTTAAGGACATCATCCTGATATATGCACCCTATCATTGTCCAGCCTTCCTAAAGCAGGTATCCTCCAAATGAACCATTTTTAGCAAATGGTTAAGGGTTGAAGTCAGGTTTTAATCTGGATGCAGGGCTGATTGGGAGATCACTACCTTCCAGAGCTTCTAGCCCATCTTTCTCCCTCAGACAGCCACCCCTTTGAATGCAAATTGAACAGGTTGGGTCAGGGAATGAAGAATGTAAATTAATGCAGCATAAGTTTGCTTGTGAAAGAAGCTGAGGAATAGCTGAAGAGACTATTAGCTTGGCCTTAGATTCACAAAACTTATTCCTAAATCACTAGACTATAGTTTTGAACATTTTTTAAAGTACAAACTCAAAGGACACATCCCCAAATCCCCAAAATCCTAAAGACACTGGTTGCTTCTGATAGTAAAGACATCAGATGTTTTTGTCTCACTTAGGCCAAAGGTAATTAAGAGGCCATCATATTCTGAAAGGGGTGGGACAATCTGGTCCTGCAAGGGATGCTGTCCTGAAGAGACCTGCTTATTAACTCCTACTGAGGAGAAGAGAAGGGAAGCAGCACAGCTGAGCCTCATTCAGGCTTTCTAGTTAGGAACTCTGGCAAACTCTGTGCTGCAGGGAGGGGAACACTAGGTCCTTTGGGCACTGGGTCCTTGGCATGCATGCCCACAGAGAGGTCTGTGTGTGCCATCTCTGGCACATGTGCCATAGATTCACCATCACAGACTTAGACCCTTTGTTAATGGACTCTAAACATCATATACCAAAAGTCCAGTTTCCCAGCCACACAGGGCTGGGTTCAAATAATGCAATAAAGTTTTCTTCCTATTCCCACAACTGAATAAACTTTTTTCACAGGATAGAATTTGGAGTATGTCCATAATTGAATAGAAAGAGAACTAACCAAGCTCCAGAACTGAGTCAAAAGATAGAGTCCACAAGATGGAAACACAAGATGTGGTTTACTCAATTCCTACAATTAACCACTTGTCCTTATCTACTCAATTCCTTTACATGACTTTTATCTGCATCCTGGCAGTGTCTAGCACATAACATTAGCATAATATATACTATTTCAAAATATGAACAAATAATATCTTAGCAACCTTAAAATTTCTGCATAGATGACACTACAATCAGCCATATGGAAACACATTTTGTATTTCATACATTTGGTAGAAAATTAAAAAGTGAATAAATTTCACCAAAATAGTTTACTAAAATGTTTAACTCTATCATAGTCTTTATCCTCCCTCTGACCTTCTCTTGGGTGGTGGAGGGAAAGAACAAGGGGAAAACTTAGTGTGTTAAAACATATATACTTAAAAGAAGTTAAGCACATGTCACCACTACTTGGGAGGATACAATGAAATAATGGTTGTGAAAGCAACTTGTAAACTATATAGAGTTCTTTCTATGTAAGGTATAAGTATTATTATTATCATTATTATTGCTGTAATATAACAGCTGTTGAATCACCATGCTACAGGCACTTTCCAATGTGGAAGATGTTAAGACTCTTGGGTTGGAAAAAATCTAAAATTATACAAGTGAGACAGATGTTAATAATAGCTTTACAACTAGCTGATTGCTAAATGCGTAAATGAGTGAATACTAAACCAGTTCTAAAACCCTACGCCCCAGGTCCCAGCCAGCTGGTCAAAATGGTTTCAGCCCTCTCTTTTGAGGCCTTATTCTACATTTTACCTCATTTACAAACAATTACTTCAAAGAAATGAAAGTCAACTTTGAATCAGTAGAATGCTATAATACCATGTAGCAAGTTCTCAGAGAAGAAAAAATACTGAGAAGGAAATCACCAAAGTCCCCACAGGGAACTTGTCAATTTCCTTATCGATTTAAACTTTCCATTCTGAATTCAGGTGAGATCAGTGAGAATGAGGAGAAAGAATCAATCAATCAACAGGTGCTTTTAAGTATTTACTATTTAACAGAGCCCTAAAATAAGAACCAGGGTTACTCCTCCTCTTCCAAAAAGCTCACCAATCAAATTTACATACTAATGAATAAATGAAAAATAAATCAAAATATACAAGATGAAAGAAAGAGAGAGAGAGAGACAGAGACAGAGACACAGAGACAGAGACAGAGACAGAGACAGAGGTTGGAAACCCTTCAGTGTGCAGAGCTTTAAATATCAAACAAAGGATTTCATATTTGATCTGAGAAAAGAGGAGGTCACTAGATTTTAATTGAAGGGAAACTAGTCACATTAGCAGATACAGAATTTAAGATGGTGAATTTGGCAGCTAATTGAGGAGAAATTTGGGGTGGAACAACTTGAAAAGGAAAGAGACCAATTAAAAGGCTGTTATAATAGTCCAGGTGACAGTTAATAAAGTTGATGATTATTCGTACAGAAGAAGTATTCAAGGGATGTCATAAGAAAAGAAATTGTAAGTTTTCGCATATATGGTGAGCAAAAGTGGGAAGATGGAGGAGTATATAAAGTCAGAAACACTGGAATAAAAAAGCAGCAAAAGAAAATAATGTTAATTGTAAGCATTTAGTTCCTTCGGATTTACAGAACAGTATTTGTCACATTAATTTATCCATGTAATGCGTATTGACAAAATGTACAAATGGTGGTCTGGAGGCTGAGTATATTTTCTTTTCCAATAAAAAAGGGGAGGGAGGAGCCCTGAAATTCTGGAGTAAAATCTAAAGAATTAAGCCTATTTTCATTTAAAATATTACAATAGTCTTTAATACATGCATTTTCCAAAAAAATTATTGCAATATTTCTCTTTTTGAAAAACTATTTTAAAAGTCACACAATTTTTTATTGAGAATGATCTAAAGGGGTCTCCTACCAAAATGAGAATTCCTTTTTAAACTTAACCGACAGTTAGTCATAGATCTCATGTTTGAAGAATTCAAGTAAAGAAAAATCTGCTACTTTCTGAGAGAGCTCATTCTGCTCTAATTGTAAGAAGTTGTTTTTTTCAAATATTAAACTTATATCTAACTTTCTGCAACTCACCTATTTCTCCTAATTTTTATTCAATAAATTTATACACTTGAGTCTAATCTCTCTTCCACATGGCAGCCACATAAATATTTGAAGACAGCTATCTAGTCCTCTCTTATTCTTTTCTAGACTAAATAATCTCCAATTTATTTGCCCAATGTTCAGAAGGTGTGAAACAGAGTATCACTGCTTCCAACTCCTCTGGATGTTTTCCTGCTTATCAGAATACTTTCTAAAATATCTCATCCTACTGATACATTGAGCTGAGTATGAAGCTTCTGCAGAACTAGAATTTCTCAAATCTTTGCACTCTGATAACAGTTGTAGGAAGTTCTTTTTATCAAAAACCAAAATGAGCAAATTAAAAATTTGTTTCTGAGTCAGCCAGTTCTAATTTATCTAGCACTCAATCAATTGAGAATCTCTAACTCACATTTCAACCTAAGAAAATGTTGGAGTATTTTGAGAATTATCACTTTGGGGAGTGAAATGATATTGAATGCATTTGTAGAATTAGCTCTTTTTTACTGTCTTCCAATTCCTTGAAAATTGGTAACACCTATCAGTTTGATGTGAAATTCACCATTACCTAAGAAAAGAGATGAACTAAAACACACTGGCAGTTAATAGATCATTGGCAGAAACAGAATTGGGACTTGCCCATTTTGACTTCTTTTCCATATTGTCTCCTCAATCTGCAGTCCTTTCCTATGATTGAGAAACTTTAGAGGGAAAGCAAGAAACAAATACAGCCTCAGTCAGTTTTAGATGAAAATTGCATGCACAGATCATTGTTGAGAAATTTAGACATAAAGTGAGAAATTTCTTAGGATCCTTCTGACAATGTATGGTAGTATTTTAATCCCATTCATTACATTTTTTTAAAGCCATAGCTGGGTATCCCAAGAATCCAGACAAAATTATTTCACCTAGAATCCCTTCTTTGGATACAGGTATTGGACCTCTTAGCCAACAAGGACAAAAGCTCTACATCAATGAGTGCATGGAGATTTTATTTGTATCACCAAATTAAAAAAATATATATATATATATATACACACACACACACATATATATGTATGTATGTATGTGTGTATGTGTGTCTGTACACAAATAAATATATATATATATATATATATATATATATATAAACATGGCACCTAGAATTCAGTACATCCAGGATCATGATCACCTCTTTCCTTTTTCTCAGCCAAAAAGAGTAGGTAGCTAAGGAACAAGTATAGCTGTGATAGCTGTGTTCTATGGAGGAGAAACTGATGGAAGGGGAAAAGAAAATTAAGGATTAGAAGGTGGAAGATAATGGAACCTACCAGCTATACAAGATAGCTACTCTTGTGAATTACTTGAAATAAATGTATGTATTAGTTATGTAAAATACAGTAATTAGTTTTAGCCCAATGGAAATATGTAGTGTGAATTTAAATAATGTGGCAACTTCAAGGGACTCGTTGATCATACTTATTGAAACCTAACTGTATTATTTCAAAATCCCGAAGATTCAGATATGCTGTAAGGAATAGGGGCTTGGAAGGAAGAGAGCTTTATCTGAAAACCACTTGAAGAAGTTCCTTAGGTCAGCATATGTTTACTGCCCCCATTGTCTTCAAAGAAGGTAGCCTGGAATTTGGGCAGACTTCATTGTAATCCAGTATCATCATCCATGGTTGGAACAAAGATCTTAAGAGTAGGACCTGGGGATTTCTGGTTCTGGAGCCAAGATGGCAGAGTAGAAAAACAGAAGCGCCTAATCACCATGAGAATCCTTTCCAATCAATCTTAAAATAACTCCACAAAATGAATACAGGAATGAAAGAACCAACAAGGAGACAGAGTGAAGCAACTTTCATGAAGAGAACAACTTGAAAGGTATTTGGGGCACTGTAGTGAGAGGGGAGCACAGTCAGCAGAAGACTACAGAAGGAATAAGGAGAAAGCCAATAGCAAACCCCCCACTCCCCACGTCACATCTACTGTTCCAGGTTCCAAACCTGGGCCCAAGCCAACATCCAGACCCTGAGACCCTTGCATACCATTTAAAGTTCCAAGCAAACCTGCAGTGAAATCCAGAATTCCAGCCCAAGGAGTCCTAGCCTGGGCTTGTGGTAAGGAAATAGATCCTAGTTTGGGATAGTCAGTAGATTTCGAGCTGGGCTTCTTGATTCCTGGCAAGGGTAGACCTTGAAAGAGTGCTGACTTGAGGGAGACTAGCTGTCCCTTGCCAAAGCACAAGGCAGAGCCCTAGGGCAGGGCAGTCTGCTTTGTGCTGTGTGCTTGACCTAATCAAGCCCAGAGTGAGACCAAAAGCCCACATCCAACTCTAAGGATAGAATTTTAGCTATCAGCAGTCTTAGGGTATAATTGAATTAGCAATGGGAGGTGACTCTCAGAGCTCCCAGTCCACAGGCCATCATACCACCTTGGAAGAACTGAAACTTGCAAAGAACCCCAAAATAAGGCTAAGGGTAGCATCAAGGAAGGACTGAAGTGTAAGAGGGTGCCTTAACATACTAGAGAGCAGAGTCCATCTTTTAAAAGTCTGGGAATATGAGCAAACATCAAAAAAAAAAAAGCAAACCAAGAAATTATCAAAGAAAACTGCCCAGATGTTCTTGAACAAGAAAACAAAGTCAAAATTGAAAAAATTCACAGATCACCTCCAGAAAAAAAGGCTCAAAAGACAACTCTCAGGAATATAATAGCTAAATTCAAAAGCCTCAGTCATGGAGAAAATATTGCAAGCAGCCAAAAAGAAAAAAATCAAATACCACGGAGTTACAACCAGGATCAGACAGGATTTAGCAACTTCCACATTAAAAGATCAGAAGGTCCAACTATATGTATTCATACAGGGAAAGAGGATATTTGTAATTCTTAAAAATTCTTATTAGTAGTAGAACAGTTAGAAGGGGTATACTTAGACAGAAGGTGGGGAAGTAAGTTGATTAGGATATGATATGCAAAAAAATCAAGAGGTGAAAAAAGAGTATTGCATTGAGAGAAAAGGGAAAAGAAAGATGGAATGGGGTAAATTATCTAATAGGCATGAAAAACTATTACAGTGGAGGGGACGATGTGGGTGGTAACAGGCAATCTTAAACTTTACTCTCATTGTAACTTGTATAATTAGAATCTGTTACCCTAAAAAAACCTCTGATTCATAGCACCTCACTCTCTTCCTGTCCTTACGTGCTGACATAGCCAGGATATAAATTCTGTGGAGTTCTACCTCTCATGCTCTTGTCTTCCTGTAGCAGCTTTGGTGGAGCAGGCTTTTTGAGCTGGAAGAAAAACTTAGTCATGTGGTTCTGTTTTGCTAGATAATAAAGTTTATAAAATATAATACTTGAAGTATTAGACATTAATTTAAATCCTACATTTATGTCAACTGAAGAAATGGGGTTCAGAACCCTTAATTCTCTTTGAGCAGTTTGAAACCAAATATATATGATAGCAAAGTGGATTAAAAACAAGAATCCTACTATATGTTGTTTATAAGAAACAAATTTGAGGCAGGGTGACACACACAGAGCAAAGATAAGGGACTGAAGCAGAATTTATTGTGCATCATCTAAAGTAAAAAAAAGCAGGGATAACAATCATGATTTCAGACAAAGCTAAAACAAAAATAGATATGATTAAAAGAGCTAAGGAAGGAAATTATATAATATCAAAACTAAATATATATGCACCAAATGGTATACAGCCTCTGTATTTTTTTTTACCCTTGTACTTCGGTGTATTGTCTCATAGGTGGAAGATTGGTAAGGGTGGGCAATGGGGTCAAGTGACTTGTCCAGGGTCACACAGCTGAGGCCGAGTTTGAACCTAGGACCTCCTGTCTCTAGGCCTGACTCTCACTCCACTGAGCTACCCAGCTGCCCCAGCCTCTAAGTTTCTAAAGGAGAAATTAAATGAACTTCAGGAAGAAATAGATAGTAAAACTATACTTGTATAGGACCTCAACTTCCCTCTTTCAGATCCAAATAATAAACCAAATAAATAATAAACCAAAAAACAAACAAGAAAGAAGGGAAGTGAATTCATTCTTAGAAAAGCTAGATAGAATAGATCTCTTGAGAGAATTGGATGGCAATGTAAAGGAATATACCCTTTTTTCAGCAGTACATGACTCCTACACAAAAATTGACCATGTATTAAGGCATAAAAACTCCACAACCAAATGTAGAAAAGCAGAAATAATAAATGCATCCTTTTCAGATCATAGCACAATAAAAATTATAATAAATAAAGCTCCACAGAAAGATAAATAAAAATTAATTGGAGACTAAATAATCTAATGCTAAAAAGGGTGGGTTAGAGAACAAATTGTAGAAATAATCATGAATTTTATTAATGAGAATGGCAATGAGAAGATAGCATATCAAAATTCATTGTATACAGACAAAGTGGTACTTAGGGGAAAATTTATATCTCTAAACACATCAATAAAATAGAGAAAATGCAGATCAATTAATTGGGTGTATGACTAAAAAAATTAAAAAAAGAACAAATTAAAAATCTTTAATTAAAGACTAAATTGGCAATCCTAAAAATTAAAGGAAAAATTAATAAAATTTAAAAGAAGAGAACTATTAAACTAATACATATGAATATGAATTGGTTTGGGGGAAAAAGACCAAATAAAATAGACAGTATTGTTAATTTGATAAAAAAAAATAGTAAAGAAGGGAATCAAATAATAAGTATCAAAAATGAAAACAGTAAACTCACTACCAATGATGAGGAAATTAAAGCAATCAGGAGTTATTTTGCAAATGGATAAATATTTACAAAAATAAAAATTGCTCAGATTAGCAAAAGAGGAAATAGGATCCTTAAATAATTCCATATCAGAAAAAGACACTGGACAAGCCATCATTGAGTGCTCTAAGAAAAAATTCCCAGGGTCAGATCGATTCACAAGTGAATTTTATCAAACATTTAAGGAACAATTAATCCCAATACTATATAAAACTATTTGAGAAAATAGGCAGAGAAGGAATCTTACAAATTATTTCTATGAAACAAATATGGTACTGTTACCTAAGCCAGGAAGAACTGAAACAAAGAAAGAAAATTATGGGCTTGTTTCATTAGTGAATATAGATGCAAAAGTTTTGAATAAGATATAAGCAAGGAGACTACAACAATATATCACAAGGATCATTCACTATGACTAGGTGGGATTTACTCCAGGCTGGTTTAATATTAGGAAAATTATCAGCATAATTGACCATATCAGTAACCAAACTAACAGAAATCACATGATTATCTCAATATATGCAGAAAAAGCCTTTAACAAAATACAACCACCATTCCTATTAAAAATACTAAGAAGCATAGGAATAAATGGGTCATTCCTTAAAACAATAAGTATTATCTACCTAAAACCTTCAGCAAGTATCATCTGCCAATCTAGGATTTGATAAACCCGAAGATCCCAGCTTTTACAATGAGAACTCATTCTTTAACAAAAACTGCTGGGAAAATTATAAAACAGCATGGCAGAAGTTAGGTATAGAACAGTATCTCACACCCTATACCTGTGTTGGTGAATCTGTGTCATGGGTGTCCAGGGATCTGGAGGTTGCAGGGTTGAGGGATGAAGACTGTTCTTTTCCCCTTCTCCATAGTGCCTGAAGACATTTTTCACATGCCCTGCTCCTAATCCCAGCAGCTAAATTCAAGCACTTTCTCCCTCTGCTTTCAGGGGTTTTGGGGGTGGGGAACTCACAGGCAGCAAGAAAGTACAGTTTGAGCATGTGATTTTGAAAACATTTGCCAATACTTCCCTATACCAAGATAGGTCAAAATAGATATATGATTTAGGTATAAAGAGTGATTCCATAACCAAATCAGGAGAACCCAGAATACTTTACTTGGAAGATCTTTGGAGAAGGGAAGAAATTATGACCAAACAAGAGATAAAGAGTATGATAAGATGTAAAATGAATAACTTTGATTATATTAAATTAAAAGGCTTTTGTACAAACAAAACTAACATAACCAAGATTAGAAGGGAAACAATAAATTGGGGAAATAGTTTTATAACAAATGTCCCTGATAAAGGTCTAATTTCTCAAATTGATAAAGAACTAAGTCAAATTTATAAGCATATAAACCATTTTCCAGTTGATAAATAATCATAGGCTATGAACAAGCAACATTCAGATGAAAAACTCAAAGCCATCAATAATCATATGAAAAAAAAAGTTCTAAATCTCTCTTAATTAGAGAAATGCAAATTAAAACAAGCTGACATAGTAACCTTACACCTTTTGGTTTGACCAATATGGCTAGAAAGGAAAGTGGTAAATATTGGGAGGGAGGTGGCAAAATTAGGACACTAATACATTGGAGTTGTGAAATGATCCAATGATCATGGAGGGCAATTTGGAACTTTCCCCAAAGGGCTATAAAACTGTGTATACCATTGGATCTAGTAATGTCACTACTGGGTCTGTATCCCAAAGAGATAATAAAGGGGAAAGGACCTATTTGTACAAAAATATTTATAGCTGCTCTTTGGAACCTGAGGGGATGTTCATCAATTGCAGAATGACTGAACAAATTGTGGTACCTGTTGGTAATGGAATATTGTTGTGCTTTAAGAAATGATAAAAAAACATTTTCAGAAAAAACTGAAAAGATCTATAGGAACTGATACAGTGCAAAATATGAAGAACAAGGAGAACATTATACAAACTACAGCAATATTGGATAATAATTATTTGTGAAAACTTAGCTACTCACAGCAATAAAATGATCTGGGATGATCCTGAAAAACTTCTGATAGGGAATGCTATCCATCTCCAGAGGGGGGAAAAAAAACTGTTGGAGTTGTCTTTCACATCAGTGTATCTGGTCTTATTTTGGGAGTTTGGTTACATATGAGTGTATTCTTACAAAAATGACCAATGTGGAAGTGTTTTGCATAACAATAAAAATAAAAAAGAAACATGAAATGTCAATAAAACGGGGTGGGGGGTGCTAAGGGTTGGTAACATAATAAGATCATATAGTGTTTCATAAATGGTTTCAAATGACCTACTAGAAGGTCTAGAAATTGCTCATGGATTGTTTCCTTAGCTTTCTTAAACTATAAAAATTGATAAAGTGGCAGAAGTTGCTTATTAGAAGAAATGAAGGTTCAGAACTAAAGTGAACAGAAATAGAAATGCAATTAATACAATGAGACTTCAGAACTTGTCCATTAATTGAAATTATTCCAAAGTTGCCAATCATCTTTTATTGTTAAATTCGGTGGTATTTTCTCAATATCTAATTTTCCTCCTTCTTGACCTTTCTTCAGCATTAAAAAATGTTGACCACTTTCTCTTCTTGGTTACTTTATATCCTTGTGGTTTTTGTGACACTGCTATTTCTTGATTCTCTCCTTACCTGTCTCATTCCTTAATAATAATAATAGAATTGATTTAGTACATTGTTTGCATAGAACTTTATAAATATCATCTTATTTTTATACTCCCCAAAACTCTGGGAGGTAGCTGATATGGATCATCCCTCTGTCTGTCTGTCTGTCTGTCTCTCTCTCTCTCACACACACACACATCCTTTCCCCCCCTAATTCTAGGTGTCTTCTAAAGCTATCACAGGTCCTCCTCATTCTCCCTTCCTTCAAGACCTCATGGGTTCATGTGGGTTCAATTATCATCTCTCTGTGGATGATTCAGTCCCACTCTCTCCTCTGAACTTCATTATAATATCTCAGCTCCCTATTGCATACATCAAATTCAGCATGCCCAAAACCAAATTTATCTTCTCCCTAAAACACAGACCTCTTCTTAATTTCCTTTTTACTTATTTCTCTATATGGTATCATCCTCCTTCTAGACACCCAAGTTCAAAATCTTGAAGTCATCTTCAACACCTCACCTTTACTCAATATTGTCAGTTCTATCTCCAAAATATCTCCTCTGTGCTCACTTTGACCACCAACAGATTGCAATAACTTCTAAAACAGTTACCCTGATTCCTCTTCAATCCATCCATCCTTCAAACAGGGAACAAATGATTTTCCTTAAGCCTGATAACCATAGCATAGCTCCATTTTGCCTCTAGAATCAGTGAGGAACTTTTTATTAAACATATATTTATACACGTTTATGACCTGGCTTTAATCTACTTTTTTACATATAAATTCACTTCTAGCATTCTATGGTTTAGTCAAACCAGACATTTTATACTTCCTCACATATGATATTCCATCTCTCATATTTGCAAAGCACTTCACATTTTTTATTTTATTTTGCAAAATGATAAAGACTCTAAGAATCAGATATCAGTAGGAAATATAATCCATGCATGAAATATATATGTGAAGTGTTTTTCAAAGTTTAAAGTGCCACATAAATGATAGTTATTTGTTATTATGGTTATCCTTGTCATCATCATAATCATCATCATCTTTCAAAGATTAGCTTAAGATTTCCCTCCCATATGAGGGATGTGCCTTCCTAGTTTTCCCCTATCCCCAATTTGCTAGTGCTTCTCTTTATACCTTGTATTACCTTTCATATATTTTGTAAATATTTTGCATATACTTATATTTGTCTATATTTTTTCTACCAAATAGACTACAAGCTCCTGAGACGGAGACTCTTTCATTTTTCTATGAAAAACGTTTGTATTTCTGGTCCCTGAAACATAGTTAGGACTATATTCATTGGTTGATTAGTCAAGATAGATTTTGTCTATGTATAGTGAATAATATAAAATTTTGCTTTAAAATGTTTTATTCAGCAATTCTATTTTACTATAAATTCTTTTAAATTGTTATCTATCAGTAACATTTTTGTTAAAACACCAGTTTTTAAAATAAAGAAATCCTTTGTAAGTATTTGTTATTGCCCATGCTTCACTTGTGAGCTGACATTGTATTCAATCCTCTTTGCAACATCTGAAGGATTTATATGAAAGAGATTGTATCACTACAAATGCTGAATTTGGATATAAGATGAGGAAAATGCTGTTGAAATAGATAAGCTAGAAGAAAAGATCATGTTTTCAGGGGAAAATATGCTTTAAGTAATAAAGTACCAAGGGATAAAAAAACAAAGAAAAAATGGATATAAGAATCAAATTGTTTCTAAAGTGAATGTTTATCAAAGGTTTCCATGAGGTCTAAGCATCTTTAAGTGCCAAGTTATTGGCTTCCTGCAGATTATATGATCCACAATCAAAATGAATTATTGAAATGTCTACCAACCAACAATTTACTTACATCAAGTATGCTGTTATTTCCATACTCTCATATAGAGTGTTTGTGAAATTAATGTAGGGGCATTTATTTTTAACGGTGATATTTTTCACAGGTATTTAATATATAGCTGCTACCAGTGAATTCAGAATTATTATGGCTCATTGTACTTCTTAAAGTTTTACTAGAGAGCTTCTACTTAATAATGGAGGAATAATTCCACCTCACATCAAGCCAATTTTCACTATCGTTTGATGTATAAGCAAGCATTGCTTGCAAATTCAGATGCCTACATTAACATAAACTATTCCAATAGTACTCATACTATTTTTAAGGCTTAATAACTGATTTTTATTGTGTAGGGATCCTATTTCCAGTGCTATTTTCATGTGGCAGAGTTTTTTTAATATAGGCAAATAAAGTTCATATGACCCCAGATTATGTTGTATAAAAATGAAAAATAAATACTGGGAACCAATTATCTGAGTCATATTGACATTTATTGTGGAGAGTTGCAAATTACAAAATGTCATGGTCCAGGTCCATCCCAGCTCAGCTAAAGACCCAGTGCTTGTGTGTTAATTAGTATATATAGAGTAAAATTACACAGAATCTCCACCCCCTTGAAAGGAGAGTGGATTTCATCACTTCTCAGAAGGGATGACCAGAGAAGGTCTCTTCTATGATGTAATGATTTATTCCATGTATGATAAAAGCCAGGGTCATCCTTATGGCTTCAAAGCCAGCTGAAATGTTATACTATTTGGACTCCTTCTGAGATGCTGGACACATGTACATCTTCCCTTGCCAAAGATATCTTGCCAACAATTTTCAGAGGATTTTTGTGTGATTTTTGCCCTCAAATTGTGATTATTGATGATCAATCATCATTTACATTATTCAATTAATTAATGACTTGGGTTATTCTTTATTATTAATTCTATTTTGATTACTAATTATAATTATAATATTGGTGATCTAAGAGGATAACATGCAGAACTTACACACACAAAATATCAATAAAATAATGAATATATCATAATTAAAGGAGCTTAAGTAAATTATCTTTTTACAACTGGGAGATGATGTTAATATTTGTTTTCAGAGAAACAATATTTGATGTTCTGTAATGTGGTTCCTATAATTAGGAAAAATGAAACAACTGATGAAAACATTCAAGTTGAACTGTAAAAGCTATTTTTGATGTATTAATACTTGTTCCTTCTTTAGCTGATGCTTTCCAGGGTACTGATGCAAAGACTGTCCTGCAAGGGAACTTTCTGGAACTCATGTTTGTTGAATTTAGAAGTTATAAACAAAGCAAGTGTATATGTAAAACCCTGGAGAAGGTCCACAGGATAAGTAAGACATTGTCCCTGCCTGAACTCATCAGGGCACTGAGCTAGCATATGCATGTGCTCAGAGATTTATAATGCAAAAATCATGCTTTATAAGCACATTAGGGAAATGCAAATCAGAATGTTGGGTGATAGATAGGGGTTGGGGTGATACTGACTGGATGGACTAGTGAAGGCTTTATGGAATAGATGCCATTTATAGCAGAATTTAAATGATGCAAAGAAACAAAATTTGCAAAAATGAGTGGGAGAATATAATAAAGAACATAACATTAATACTTATTAATAATAATTATTTTATAAAATATTTGAAGTTTTACAAATCAGTTTTTATACATCATCTCATTTGTGTCTTATAAAATTATTTGAGGTAAAGAAAGGGCAGGAGGGTAGTACTGTGGATAGAGAGCCAGGCCTGAAGCCAAGAAGACAAGTCTTCCTGAGTTCAAATCTGGCTTCAGACACTCATTGTGTGACCCTGGGTAAGCCACTTAACCTTGTTTGCCTGTTTCCTCATCTGTTAAATGAGCTGGAGAAGAAAATGGCAAATTATTTCAATACCTTTGCCAAGACAACCCCAAATGGGGTCATGAAGAGTCAGACATGACTTAATGGTAACTGAACAACAACAAAAGCACTTTAGGACTAATCTTCATTTTATAACTAATGATCCTGGGACAAGAGCATCAGTGGTTTACCACTATTCACAGAGCTATCAATCAATCAACTAATATTTAGGGTCTTTCACATGCCAAGCATCTAGAGAGGCATTGGGTATACTAGTATTAAAAAGGAAATATTCCCTTCACATAATAAGCTTAAACTCAAGTGGAGGAGATGATAAGAATATATAAAGTAAATAAATAACAATAATAGCTTTATTTGAAATCAGGTCTCTCTGACTCCAAATTCATGCCACACTATCTTTTCTAAGATAACAAAAGACTGAGACCAGATGCCATGGGGCATGATCTGGTAATAATGTGTAGTCCAGTTTTGCTAAAACACAGAGTAAATAGTGAAGAGAATGATGAGATAAAGCTGGCAGATTAGTTAGGGTAGTGCTAAATTAGAAGTCTTGCTAGATAATAGAGAGGGGAGAGAAGAGAAGAAAAATTTATAAAAAGCTTATCATGTCCCAGACATTGTGCTAAGCTATTTATAAATATTTTTATTTTAAGATAATATAAAATCAATAAGGATTTTTGAACAAAAATTATACAACTCAATCTACAAATGAGGGAGATAAATCTGACACATCTTGAGAAGGATTTATATTTGGGAGTACGGTGTTAGTACAAAAAATTTTTTAGGGATGTCAGGATAGATATGAGGAATTTTCATAGGCAGTGTTGTGTATATGGTATTGCTTTAAATGATTCCAACTAAATTATTCTACTAACTTGCTAATTCACATTGTTTACATTGCTATGCACTATTTGTAGAAAAAATCAGGTAACAATATATTTCCTGGCTAATTAGGATATTATCCTGGATTTAGACTAAGGAAGACCAGAATTCAAATCTAACCTCAGACATTTCCTAGATGTTTGCTGCTAAGCAAATCACTCTTTGTCTCAATTTCCTCATTTGTGATATGGTGATAAAAATTGTACCTGCCTCCCGAGTAAATGTTAGTTATTAATATTATAAGAACAGTTTCTTATTCAAAAGATTGAATGGTTGTACACAGTAATAGCAATAATATATGATCAACTGCAAATGATTTGACTATTATCAGCAAGAGAAGCATCTAAGACAAATTCATGGAACTCATGACAAAAAGAGTAATTCACCACCACAGAAGAAATTGAGAGTCAGAATGAAGATTAAAGTATACCATTCTTCACTTTATTTCTTTCATGAATTTTTCTCTATAACAAGTTATATATGTCTTGTATTACAACATGACAAGCATGGAAATAGTATTGTATGGTAGCACATGTACAAACTATATTGCATTTCCTACCTTGGGGAGGAAAGGAGAAAGGGAGAGAGGGAGAGAAAGAACATGGATTATAAAATGTCAGAAAATTATTATTAAAATTTACCTACATGTAAAAAAAAATAAAATAGAATGGATTCCAGTCACCTACAGAATGAAGCCCAAATGCCTATGCCTATCATTCAAAGTCTTTTATCATCTAGTCCCATTCTTATTTTAAGATCCTATGCCTGTTTTTTCATAGATCCTATGTTCTAACTATCAATTCCACTTTTCCACTAATCTCTTCCTGCATTCTGCCTCCTTTTATACTATTCCCTCATCCACATCTTTATCTTCTGCACTATTTTCTTTCTTTCAGCTCCAGCTCAGGTGTCTCCTAACATTTCGGCCAGTGTTCTACATGTAATATGGCTTCGTATATGAATAAAGTGACAAAAATGAAAGAACTCAAGATGAATTGTAAATTAAGAAGACTTGCTCCACATATAAAGAAAAAACACATAAAACTAACATTTTTCCAATTTATTCCCTGTTTTTACTCAGGGTGAAGGACACTCTATTTGTTTATTTGTCATGAAAATGCTGGCAAAATCTCTTTAACATTGCTATGATTTCTTTATAAGCTTTTTGTATACATAAAGCTCTTTGAAGCTAACTTTCTAGAAAAAAAAAGACAGTAGGATCTGTGAAAATAAATAGATTTTGGCTCAGATTGCAATCCGAATATGTAAATGTGCACTGGGTATGTTTCAAGACTTGCAAAATTAATTTTCCATAGTCAGGGCAGAGATAGAATGGAAGAGCAATGTGTAATACTATAATAGGATACCAACTATTCAAAGCAAAGTTAAGATTAGATTAATTAGAAAAGCGTGGGTTTCTTAATTATATCACTGTAGAAACAAAACAATATTAACTTGCTATTTTCAATCAGGACAGCGGATCAGATTAGACAAATTTTTTTGTTTCAGGAGATATAGACAAACAGATCGTGGCATAAAAAAAGCCCAGGGACCAATTAGATTTTCTCTGAGATTAATTGCAACATTAAGTAAACCAAACAAAACCAGTATGAGGCGATATCACACAAGTGGGTCTAATCATTTTTGAGTGAATTTAAATTCACTAATACTTGATGAATTTGATTTAAAATAAAAATCTGTCACATGAATTTCACAGTTGCTCTTGCTGTTTTACTACATCTTTCCAGAGAATTTATCCTTCAATAAAGCCATGAACATTTTTAGGCCAGATGATACTAATTTTTCCTTTGAGAACCTGAGCTGGTCAGATTCTATTTAGGAGTTAGATATTGTTTGGATATAGTCAAAACACTTTAGAAACTACACTAGTTGTGCAGCGTACTAGAAGATCAAGTGAACAAACTCCCCAAATACCCAAACGACCCAAAAGGATTCAACTCACTCAATAAGTGGTAAGAAAGTTGGCCTTTTAAATTTTTTCCTCAAGAAACTTAATGGCATTTTTTTTCCTATTTGGATTTTAGGCTATATGAATGAAGCAATAGTAGAGAAAAGGCTATATTTGAAATTAGAAGACTGTTCTAATTCTCACTCTGCTAATTCCTCCCTGGGTGAATTTGAGCAAGTTATTCTCCTTTTTGGTTCTCAGTTTCCTCATTCATAAAATAAAAGGATGGAAATACATGATTTCTAAAGTTCTAACTAAATGTCTAAATTCTGGGATACTGGCCCAGACCTTTTTTCTACATTTTCCATTAAAACAGAAGTTTCTAAGTTTTGTTTTTCATCATGAACCCATTCTCAGAGCATGCCTAGTGATTGTTGAGGCTTATAATTAGTTGGATGATGATGATGGATGATCTAAGGAAAAATCTGGAGGGAGGGAGGGAGAGAGAGAGAGAGACAGAGAGAGAGAGAGAGAGAGAGA
>NC_058130.1:396903105-397016017 GCF_016433145.1 Gracilinanus agilis
GAGAGAGAGCACCATGACAAAGAAGAAAGAGTGGACTTGACTCAGAGGTATTGTGACTTTTGTGAATTTCAGTAGAGGACTCTTGAAACCCAACCTTGTGTGGCTTGAGAAATTTGGGTTCATAGTGGCTATGCTGCACAAGCATAAAAAGCAGTAATGAGGAGTACAAAGCATGTGTTTTCTCTACATTGCGTTTGGACAGTGAGTGACCTAATACCATATTGATATCTTCCTGGACAACTTCTCTGAACATTTGGGTCCAGCCATATGCTTACTGCCTGGCTCCAGCCTACCTTTCTAGGTCTCAAATGGATTTTCTTCACATACTCCACATGACAGTTAAATGGACTTACTTCACATTCTCAGGATTTTTTCTTAGGCTACCCACAGTACCTGGAACATATTCTCTCTTCACCTTGGTCCCTTAGAAACATTAACTGTATTTGGTTTTCAAATTCTCAGCTCAATCCATAAATCACATTAAAAAAAATCCTTGCTTTCTGTCTTAGCATCAAAATTGGTTCTAAGGCAGAAGAGTCATAAGGGCTAGGCAATGGAGATAAGTGACTTTCCTAGGGTCACACAACTAGGAAGTAGCTGAGGCCACATTTGAACCCAGGACCTTTTGTTTTTAGGCCTGGCTCTCAATTCACTGAGCCATCTAGCTCCCCTGCCCCACAATAGGTCACATTATACATGAAATCTTTCCATACCTATTCCACCTTGACCTCTCCAGTTTTTAGCTTTCTCTCCCTCCTCAAATTCTCTTGTATTTACTTGCTTGTAAAAAGGCAATAGTATCCCTCTCCCTAAAGCTCTAACTATAATAGCTTCTTAAGAGCAGGGAAGTTTTGTTTTGTTGTGTCTTTGCATCCTACAGAGTTCATGACAGTGTTTGACAAATAGTAGGAGCTTAATGAATGATTATTGAATTTAATTGAATTACCTAGAAGCCCTGGCCAAGGTATCCTTCACAGCCCACACTCACTGTAACTTCTTGACTCACAGGATCCTAGATTATAAACCAAGTTAGTGGCAAAGTTCCCAGGAAGAAACAGCAGGGTCTTGGCTTATAGCTAGTTTCACAGATTTCATATAATATAACTTTTGGAAGAGACCTTGGAGGCTATCTATTATAACCCACATCTGATGGGAGAATTCTCTTTATATGCTTACCAAGGCATTATGCAGCCTTTGATGAAGAACTCCAGAGAGGGGCCCCATTACCTTCCAAAGCAGCCCATTCAGTTTTTTAATATATCCAATTCACAGAACTAAAAATTCCCTGCATAGAACTAAAAATGACCCTTTCCCAAAGTCTATACATTGCTCCCGATTATTTCTTTTAGAGCTATACGAAAGATGTCTAATAATTATCATAGATTCATAAATGGAGATCATCTCAGAGAGTCATTTATTCTCAGTAGGGCCCAAAGATTTGAAGTAATTTAGCCAAGGAAACCCAGATAGTAAATAACAGAGCCTGGATTTCATCTTCCCTCTACATTAGCAGTATTGTTTCCACTGACACATGCATACCTCTCCATGAGAATCATTCAAATAATTTTGGACAATTCTTATATTTCTCTTTTTTGCTATTATTTTATCTTCTCTAAGTATATTCCCATATTCTTCATTGAGTTCACAAATGACAAATGATCTTGCTGCCATTTACAATCCCTAGGATCCTTCAATTGTTAGTACCTTTCCCAAAAGATGGCAGTGAGAAATGAACATAATACTCCAGTGAGATTTTAGCCAAAGCTGATTACAGTAGTCTAATTGCCTCCTTCCTGTATGTTTGACTTACTTAAAGCAGTTTAAAAAGTCTCATGGTAGCAGTGATGTTAAACTTATCTTTGCTTATGATACCAATACCAGCCCCCATTCCTTTTTCATTGCCTTGACCTAAGCATCTTGGCCTGTTTATGGCATCTCTTTATACCTTTCTTTTGGATGTGTCCTACCTTATGATCAGTTTCAATAGCAACCTGAAATCTAGGGTCTAGAAGCAAAGAGAAGGAGATGGAAAACATTTGATGATAGAAGGATTTTGTACTGAGTATTCTTTTGTGTTTATATTAATAGGGTTGAAATGTCTTTGGCAATACTACAAAAATATTTTATTTAGAAACTTGTTTTATGTTTTGCTGTTATTTCAACAAAAAGAACCATCTTTTGATTGTTTTTAATAACATAATGGATCAGAAACACAGATCTGAAAATATAGCAGAATTTTAAATAAATGTGTTTTGGGAAACTATTTTTTTACAAAATGTTGATGTACCCAATATTCTTAGAATTGACTTCAAACTAGATAAAGAAAGTGTACAGTGAATGTACATCTTAGAAGGAATTGCAAATTGTCTAGTATGTTCATCCTAGTCTCTCTGATTTTTCCTGATAAATCTCTTTTTCTGCAAATAGGTGCTGATTTTGTTCTCAAACTGACATAAGATTTGCACATTCACAAATATTTAATGTAGTTTGGAAGAAGTTTAAATGTTTGGGCTTAAAAGACTTTTTCTAAATATAATGTGATTGGGAGAACCATAGGTTCAAAAGGGGCATGATTAAATAGACTAAATAACAAAAGATATGATAGGGTGGTTTAGGACTGTAACAAAACACCTTCGTGAGTGAAATGAGTTCTAAGACTCAAATCTATGAATTATATGAGCATGACCTTAATCTAAGGAGTTAAAAGCACACCTCAGATGTTTAATAAGTGTTTATTTAAACCTTCATTCCATTGATTACTAAGGTTTTAACACTGAAAATTTAGCTATATTTATTATTATGTTATCTTATGCAAAATCTGGCACTACTGTTCATTTTTCATCTTTCAAATGAAAAATCATAGACTAGAAAAGACAGTGCTTTTAATTGACTAGACTAACACTACTGAGAGAAAGTGATAGCTAGATAGAATTGAAATCTCACAAATCTAGAGTTCTATCCTGATTGTTGAACTACTAATTCACCTATAAGGATAATAGATTACATTTAATAAGATTATATATGCACACATACACATATACATATTCATTTACATATACATATATATGGAGAGAGAGATTGAGAAAGAGAGGCAGAGAGAGAGCACTCTTTAAAAGACCACAAAGACTATGAAGCCTGACTTCATTTTTATAAGTGAATAAATGAAGGCTTGTCAGCTATCTAAGATACTTAAGTTTTACATTTCAAAAGCAAAACCGAACCCAGGTCCCTTGACCCTTTCTTCTGTACCATTTCTTAGGATATCTAAGACCTAGAAAACACTGTAAGAGAATTAAATATATATATATATATATATTGATATTGATATTTTAACTTCAAATAGTAAATGGGAAAGAGAAAGAGTTGAATGACCAATGATTGTTTTAATTCTATTCTCAAGACTCAAACTCACCCATTTCCTCTCAGGCAACTTTAATCATATGGCTTTTACTTGCTTTTAATTCCAAATGAAATTCTCCTCTTTTACCTGTGCAGTGGCCTATATCCCCATTAGATCAATGTGCTTATTTGGATTTTTTCTATAAAGTTTCTGTTCCTACCAAATGGTGGAATTTGGGATGGAAGTGAAAGATCAGAAAGTAGTGAGGATTTCCAGTGAGGACTGGATTGCCATCTCCAATATTCTTCATAGGCTGATATCTGCTTCTAATCTGACTGGAGATTTGTGACGAAACATAACATAATCGATTTTTATTTTGACACTAGTACCCTAAGCTCCATAAATTATCATCCTCAATATAATTCTCTTCCATAACTTTTTCAGGAATAAGCCCAGACCTCTTAGTTACCATGTACCAGAGACAGCTGGTTTCACCCTGTAGATCAGCTTCAAGGAAGCACAAACCACTTAACAAGTTGATTCACCTCAGCTGGGCTCTCTTTGACCCTATGACCATTCCTAATGATTGAATGGTCCATCATCTGGCTCAGAGCATCCCTTCATAATTAACAAGTTCCACTTCAACACACCATTCCTGATGTTGCTCTCTGTTGGGGTTTAGGCTCTGTTGATTCTCCAGGGTCATTATCATTTGTTAGAGCTTAGCACAAAGCTATCAAGACCTTGTCATGCCCTGCTTGAACTGAATCAGCTGCCAGATATTTATTGACAGAGCCCAGGACCTAAGTGCTCTCCTCAACAGAGCTGACAAGGTCAGATCAACTCATAGGTAATAATGAAACTGATCCAAACAGGCATGCTCCATGATGGTTTGACATCTGTCTGTGTTTGTCCTCCTCTTTCCAATGTATTCATTTCAGTTTTAAGTCCCAGATCGTAAAAAATGTGTGTACTGGCTTTTCTCATCTGGAAAGAAAAGGACTAAGGGTTGGATTAGATGACCTCTCCATCTTTTTCTGCTCTAATTCTATGATTTCATGAAATAATTGGGACTTGGGTCTTCTGATTGTAGCTCTCATTTGGAAGTAGGGTTTTAAGAATCTAATATTGTTACATGTTCTGTCATGCACTGGTTTGAACAACAAAAGGCACATCTGGAGCCATTATCAACTTGGCAATGCTACTTTTCTTCCCATGTATTCTCTTTTGGTTTCTGAGATAGTTATTGGGTTTCTCAGTGTGGGTTTCCCTCATCCACTTTTGGCATCTGCCCATGGAAAAAATTAAGAAAAGGCTTAAATTAAGCAAGTCTATACTACAGACTAATTGTTTTAATTAATCTTTATGTATTAGTCTAGGTTTGATTGAGAACTTTTCCTTTGAACCACAGATATATAAGAACCTTTCACATTATTTTAACATTTTTGCATGTTGAACTGTTGGGTTGGTTTAGGGAAGTAAAGGGGAAAAGAAGAAAGAAAGAAGGTACTCTGTATATTCTCTAAGCCTTATGTTATCAAAAGGATTTGAGTGTTCAAATAATAAAAATATTCCACAGAAATTTAAAAATATCCTTGCCAACTTTCTACTCCAACCAACAACAAATGTAAAAAGGAAATGCTAAAATCTAGGTAAGAACCATAGAATTCAGTTTGCCTGAATATGTTTTCACTGATTTTGTTATTGTCTCCACCAGCATGGTTGACTTTGGCTTAATAAACTGCATTTACAGTGGGGCTTATCATGGGAATTGTATTGATCCTTTCTTTCCTTGCTGACATTTAAGGTAAACTGGGTCTTGTTAATGAGTGCGAGGGAAACTGAGAGACAGAGGGAGAAAGAAAGAGAGAGAGTAAAGAACAGAATAAATGGCAACTGAATTCAAAAGGGAATGTATTGTATAGCTGCAGGAAGCCAAATGTAGATATTTTCTATGCATTCAAATACTGATTGGAGAAAAGAAAAAAAAAGAGAGAGCAAAGATCTGACAGTCATCTCCAAGATGGAGCATTTTGTTTGAAGAATCTTGCTTGTCAAAAAGAAGACAAGTTGTGGGCACCAGTCTATTGGAGGTATTTCATACAGATTGTATCAACAGGAAGGAAATTAGGGAAAACTAAGGCAACTATTTGAATATTTGAGGTGGGGTAGGTGACTTATTCCCTTGAAACAGCCACATAATTGAGACAAAGGATTAATTTTTATCCAAAGAACTATCTAAATTTTCCATTTTATTATGTCAGTGGACTATGCAAACAAACTTTTTCATTGAAATTTATTTTCTTCATTCCTTTTATTTTTTCTTCATATTTTAAGCAAGCTTGAAACAGCTTGGATAATACACATTTGGATCATTGGGCAGTATGACAAAAACAACAATTAAGGAAGCACATCAATGACAGAAAGAAGGAAATAATTTCATGAGAGCAAACTTCACAGTTAAAAAAGAATTTGTATTACCTTTTCAAGTATGTCCTTAACTACTACAATAGAGAAAAGAACAGTGAAGACATGATACTGTCCTACAATTAACAACATGAGGGTCAGAATGGTATATGTGAACACATTTATGTATATTTGTTTATGACTTCCCTTTTCCCCATCATTGTTCTGTGTATTTCCTTTGTTTACTTATCTGTGAACAGATGATATTGATAATATTCTGATTATTTAGAGAATTACATTAAATGAGTGGTAAAATATGCCATATACAGATTATCTATTTTTAAATAATTAGTTTATTCAACACCAAAACTATTCTGAATAAAGTTTAATTTTTCTTCAAGTTCTATCTCAACAACATCTAATTAATATTATTATTAATGATGAAAATAACAGTAATAAAATAACTTAAGGGTTTTCAAATAGCTTTACAAACATAATCTAATTTTATCCTTTCAATAATGCTGGTAGGTAGATTTTTTTACATTAGGTTATGCCAAGAGTATATGTATATGTGTCTGTATGTTTATGTTTTAGAATAAGACTGGGGAGGGTGAGGTTGTCTTACTTATTACTGAGTCTTACACTGGCATAAGCCTATCAAGATCTATTAAGGTATGCAACCTCAGTCTTTGACATCTTTTCCTACCTCTCATTCCCTAAATTGGGCTCAACATGTATTATGGATCCAACTGGAAGGAACCTGTTAGCAAAACTGCATATTCAATCATTTATTGATGGCTTGCTTTCAATAATCCATTATTTAATTAAAATATAATGATTTGTTTTAAAGTTTCTAACTGGTTAACTTATGAAGGATAAGAGACCTCAAGACTCCCAGGAGAGTTGAGCTACATGGAAAGAGAGTTGCTGCGTAAATTTGAGAGAACACAGTGGAATTAACTTGACATAGTAACAGATGTTGGATAGTCTTTCTCTATTCAAGCCTGAGTCAGGTTGCAGGGGGTCTGTCTTTAGGATGTCACTAATTCATATTTCTCAAAGATGTTTGGGACCTAGGATCTCTAAAAGCTTAGGGTATATTTTCAGGCAAGAATCGTTCCTATTGATTAAGCAACACTGAAATCCGTCTACACTTTGGACTCATCAAAAAACCCAGAAACAAACCGATTGTAACAACAAAAGCAAAAGCATATCTCAATAGCAACAATAACGATGACAAAAACTTATCAGTTCAGATGTCTAAAGAAATAAAGGAGATATTTTGTTACAAGACTCTTATTGTGAGTTCATTCAGTTTCATAACATTTTCTTCTCAACTCTTACATTTGAATATATCAATCTTTAAATCACTTTACACATCAAGGTTTCTTCTTAATACTATCCTAAAATGAGTATTTCTTCAAAAATCTATTAGAAATATGAATAGGGTATATATAAAAGTTGTATATCCACAGGGCTTATCTAAATGTGGCTGTTGTGAGGCATGGATAGATATCTTTGGAATCTTGCCCAACCCCCTTGAAGGGTTTTAATGTTTGTTTTAAAGTTCCTAATTTTATTCTCTTCTGAGAGAGGAAGGTTCTCAGAATATAGTTACATCTATATGCCCTCCTAAATATGGCTACGTTAGAAGCATTTGTTTAAGTTCAAAAGTTTCCCAGTTCCTATCCCTGAAAGAAAAACGTTACCCCAAGCTGATCCCCACAATCTCAACTCCTTCCCACCAAATGCTAGTAATATAAAATGTTATTATGAATAGTGAATAATTTGTAAAGACTTTTGTCCAGGCAGTTTGCAAATGAATATCACAAAAATAATAGAAAATACAGAGTGAATGAGTTCATCTACTGGGAGTGAAATATCTTAGTTCAACAAATAAAATGCCCTGATATCATCCAACGGGAAATTCCCTGAAGTCTCTAGGCAAGCAAAGTTGGAAAACAGAGGCATGTCATGAACAATAAACTAAGATGGCAAATTACTTTTTTGTTGCTAATAATTCCCTTCCACTAGGAATAGTGTTTAATAGAAACGGGGACTTCACTGCGTACAGCACAAGAAAATATAGGCTGCATATTCATATTTTTAAAATGTACATGCTCCTTATATTTTGCTTTCCATTTATGTCTCTCACAAAAGAACGTGTGAAAAAACATGTCTCTCTCAAAGAAGCAGGTACCAAAAACGTGTCTCCTCTCCAAAATTCTCAAACCAACTCTGTTTCTCCCATAGGTACACACAGATTTATGAATCATATGGAAGCAGAAACATGTAAAAAACCCAAGTTATGGGTATATTAAAGGGAAAAAATACCTCAAAAGTTAACAATTAAAGCAACAATCAGTTATAGTGCCTAAAGAACAATAAGTTCAGCTCCCAATTACTTCTTAATCACTAAGAAATACATTACAATAGGAATGATGTATAACAGGAAAGAAGAGACCACAATGCACCCACATGACAACAAAATGTAGGCTGCATATTCTTTCTTTGAAATGAATATCTTAAATTTCAGTAAGTATTTACTGAACACCTACTATGAGCAAGGTCTTTAGCTAAGCTATGAGGACACAGAAGAAATGATCTCTGGGTTCAAAACACTTATAGTCTAGATAGCATGGAGTTATAGGGTCCCCTAGACACGCCAGGTCTCTAGAAGAATCCCAGGTCAAAGAGTACACAAGGCATTTCCTGATCCTGCACCCAGGAGTGCTGATGATGAAGAAAGATGGCCCTGATGTAACTAAAGGGATAAAATGCATAAACTAAAGATTCTCTCAGAGATACATTTTCTTCTCTTTTGTTTTAGGTGCATTTCCTCAAGTCTTCTGATAAAGGTTTTTACCACAGACATGTCTCTTCTGTTTGCATCTCAAACATCACTAGATTCTCTGAGATATGTTACTCAGGCTCCTTTATGATCAGAGTTTAACATGTAAAAAACAAGGTATATGTGCTTCTACCCCAAAGTAGAACCAGGGAATGTTACCTAATCCTCCTTATTCATCACCCTCCCTATCTTCCTTTCCAGGTCATGTAGTCTCTGTTCCTTTAAGGCTATGGTGGTGAAGTTATGGCACACATGCCAGAGAAGTCATGGAAAGTCCTTTCTGTGGGCACACATGCTGTAGCCTGCCAGAGTTCATTACTAGAAAGCCAGAGGGACTTGAGAGTGAGCTACTCCCTTCCCTCTCTCCACTGTACCTGAGGACATTTTTTCACATTACCTACCCCTCTGCCCCAATATGAGCACTTCCTCTCTCTCCTGTCTGGGGTAAGGTGGGGCACTCATCTCTGAGATGGGCAGGGCAAAATGTGCCATCTCTAAAAGGTTCACAATCACTGTTTTAAGGTATCCTGGACTCCCTCTCCTCAGACAGGCAGACTTCATTTGCACCTGCCTCTCAGCCATTCACTCATTAAATTCCTGTATTTTTAAAGATTCATTGGAGCCTAGTAATTCTTTAAGAGGGTATCCTCCCCAAACCAGAAAATATCAAGCTCTCCTATAGCATTAAGGGGCAAACCACTCTTTTGTCTTGGCCAAAAAAATACCAAATGGGTTCAAACTGTTGAAATGATTTAAAAACATCTAGTCATTTCTAGGAAAAAGGAAATTATGATATTTAATTAATTATGATATTTAAAATGTTGCTCTAGACATACTGTTTTTTGAAACATTAATGAAAGTTACTTGAGGTTGGGGCCTTTTTTCTTCTTTTTCTTTCTTTTCTTTCTTTGTTTTTTCTTCTTCTTCTTCTTCTTCTTCTTCTTCTTCTTTCTTCTTTCTTCTTCTTCTTTCTTCTTCTTCTTCTTTCTTCTTCTTCTTCCCCCCTTTTTTTATATCCTGATTGCTTTGCCAAAGATAGTGGAATGGTTCAAAGTTTCCTTCTCTAAGCTCATTTTATACTTGAGGAAACCGAGGCAAATGGGTTCAATGACTTCCCCAGTATCATATAACTAGAAATATCTGAAGTCAAATTTGAACTGAGGAAGATGGATCTTTCTGATTCAAGTCCCAGGACTCTATCCACTGTATACCTTACTGGCACTAAGAAGGAGCTTAATAAATGCTAGCTAACTTTTTGATTGGAAACAAGGATATCATTAACATTTACACTACTCTAACATTTGACACCTCTGATTTTTAATTTGCTATGCAAAGCAGGTGATAAATACAAAATCTAGGTGAAATATAAATATATAAAACTGAAGAGATAGTATCAGCTGTCTCATTAAGGAGAGAGGGAGAGAAGGAAACTAATCACAAAGGGGAAATGCACTTCCAGTACTTCCAAAACAGGATTCAGGGGTGCTGACAATAAAAACCAAGGAAGGAAGTAAAACCACCTTTCTCAAATATCAAATAAAGCACTCTTATTAAACACCTATCATACAAGATATGATGACTGTCTTCAAGGAGAATTTTCCCACAGGTGCCTTAAGTCATAAGGATCAAATCAAATTGAGATTCCAGGAAAAAAACAACAACATAACTTCTTGTACACTTCCACATCTTTGCATTCATGTTTCCCTTGTTCTATGGACCAAGGCATTCCTCACCAGAGACCTCCAATATGAATCAATAAACAAACAAACAAACAAAAAACTCTTTTAAGGCTTCACTCCATCCTTACTTCTTGGAACGAAGGTGAGATAACTGGTAAAGTGAATATGAAGAAAATAACCTTAGAGCTCCAGACTAGATAGACTATACAATCCAAAACAGATCTCTATCTAATCAGAGAACCATTTTCTATATAACTCTATCCAGCTGAAATAAAGACCTTGAGTGACAATTCAGAAAGACTCATCAGTCAACAAGTCTTTGTTGTGAAGACTCATTCACCTATTACTGGCCCACCTACAGTCTTTAGGCAAGTGTTCCTAACCTCAGTGTTCCTACTAAATGAAGGAACTCTCGCTGTTAGCCTCAGCTATAACTAGCTCACTAAGTGTCTGCCTGATTCTTGATCTATCCTCTTCAGTCCTGTTCTTATTCCTAAGGGCACCTCCTGCCCCATAGTGGCTCCCTATAAGTCATCAACCAGTTTCTTTCACACTTGTCAGCTTTTAATTGGCCATTTTGCCCCACCTGCTGGCTGAAATCTACCTAGTTAGGAAGCTTCCAAGACCTGAGGCAAGGCACAACAGGGTATCTCAAGACTGAGAAAAAAATGAAAGCATAAATACATTCAAGGAATATGTTCCACTTTTTTCTTCCCCCAACAAAAGCTACAAAGCCCTACTACTATTCATAAATAACAACAACATAAAGGGTTCTTGGACCTTATATTTTATTCTTAGCATAGTTCACTATTACTTATTCATTAAGACAACATTTCAGATTTGCCTCTAATGGATACATGCTACTTACCAGCAAATAACAAAGATAAATGCAGCCAGTTGAATTAAATAAAGAGAAACAGTCTCTATACCATTTATAGTTTTCAATTCAAACTTTCAGGAAAGGTCACTTGCAAGGAGACGGTTATTTCTCAAGTGCTAAACCTGACTCTTTGTTCACATAAATTGCTACTCAATCACAGGCATTCTGGGTGCTCAGGAAAAGAAAAGGTTTTGAGAATGTTAGAAATTGTTTAACACTGATCCATCTTAGCAAAAAAAAGAAGTGAAGATAACTCATGAGAAAGGAGAGTGTCATCTTGTTCTCAGAAAACCTTTAATAGTAGAATAAGATAGCTTGTTTGCATTATAATAGACTACTCTATTGTTTTAGTCAAATCTACTATGGTCTTCTTTATTGAAAAGAGAGTCCAAGAGATATGAGATCAGAGGACAAACAAAGACTAGAGAGCCCACCTTGCTGCCTCAGAGGCAACTAGCTTTCCTTCCAGTCCTCTAGAATCATAAATAATGCATGCATTTAAGACCCTAGCTAGGTAAATCTGAGCATCTGAAGTTTGTCAAGCTGGCTTTGGGGATACATTTTCACAACCATTCTGGAGGGCCATTTGGAAATATGCCCAAAGGGTGAAAAAACTGGGTGTACCTTTTAATCTAACAAAACCACAACCTGGTCTGCCTTCTAAAGAGATCAAAAATAGTGGAAAAGGATCTACTTGTACAAAAAATATTTATAGCATCTCTCTTTTTTTAAAAAACCCTTAACTTCTGTGTATTGGCTCCTTGGTGGTAGAAGAGTGGTAAGGGTGGGCAATGGGGGTCAAGTGACTTGCCCAGGGTCACACAGCTGGGAAGTGTCTGAGGTCGGATTTGAACCTAGGACCTCCCATCTCTAGGTCTGGTTCTCAATCCACTGAGCTACCTAGCTGCCCCCATATAGCATCTCTTTTTGTGGTGGTAAAGAACTGGAAATTGAAGGGATGTTCAGTTGGGGAATGACTAAACACATTGTGGAATATACTTGTAATGGAATGCTAGAGTCCATAAGAAATGACAAATAAGATGATCACAAAAAACCTGGAAAGACATATCAAGTGATATGAAATAAACAGAACCCATATGTTGTCCACAATAACAATAGTCTATAATGATCAATTGTAAATGGCAACTATTATCAACCAGGCAAGGATCCAGTGCAACTCCAAGGGACACATGATGAAAAAGGTTGACTATTTCCATACAAGGAACTGATGGATCCTGAATACACACTGAAGCATACTATTGTTTTATTTCATTTCCTTCATGAATTTTCCTATATTGTATGTAATATGTCTTGCTTCACAAGATGAAAAACATGAAAATATATATTACAATGTATGTACAACCTATATTATGTCACCTGCCTTCTTTGGGAGTGGGGAGAGGTGGGATGGAGAAAGAAAACATGGATTGCAAAATGTCAAAAAATGATTATTTAAAATTGTAGAGCTATCGTTTGAAAAAATAAAATTTAAAAAATAAAATAAAGTAATATTTATAGGTAATCTAAAAAATTCTTGAATATTCTCCTTTCTCTCTGCTCAACCCCTCATAGCCTCATCATTCAAACCTCTATTATCTCTCACTTCAAACATTTTGCAATAGTCTCCTAACTGATCCCCTACCTCAAAATTCTCCCTATTCCAATTTATCTTCTACTTAACTGCCAAGAAGATTTTTCTAAAAAGTAAATTTTCCATGTCACTCTTTGCTCATTGAGTTCTAGTAGCTCCCTATCAGTTCTAGGATCATCTATAATTTTTTTAACATTCAAAATCTTTCAGTATCTGGCACCTTCTAAATTTTTGAGGTTTCTTATACTTCATTTCCCTCCTCCACATATTCTATTATCCAGTAACTCAGGTCTACTTATCATTTTTTTCTAAACAGTATATTCCAGGCTTTATGGCTTTGCCCTGGATGTTCACTATGCTTGGGAGTCTCTGCCTGTTCTCTTCCACATGTTGTTTCTCCACCTTCCTTCAAGACAGATCCAATTCTAGCTTCTGTAAAGAGGCATTTCCCAGTCCTTCTACCTGCTAGTGCCCTCCTCTCTTATGTTGTTTTTCATTCATTCTGTATAGAGGGTGCCTCATGTGAAGAAGATATGGCATATAGAATGTGAGATGTGACAGGGAGGCCCTCAGGAAAGGTCTGTTAGTGATAGGTGACAGCATTATGCTTTCTTCAATTCCTGATTAAATATTTTGGTGATCCTACTTAGTGGCAGAGGACTCAACCTGATGATCCTCTTGCTCAACAACTGGAGCAAAAAAAATGCATATATCTGAGAGCCTTCTTCCCCCAAATATGAGAAGGCTTTGCAAATAACATTTCATTGTTTCTGATTGAAGGAAGAGATTCTTGCCCACATTTTCCACAGAGAGAAAAGAGATTGTTTAATGCTTAAGAAATTTGTCTTTAGTGAAATAAAATGTTGGAAGAAAACCTAGAATTTCTCCTTCTCTAAGGTCAATAGCCTCATTAGAGACTCTGCTCCCTTTTGCAATCAGCCAAACTCTTTTTCAGACTTTCATTTCTGGCCTTCCTCAATAAATATCTCAATCATCACAACAGCTCTATCCAAAACATAAGGAACTCTACAATTTTCCCTATCAAGTTAAATGAAATAATCTACCAAAAAGGTCCTTTAACCTCACAAAGATAAAGCACTTTTCCCACATGCCTTAAGGAACCAAATGGCTTTAATCTATACAAATGTCAGCTGCTTTTCTCATATTTTTAAATGTTTTGTGACAGTTTTTGTCATTCTTTCATTTGAAAAGGCACATTGGACACTTTTGAAGTTAGAGATAAAATGCCAAATTTTGCTGTTGCTTTAGGAAAAAAATATCTTTTGAAAGTGCTCCATCTATCTATAGAGATTACTTGAAAAAGTTCAAAAATAGGCAGCAAAAATCAAAATTACATGTATTCAGGGCCATCAATAGTCAACATCTATTGAGTGCCCACTGTGCACTGTACCTATAGTTATAATAACATGTTTTAGAATTTTAGAAGCAGTGCTATTAATAGCCAGAATTTTTTCCCTTTTTTGTCAGTGGGGTTGAATTCTCCAGATCTAATTTTAAATTACATTTTTATTCCAGACTTTTTGGTAGCTTTTATTGCCTGAATTTTCTTTTTCCTGATGACTATTCAACCCTCATGAGATAATTTAGTTTTGTTCTCACAAATATATAAACACATGTATATTGTATGTATATATACAGAATATTGTATATACACAAATGTGTATATATACAGATAATACATATATTTTATATTAAAAACACTGATAAAATTCCAAAGCATTCATTTCAACAAGCATTTCTTAAACATTTACACATACTAGGAATGTGAGAAGAAATTAATAGTGCCTGCTCTCTCAAGAGACTTATATTCTCCTAGAAGGCTACAATAGGAATAAATCAACAAATTAATTAATTATTAAATAAAAAGAAATTATTCAGTGCTTGCTGTTAGCCAATCACTGTACTAAGTTTTTGACTATGAATACAAATAAGCAAGATAGTATATACCTTCAAGTTGCTCAGATTCTAAAAAGGAAAGACATGTAAGAGACAGGTTCACAGAGATGATTGTTTTTGTCAGAGAAATCGGAGAGAAGGATGATTGTAGTCATAGGACAAATGAATGACATAGTCTTTGGGTCAATGAGGGCGAGTGGTAGTGGTGGTACTAATACAAGCATGTGGCATGGGATGTCCAGGAAATATCATGGTAGGCACGAGACCATGAAAAGATAAGGTAAATATTCACAAAGCAGAATGAAGAAATCATAAAAAGTAGTGGGATCTTTTGTTCTCATGGGAAGAAGAGATTAAAGGCAGACTGACATGGAAAAGGCTGGGAAATAGGCAACACCAATATATGTATCTATGTATATTTATGTATATATCTATGTATGTATGTATGAATGTATATATCTATTTATCTATCTAATGAGGCTCTGCTGAGATTTCAGAATTATATAAAATGGAAGTGCCCAGGTGGGAGTCAGTAGGGATCCATTTCTGGGAGGAGACATCCCATGTTTCTCTAGCAAGTGGGTTGGAGGAGCCTCTTTCCATTGGCTTTGTTGAATAAAGAGGCTGTCTTTTAAAATCACCAATTAAAACAAGAAATAAAATATGGATATCATAGCAGATTTTATGACCAACAGAGGTAGAGAGGATTATAGAAGATAAAACGGAAATTTTTAATTTTGTATAAATAAAAGGTGTAAAATTAAGTTAAGTGGAGGAAAAAATCTTTGAAGTAAGTTTCAGTGATAAATATCTCATATCCATGATATTTATATAAGGAGCTATTTCATATATATCATAACAAGAGCCATTCTCAGTAGATAAATGAAAAAAGGATAAGAATAGGCACTTTAAATGAGGAAATCCAAACTGTCAATAGCCACTTGAAAACATATTTCATATCAGTTATTATGAGAGAAATACAGATTAGTAAAAATACCAAAATTAGGGGAAAAAAGACAATTTTGTGTGTAACTTTGAGAAAATATCTAAATCTAGATCACGATCTAGATTTAACTTTTTTTGATCCTCACAACACAACAACTTTATGAGGTAGGTACTCCTTTTTGTCTTATTTTTACAGATGAGGAAACTGAAGTTGGGAGCAAAGTTTCATATAGCCATAAGTGTCTAATACACGATTCTAACTAGGGTCTCCTTGACTCCAACCTTAGCACTCTCTCCACTATGACAATTGATTAGAAAGAAGCAGAGACAAGCAGAACACCTGAAGAGTTTTTTTTTTTTCTATTCTATCATGAATTTTTTAAATGTCCATTTTACTTGGTGTTTAAGAATATAAGGTATATTTAATTAAGAGAAAAAATTCATCATGGTTTTGTCAAAATCCACCCAATATTTTAGGTAGTCATTTAAAAATTTTTACATATGTTGCATCAAAATCTTTTTTCTTTTCTTTCATCATTTTGTCATAGTTCTATCCTTTGGTGCCAAGGCACATATGTCATCATTTGTCTTCATTAAAGTATTTCAAGTTCTTGAATATAGAGACAGTACCTTCCCTCTCCCCCTACCATCATCTGGTGCCCTGAGGATCTCTCCTTCCAGCTAAATACTACTATACACCTTTTTTTCCCCTTCCTCTCAAGCAATATTTGGGCTTAAGTTAGGGCAGAAGGGGAAGAATTATAGGTGAATATTTTCCCCCCAACTGGACTTATTTATACCTTATTTGGGGCAGAGAACTTCTTATGAGGGAATTCTATCTACAGATATACACAGACATTGAAAAGATTAATTGACTTGAACACAGTTACTCAGTCATGAAAAGGTAGGTCTCAAACCCAGGTCTTTCTGACTCTGGTCCACCTCTTTTATGCAACAGCTTCCTTGATCTCATTTGACAAAATGACCCTATGTGACCAAAAAGGAAACCAAAATAACATAGTTCAGGTGGCTTCTAGGTGACTCAGTGTATTAAGAGTTGGGCCTAGAGATAGGATCTTGGTCTCACACTCATCCTTATTGTCCTGGACAAGTCATCTAATCCCTATTGCCTAGCCCTTACCATTCTTCATCCTTGGAACCAATACAAAATATTAATTCTAAGAAGGAAACTGTTTTTTTCTTTTGTTTTGTTTTGTTTTGTTTTGTTTGTTTATTTGTTTTAGGAGCATAGTTCAGGGGGTGTGGATGTGAGTGGGAACAGTTAGCATTTCCTGGGTTACTTTCAGCCTTTGGAAGAGCCGGAATTAATAATTAATTAATAAAGGAACAGGATTAATGTATATGGCCTTCAGTTCCCTATTCCCAGGCATTATCCTGTTCACTTGTCCAGAATTGAGTTCTATAGGGAAATTGGTTGGCTGTACTAGTGAGGACTCTAGGAATTAGTCAGTTGGTTAAAAGCATTTATTAAATGCCAACCACGTTCTAGCCTATATACTAAGGCCAAATTTACAAAATTTACTCATAACTGGGGCCAGCCTCTGACTCCCCTAATTACTCTTTTTTTAAGCCCTTAAATTCTGGCTTAGTATCAATTCTAAGACAGAAAAACAGCAAGGGATCAGGGGCTCTGAAATCAGGGTTAAGTGATTTGCCCAGGGTCACACTATTAGGAACTGTCTGAGGTCACATTTGAACCAAAGTCCTCCTGACTCCAGGTGTTCTATCCACTGAGTCACCTACATCCGCACTCCAGCTGAGTACAATCAGTTTCATGGACATAACCATCTAATCCTAGGACCAAGATAATGGAAACAAAATAATTTATAAATGCTTTTGACAGAGGCATTGAGATTTAAGATCTGGAAGAGAAGAATTTAGTACTTTTAATTAACTCATTTTACTCACCAAGTTTCAATAATTTTTGGAAAATTTTGATCTCTTTAGATCTTATTCATAAGATTTGCCACTTTGATATTAAGGTGGGAAAGATTCACCTTCTATCTAGTTTGTATTATACCTCAAAAAGATCCAGAAATCACTTTAGATTCAGGTTGATCATTGCTTTGGAGAAAATCTTTTCAAGTGCCTCATGGGTGCACATATTTCTGTGTGTTTCTTTCAGTATCCTTAACATTTTATATTTTGAAATCAAGCACCAATTTTTATTTTTCTTCAAAGTAGGCTTTATTCTGCCTCAAAACTTCAATTTTGTTAGTCAAAAAGCATGTATTACATACCTTCTCTGGGTCAGGTATTTTACATTTCACTAGGCCTCTTTTTTATTTTTTAACCCTTAACTTCTATGTATTGGATTATAGGTGGAAAAGTGGTAAGGGTGGGCAAATGGGGGTCAAGTGACTTGCCCAGGGTCACATAACTGGGAAGTGTCTGAGGCCGAATTTGAACCTAGGACTTCCCGTCTCTAGGCCTGCCTCTAAATCCACTGAGCTACCCAGCTGCCCCCACTAGGCCTCTTTTTAAAGCATTTTTATATTAATATTGACAGACAGGTTACTAGACAGACATGATACAGCAAAAAAAGACATTGAACCAGTAGTCAAAATACTAGTATTTGAGTTACAAGTTGCTTTGGAGTTCATGTTATGTTGGACAGATCAATCAAGCCCTGTCCACACTGACTGCAATTTGTCCATGCCTTTTTGAGGGCTTTTTAGATGAAAACCATTGCTGGATTTAGTCATCAGGGCAGAGTACAGGAGGATTTTCGCCTCTTTTGTTCTGAATACCCCACTTCTGTTAATGCAGCTGAGATTACGATAGCTTTGGTGGGGTTAGCACATCATACTGTTGGCTCATATTAAACTTGTAGTCAACTAAAATCCTTAAATCTTTCTTTTCCTACATGAACTGTTGTTAAGCTAAATCTCCCTCAGACTATATTTGTGAAATTGATTGCTTTAACTTAAGTACAAGACTTAACACTCATCCCTATCAGATTGCATCCTGTAAGATTTGGCCCATTATTCCAGTATTTTCAGAACTTCTTAGATTGAGATTCTGTCACTCAACATATTATTTCTCCTTCTCAGGTTTATACCATCTGCAAATTTAATAAGGATATTTTCTTGTCTCATCTTCTCAGAATCCCTAACTTGCTTGAAGGCTCAGTTCATGTCACTCTTCCAATGGGAAATGTTTCTCCATCTTTCTGTCATTGTTCTCTCTCTTCTCAGATTGTCAGGTCTATATTTAGTTTTTCACATGTTGCATCCCTCCCTGAAATAGTAGAATGCTATCCTCTTGAGGGAACAGGCCTGTTTTTATTTTGTTTTTATTTTGTCATCCTAGTACCAGGTACCACGTCTTAGACATATTAGAGGTTTAATGAATGTTTGTTGGATTGGATGGGATCCAACTGTCCAATCAGTTATAAAAATTGTTACAAAGGGCAGGGCAAAGAGAAAGTCCTAAGCCATGCCACTAGAGACCCCTTTGAAGGCTGACATTGCTGTGATTTGGCAGTCCTGAAATCATTATTTTAAAGGCTTTAAAAAAGTGCAGGTTTACCTGCCAATCCCTGGCTACTGACTGGGCATACCATAGAGCTGTGTCAGGATTTTTTTTCCCCATAGTTTTCCAGAGAGAAGCATAAATGATATGGAGAAAAGCAGGAAATGGGCAAGCCCATAAAATAACTGAGTTATGGTGGCTCCTGTCCAAAAAAGAGTTCTTCATCAAAATGCTGTCATTTGGAAGCCCCTGTGAGCTGAATTAGAATAAAAAGGAGTGGGGGATATGCAGCATAAAAAAAGTCATAGGTCTTTTTTTTTTTAATCAAAAGCAATTTGATTTAGTTTCTCAAAGAAATAAGAAAAGGAAATAGAGAAGTGGGAAAAATGGAGGAAGAGACTCAATTTGATATGATAGATATTAATAATGTGGTGGTAAATGGCCCTAAACCTGGACTAGGCACTGGATATAAAAGGACAGAAATACCGGGCTTATTATGGGAGCTACACCGAAAAGTAAAATTCAATTTAGAATAAATAAAATGAGAAGGCACTTTTACTTTCTCATAGGACATGATTTCCTTTGACTACTCTAGGTACAAAATCTTGGAGCAGCTATCTAAATCTTTTATACTATCAACACTTAATCAACTGATTCCTGGTCCCTTTAGCAGTCATTATTGATTTCTATATAATTCTGCCTTACACTATTTTTAATGAAAAATGCTCAAAATTTAGTGCCTCAGTGGATTGAGAGCCAAGCTTAGGCATGGAAAGTCCTGAGTTCAAATCTGACCTCAGATACTTACTAGCTATGTGACCCTGGGCAAATATAACCTAATCCTTCTCAATCTTTTGCCAAGAAAAAAGATAGAGATGAAGTTCAGTGAAATCCATGGAACTCTGCTCCACTTGCAAAATGCAAAATGGAAATGGAAAGAATAACAGTACAATGAAAACTGACTTTTTGAAAATATTAATATAATATGAGGCAGGAAATACTGACACATATCCATACCACCTCAGATGGCAGTCATCCACATGGAAGATCATAGAGTGCTATTTCTGGGAGGCTGAGGGACAAGAGAAAGCATGGACATTCATTCCACATCCAAAATTCCGCATGGTTGGGAACAATCTTTTTCCCTTGGCTTTATGCTTGCATCTTTAATCTGATTCAGCACATGCCTTGCCTTTGAGGATAAAGGAAAATTTTCCTCTTACCATGCAGTAATCAGGAAGGGCCTTTCCCTTGAGGTCATGTGGCGCTAATAAAATATACCAAGGTGTTCAACTTTTTCATTTGTTTATTTATTTCAGGGCTGGAGGGCAGCTAGGTAGCACAGTAGATAAAGTGCCAGGCCTGGAATCATGCAGATCACTGTTCAGATCTGATCTCAGATACTTACTGGCTGTGTGACTCTGGGCAAATTACTTACCCCTGTTTGCCTCAGTTTCCTCCTCATCTGTAAAATGAGCTAAAAAAGGAAATAGCAAACCATTCTCCCACATTTGCCAAAAAAATTCCAAATATGTTCACAAAGAGTTAGACACAATTGCTCCAAACCCTTTTTCTTATTTCTCCAGAAAATAGTCAATGTTTTCTGGATACCCTAAGTAGTTCAAATGAAAGAATTTGGCATATCAAATTGAGTTTGACAGATTTATTGGGAATAAGAATTCAAATCTGCCTATTGAAAGATATTTAGAATAAAAAATTCATATGAGAAAAAAAGAATGAATGCAATCCTGTAATATATTTTACTGGACTAACTTCTAATTTAAACACACATTCCTTTCACAGAGTAAAAAGGGCTTCCTTCCACTTTAATAATACTACTTGTCACCAAAGACCCCCTTATGTAATACTCGGACCTATTTAATCTTTGATATTTTGAGTTCAAATCTCAACTATAGATTCAAGTTCATAATGAAGTAATAGTGAGCTCAAGAAAGCTAATTTCTCTTGATATATGGATCTTGTCTCTGTAGTGATAAAGAGGACATTTTAATCCCAGGAGAAGCAAATAATTGGAATCAGAATTACCCTTTTTTGCCTCCAACTTGTCTCACATTCCTAAATCAGTTGAAGCTCTGAGATAGACAAGCCAAGAATCTGCTGTTTTATAGACTTCTCTACAAGCTAAACTCTTAGGAAAAAAAAGAAAAAGAATTTCCTATCAATAAATTTTAAATCACAAGAAAGAAATGGCCAAGATACTCAAAAGATTTATATGGTTGCTCTTTATTGGAAAGTCTAATGGGCAATATTTATTTGAACAATTTTCTAGAATACAATATGGAAAATAATACTCCTGTTGGTATCTATGTTCACCTAATTCTATTTTTTCTCTCTCTTTCTTTTAATGTTGTTATTATTAATTTATAAGCCATCTGAATAGCAGCATCAACATAGGCATCTATCAAGAGTCCATATGGGTAATAATACATTTTCTATTTCATCCTGAATCCTCATCCAAATATAAAAAGGATTCTAATTTTTAAATGGCTACTGAAAAAATAAAGGTTAAAAAAAATCCTTACCTTTGAAGAGTTTATGGTTCAAATGAAGAGCTTATAGAACATATCATCATAGAGATAAATGAAAAGTTATTAACTTAAGCATATTTCACAACATACAATCACAGATTGGAACTGGAAATGACATTCAAGATATCTAGCCACAGTATTAAAGAACTATAGATTCATCTTCTAGTCCAATCAAAGAGATTAAATGACTTATCCAAGGTCACAAAGATAGTAAATAACTGAGCTAGGATTCCAATACAAAATTAATTTCAGTACACAGCACTGGGCCCCATGCCAATTTTCCAATATGAGCATTCTTACCCTCTATTTTGAGGGTCAACAAAGTACAGTCAATGAACCAAATCTGGCATCTTGCCTGTTTTTCGGTCCTAGATCAGGTCATTTTTAGCTCATGAGTCATCCAAAATGGGCAGCAGGTGGCTAGCCTAGGCTGTAGTTGGCTTGCCCCCTCCATTTTTCATTGTATTGGCTGCTGAAACCATGAAAAATGATGAAGCATTTAGAAAATGAGAGGTAGAATAATAATAAATAAAATTTAAATAGTACATATAAGGTCTAATGTATAATGCATAATATCAGTTCAGATTAACATCCCTGTAAGTTATAAACTAGAGGTTTTCCTTACCTTACAGATGAAAAAAAATGTTCATTTCAGAGAAATTAAGTGATTTAAACATGGTTACATAGATAGGAAGTGTCAAATATAAGGGCTCAGTCAAAGTTATCCCTAGTGTTATATTTTTATTACTTTTCTACTATCACCCTGTGTGTGTGTATGTGTGTGTACACTGCTTCTTGTTTTTAGCAGAGTAGCAGAGAGTTGAATGAAATTTATAGCCACTCTTTTCCTCTTAATCTCACCTAGTATTATAGTAGCAAGGCTTCCCAAACTGATATTAATGCCATTTTTAAGAGTTTTCAAAATATTTATTCTCATAATGACCCTACAGACAGTGTGCCTAGAAGGCTATGCTGACATACTCTATAGCAGTGATGGCAAACCTATGGCATGGGTGCCAAAAAGGGCACATAGAGGCCTCCCTGTGGGCACACCTGCCTCCACCCTCCAGAGTTTGTTACTGGAAAGCCAGAGGGAGTCAGGGTGGAACTATTGCCCTCCCCCTTTCCATATGCCTAAGGACATTCCTCACTTTCCCTGCCCCTCTGCCCAGTAGCCAATGGGAGTGCTTCCTCCCTTCTCTGTCTGGAGTAAAGGAGTGGGGGGTCACATGTTGTGTGAGGGTATGGGGCAGACAGCAGTCTGTTGAGTCTGTGGTGAAGGTAATTCTCCTAGTGAGGTTGGAGAGGAGCTAGCGCTGAGAAGAACATAGCTCACAGAGTGGCACATAGCTGGAGGGGAGCAGAATGCTCAGACCATGCCCATCTCCCTTTCCACATGTGCCTCTCATCACCTGCTCTTCTGCCCAGCAGCCAGTGGAAGTGCTTCCTCCCTCATCTGTTTGGGGTAAAGGGGAGCCCTGGGGGAAGTAAGAAGGGGGTTAGGGCTTGGCACTTGGTCCAGGGAGTGGGGTGAAGGTAGGGCCCATCACTCCATCTCTAAAAGGTTTGCCATCACTGGTCTATAGGGAAAAATAGGGAAAACTCAAGGAAATTATGTTTTCCACAGTATACCAGCATGTCCCTACTATAAGGTAAGGTATGAGTCCTTCAGAGGTTGCCAAGTATTTTTATTCCTATTCTATGCATGAGAAAATAGGCTGGGTGACAACCCATTGCAGGCTCCTTGCAGCAGGCACAGGATTTAGAGCAGGCAAGGATATTAGAACTACTTGTTAAGCCCCTGCTTTTCACAGTTGAGAGAACTGGGACCAAGAAAGTTTGTGTGTGATTAATCCAAGGGTATTCAGGGAGCCAAAAGAAGGGACTGGGTAAAGGAATGGGTCATGTTCTCTCTGGAAATTATATTCCCTACAAGCAAATTCAGAGTGCCATAGGGGATGATCTGCATCAGTGTGGATCAGGTCTACAATAAGAGAAGACTTTCTCTCTTCTGGGAAGATATTAGCTGTAGACATCTTCTCACCTATAGCTCCCATGTAGAGAAGCTATATTGTAAAGAGTTTAATACTTCTAAATTAATAAATCTGGTTCTAAAATGCACTGATTTTCAGACCTTGAGGTTGCAGTACTGGCCTGTGGTCAGGCATTTTGATATCTCTTTACTTTCCCAGAGTTGCCAAGATAGCAATGCTGAGAATGAAAGGCGAATATCCAAACTTGTGCAAAGATTCCTCTAAAGCAGTGGTTCCCAGACTTTTTTGGCCTACCACCCCCTTTCCAGAAAAAAATGTTACTTAGTCCCCTGGAAATTTTTTTTAATTTTAATAGCAATTAATAGGAAAGATAAATGCACCTGTGGCCATCACTGCTCCCCCTGGATTGCTGCAGCACCCACCAGGGGGCAGTGGCACCCACTTTGGGAATCAGTGCTCTAAGGCTACCTTCAACTCACACAAGTCCTCCTTCCCCTTGCCCCCAAGTAACCAAACCACTTTTGATATATTCTCTGGGTTCACACTCCCAAAAATGCATAGCTCACAAGTTCCACTTTTGTATTTATTAGTAGTCATCTCTCTGGGAAAATAGCTCACTCCAAAATGATTTACTAAAATAGCATTATAAGAGAAGCTAAAAATGCATTTTCCATTTAAACTCTCTTAAAAATTCAGAGAGAATCAACAGTGGAGAGGACTATACATTCAGAAAGGCAAATACCTAGGGAACTCCAGACTCTCATAGTCACATTTTTATTACTCTTCTAGTGGTATTCTCATGCTACTCTCCCCACTGGGCACAATGTCTCTGCTAGGCAAGTACCTTGGTTACCTTAGGTTTATTCTTCATTTCTGAAGCTCAATTCCTGCTGAGCAAGGATCACTCCTGATGCATGAATTCCCTTTTGTCTAATTGTCTAGACTGACTTCAACTTCTATCATTTATTCTTACCATTATTCTCTGAAGTGAAACAAGAAGTTAACTCTTCCTCCATATGACAACTCTTCAAATATTTTATTGTGGCTAGTATGTCCCTTCCTTCATACAATCCTGTCCTTCCTAAGTTAAATGTTCCCAGTTATTTCAGCAGATTCAAAAAACAGACTTAAGGCTTTTCACAATCTTATTTATCCTTGTCATGAACAGATCATAAAAGTGCCTCAAAAGCTTGATCTTTGAGAAATAGAGAAATTATTATTTACTTCTCCCCTAAGTCCCAAGTGTTAAAACAGAAGTTTTATTTTCTTTAAAAATGCAACAAACATGGAAAACACATAGATACATCTCAATGAAAACTGGATGTCTAGTAGTATTATTAAAGAAAACAAATGTGATCTTTTTTATAATTCATTCCAAAATACTTTTGAATTTTTTTTGAATATCAAAAATATAAAGCACAGAAAGCTAGATCTATCTTTAAAATAAGTTACAGGGTTCAGAGTTCACTGAAGTCAAGGGTTCTTAAAGTTTTTGTTTGTCAGATGCTTGTGGCTACCTTATGAAGCCAAAAGAATCCTTCCACAATAATGTCTTTAAATGTATAAAGTAAAATAGTGTGGTTTCAAAGGAAGCCAAACATATTGAAATATAGTCATTAAAATATTTTACAAATATAGAGATTCCTGAGATTGATGAGATCTCTTTGGTTGACCAAGACTGAGGCCAAAACATTTCAAATAGCACCTTGCCATTTTCTTAATGCAGAGTATCTTTTGATGACAAAATGTTCTGTCCCAAACCTTCATGTTTATTAACATATTTAAGAAACTGCACAGTAAACTAGAAAGAGGTATAGGTAACACCTGTGTTATATATTTTCTAAACAGCCTAGAAAGGCAAAACCACATGCACTTATTTAAATATGTAAAAACATCATGGAATAAAATAACATTAATTTGTTCATTAATTGAACAGTGAATGCCTCCAGTATTCAGTGCCCTATGCCAGATATGAAGGAAGATTCAAAGACCAAGAAGCATTGTCCCTGACCTCAAGAAACTTACATTTTATTAAACATGAAGACAGGAAGTTTAGAGAGGTCTTTTGATATTCTCAAATAGAACATACTTTTCTGCTATTGGTATTCGCTTTTCTACCCATCATTACACTTTCACCCACAGAACTCATTAACTGGTGACAGATCATCCTTAAAAATCTACGAGAAATGAACCTGGCCAAAGCATCTGCATGTATGCTCTGTCTTCCTCTATCCCATTTTATCTCACAGCACCTCTTCCCATTATTTCAAATTTTTATGTTCTTCAATAGGTGTCACAAAATAATTGCTTTTTTCCCCGTAGAATGATTTTCTAATTTCAATTTTATTTAACATACTTATAAGGAAATAGAAACCAGTACTTGAGGAACTAATAAGATGATTTCCTGGTCTAGTCTGCTAACTAGACATTACACCATGCTGAGTATCGTAATCAGTAGATATCCCACATGGAAGAAACTTAAAGTAAGACATTAAAAGAAAAGTATGAAAATTCTGTTGCCTGGATTTTGTTGACTGATATCGAGATTGCACAATGATCCTAAATGGGGAAGCTGTGTCTCTCTGAAAAAGTGTCAGGCTAGACAACTTGCTTTGGTCCTTTTAAAAAGAAATAAGGTCTGACCATCATGGATTATCCAAGCTATCAAGAAAAAGAAAAAAACACTTGACCAACAGAGACCAATTTTTGGTTCACTAATGGATTAGACACGACAAAGCTGAATAGTTGCTCCTATAAAGGAACATTACAATATATGTAGGAAAACAAAACAAAAACATACAAAATAATTCAGAAAATAAAGGACTAGTAAATGACAAAATATAATAGCAGTTTGTAAAATGAAGAGATAAAATGTAAGCTACAATTGTTAAAGAGGACTCCCTGGAGAAGTTACATTTAAATCAGCTATAAAAGAATAGGGAGCCTTTGAAAAGATACAGAGAAGAAGGAAAAGCATTTCACTTGACATCATAAGCTTAAGCAAAGCCTTAAAGATTGGCATGACAATCACTTGAATGTGATCCCTTTCATAAAAGCCCTTCTAAGGTCTAAAAGGCATTGTAATTCAGAACCAGATTTATGAATTTAGAAACATTAAAATCTTTACAATATAGCTTCTCTACATGAGAACTTCAGGTGGGAAGATGTCTGCAGTCTTAGTACAATCCAGAAAGGAGAAAGCATTCTGCAATTTTGGCCTTGATCCACACTTTGATGGAGATGGAACTCTGACCAGGTTTATAGGGATTGTAATTTTCAATGAAAATTTGGGCTGTTCAACCAACTCCAACCTCCCTACTCCATTTGCTACCTACACATACTGGGGATAATCACACAAACTCTTGGTCTTGGTCTCTTATTTGTGAAATGCAGGGATTGAACCAGGTGATCTCTAATATCCTTGCCACTCTAAAAACTGTGACTCTAGTGGACTGTCATTTCATTGATTTTCTCATTGACTCATTTTTTCACGAGAAGAAGATGCATGTTTAGAAATGGTGGGAAAAATTTGGAGAGGTAGGGTGGAGACAGGAGGTATGGGCATTAATGAGCCAACTAAAGTATAGATTTGACAAGGTAGCCAATGAGGAACCATTGTAGGCTCTTAAGGAAAAGAATAATATGATGAAAGTAATTTTTTCCAAGTTAAAATATTTTTAGACATTCATTTCTAGTTTCAAATTCTCTCTCACCTTCCTATCCCTATCCCATTCATTTAGAAGGCAAGCAGAATGATATCCATTATACATTTTAAGTCTTATGAAACATTTCCATAATAGCTATATTACCAAAAAAAAGAAAAAATGAAAATGAAAATGTGTTTTAGTCTATACTCGGAGTTTACTAGTACTCTCTCTGGAGATAGAAAAGGTTTTTCCTCATGAGTCTTTTGGAATTATTGTGGATCACTGTATTAATTAGAGTAATTAAATTAAAAGTTAATTTTTAAAGACATTAGTTTGGATATACTATATCAATAGGATATATTTTACAAGGCTATTCTGGAGATCAAAATATCTAAAGTGCTTTGCAGACTTTAAAACACTTTATGGATTTCAACTATTATTTTCATTTCAATCAATTAGATAGATATTCTTTTAATACCAATTTGTCCAAGGTATTATTTACGTACTGAGGACAAAAAGACAAGCAGCATAAAATAGTTTCTGATCACATGGAGCTTGCATTCTAGCTCTGTGAAATAATTTTTATAGCATAATTTGTATGGCAGTGATTAAGTAAAGATAAAACTGTTATTTTTATTATACTGACTCAGTATACTTATGAGCAAATAATATTTTTCTAATGTTAGATCTGACTATTTCTGGGGAAAAGTGCTTTGTAGTTGTGATAATATAGTTCTTGGGTTTTTCTTGGCAGGTAGACTCAGCTATTTATACTGTTTACAGTTACTTAAATAAGATTTCTCTTTTTATCTCTTGTTGTTGGATTTTATTTCTACATAGAGAAATACTGATAATTTATGTGGATCTATTTTATTTCCTGCAACTTTGCTGAAGCTGTTAATTGTTTCAATGAAATTTTGGTTGATTCTCTAGGTTCTTAGCATACCATCATATCATCTGCAAAGAATGGTAGCTTTATTTTCTATAGTTATTCATTTTATAGTGATACCTATACTAATGTCTTTAATTTCTTCTTCTCTTATTGCTGTAGCTAGCATTTCTAGAGCAATGTTGAAAAGCAGTGATGAAAATGGACATTCTTTCTTCACTCCTGATCTTATTCAGAAGGCTTCTAGCTTATCATCTGTATAGATTATGCTTGCTTATGGTTTTAGATAGATATTATTTATCATTTTATGGAATATTCCATTTATTCTAATGTTCTTTTATGTTTTTAATAGGAATGGGTTTTATATTTTGCCAGAAGTTTTTTCTGTGTCTATTGAAATAATCATATGGTTTCTGTTGGTTTTGTTATTGATATGCTTAATTATGTTGATAGTTTTTAAAATATTGAAACATCCCTGAATTCCAGGTATAAAACCTACCTGGTTATATTGTACAATTTTTGTGATATATTGCTCTAGTCTCTTTGCTAGTGTTTTATTTAAAGTTTTGAGAAATGGGCCTTTGGTTTATAAAAAAAAAGGAAATAATTTAAAACATCTACCTCTATCGCTACATTTTGGAGAGATCTATACAGCATCAGATCTAAGATTTTTTGTGGGGGGATAAAAGGGGAAATGAGTTCATACATAGTTGTCATCTCCTCAACTAGTTCCTAAAAGTTGCTAATGGCTTGCATAGGTAAAACCACTTTGTATTTACATGTATTCTTATCAAAGTTGCCTGAAACCAAGAGGAAAGGTACTGTATTCAGTTTCTAGTCACTTTTTCTACGTCCCAACCATGGATAAGTAAAGCTTTTATTTCTCAGTCCCACAAGGTGGCAATAAAAGGTAGGAACAGGGCTTGTGAATCACATGGCTTCTAGAGAGTTTCTAGGTCTAGCACCCTTCATATAGAATGAGGAATTTACTGGATAATATTGAGTTCCTGGGAAGTCCTAGGACTCAGCTTTCTGTATAGAGAAGAAAACATTGATTTAACACTCAATATTCTAAAGAGAGGAGGGCAGATTTCTTCTAAGCAACAGCTTCTGTAAAACAGAAGAATTTCATAAAACTAGAGAGTAACTGAGCCAAGATATAGGGGAATAATAGATGGATTTGCTTTCTAACAATGAATTATATAGAGAGTATAGATATGATGAGTAAAATTAATTACATCTTTAGCCATGACAAGGTGAGGTGATGTTAAGAGGGGTTGGAGGCCTGTATGCTTCTTGGGGCCAAAAAAAAAAAAAAAAGGATACTAACCCTAATGTGGGTAGGGTGGTAAAGCTGCCTATTGAACATTTCAAATTAGATGTAATCTGAGCATACCAATCTCAATTCCCTCCATCAGCTCTTTCCAAACAGCTATTCCTGTTTTGAAGACATGACCAACATTCCAGCCATCCAGTTTCATAATCTTGGTGTCATCTTTGATTCCTTACCTTAATTCAGCCCATATAGGCAATTAGTGGCCAAAATTTTCTGTGAACCATCAAAACATCTTTTGCACATGTCCCTTTGTCTATACTCAGGCAGTCTTTATCCTCTAGTTACTCATAGCTTCCCCGCCATTTTTCATTATAATAACCTCCTAACTGGTCTCCCATCTTTTGTGTGTTCTCACTTGAATTCATTTTCCTTATAACAATTGTATTGACTTTTCTAAAGAAGAAATCAAAGTATGTTAGCTAATTCAACAAACCACAATAGCTCATGATTTTAAACATCAAATATAAACTCTCCATTTGACATTTAAAGACTTTTACAATGTGGCTTCAACCTTTAATAGCATCATGCCTTGCCCTCAAGGAACTCGCTTACAGTCTAATAAATGGATATAACATTTCCATAATTAAGATTTATAAAATATGACATGAGGTAGAATGTCTAGACAGAGTACTTGAATACATTTTGGGATTGGCATGTGAAAAAATCTTCATGGAGAAGAGAATACCTAAGATGCTGTTTTAAAGAGAAGAAAGCTAACAAGTTGAAGATGTGAAAGCGAAGTGTTTCAGTCACAATCACTGAGAACAATCCACACAAATATACAGAAATGAAAGAATATAGTATAAGATTGGGGGGTGGCTGAAAGTCCAATTTGGCTGAAACATAGAGTGAGTGAAGGAGAATGGTGTGAAATGCAGCTAGACTAGGCTAGGATTAGATTACGGAGAGTTTTAAGTGTCAAAATAAGGTGTTTTTATTTTGTACTGCTGTACATGTAATTCATCAGAGCCATTCATTTATTTCAGGTGTGTTGAACTCTTCGTGAGTCCTTTTGGTGTTTTCTTAGTAGAGATATTGGAGTTGTTTGCCAGTTCATTTTACAGATGAGGAAAATGAGGCAAATAGGGTTAAGTGACCTGCCCAGTTTTACATAATTAAGTGTCTGAGGTCAGATTTTAATTCATGAAGAGGATTCTTCTTGACCTCAGGCTGACACTCTATTCACTATATTCTCTAGTTGCCTACTATATGCAATGGGGAATTAGAAAATGTTTGTGAACAAGGGAATAGACACAGTTGGATCCTATTTGTAGAAAAGGGTTTTTTTTTTTCAATAACTTTATAAAGAATAATGTACTGAATATGCAGGAGCATTTAGAAAGTAATTAGAATACTAAAGACAAGAGGAAAGATGAACTAGGATGGCAGAGTGAAAAAGAAGAGATGATAAAAAATTGAGTCTGACTGGGAGGACAAGGGAAGCATCAACTGAAAGGAGGAAGTTTGGAAGAGGCATAGATTTTAAAAAGGAAGCTGATGAATTCATAATAAGAAAGAAGCTGATGAGTTCATTTTAATACTTTTTTAGTTTAACATGCCATGAAGACATCCAGATCAGGGTAGATAAGAGAGGAAAAGGAGGATAGAGAGAAAAGAAGAGGGCTAATGGTCTTGCAAAATATAATTTTTGGGGAGTGGTAGGAAAAGGAAGAAGACAAACTACTGAAGAAGATCCAAAGTATTAAGTATCAAATAAGCAGGATAAGGATCAGGAAAGAAACATGTTACACAATCTAAGGGAGGAGATGATGAGCAGATAACTTTGTCCAGTTCTAACCTCTCTGCTGACATTCAATTTCACATCTCTAATTGCTCATTGGAAATCTAGAAAAGGATGGCCTATTGACTTCTTAAATTTCATATGTCCAAAGCTAATTATCCACCCCCCCCAAATAATCTCCCCTCTTCCTAATTTCTCAATAATTATTAAGGACACCATCATCCTTTTAGTCTCCCAGTCTCCCAAAAAATGTGGCATTGTTAACTCTTCACCATCTTTCACTATCTGCTTTTTCTCCCCTCCAAAATCCCTTCCAACAATTTTTATTTAATTCTTTTGATATTGTTACCAGTCAGATGAATGTGGAGTGAAATCTCAGAGTTGTTTCAATGATCATTTCTCTATATTAGTGATTTTGAGCAGTTGTCCACATAGTGAGTGATAGCTTGAAACTGTCTTTTTCACATTATTTGAAAACACATGACAGATATTTAATAAATGTTTACTGAATTATATATTTATAATACTACTGCCTAAGAATACTGAATCTATCTAGGGCTATAATAAAATCTCATTACCTATTAATGTGCCAAATTTTTAACTACAAAAATGAAAACTCAGTTCTCTAAATTTTGAGTAACAGAAACTTCTCTAATTATAGGAACTATTTCTTGATAGAAAATAATTCATTTGCATTTAGTTATTCCATATTGCTTTACTTCTCATGATTGTCAGTTCATATGGACATATTTCTGTGCTTATTTTTATGTATGTGTGATTTTTAAGTCTATTATCAATCATAAGACACTGAATGTAAACCTTTTCGGTAATTGAGTCCCTTTTTGGTTGGGACAGTTTTCTTTGGCTGGCAAGTGTAACTCGGTTCACTGCCATATGAAAAAATTAAGTGCGAGAGGCAGTGAAAAACGAGCAGTCATTTCTTTTCTCCCAGCTGATACATATCTTATTTATTCTTCCCTGTAATGTGCAATGCCCTATTTTGTCTTCTGCCTCAATTAAAATGTAAATTTCTGCAGCCCATCTCTGTAATTCCAAACTGCTTCAGGCAGAGGAATTTAAACTGCTTTTAATAAAACCAACTACAGATGCTACAATAAGATTCCTCTCAGAGCCTTTGAAATCTATATATGTAATGGTATTATGGTTCTTCCATAGCTATGCCTTTGCTACAAACCTTCCCATAAAAGGAAGAGTCAGAGTCATGAGCTGCCAAATTATCACGCATGCACAGATGCACTTGGAGTATAGACACACCTCTGTTTTGTAATCAGGAATAACAAGTGGCCTTTTTCCTTAGGTAAATGGTGGCAAGACAAGGTTGAACTACAACCAGTAGGCACAATAATTCTCCAGCCCTTCTCGTTAAAGTGAAGATGGATTGGACCAATGTACAGACCCTTAAAGAGGGATTCTTTATTTAGTGATTCTTTGATGGATCTCTGATCTCATCTATTTTGATTGTTCTCTCCTCTTGTGTAAATTAAAACCCATTCTTTTCTTCCATTCTATTCCTTGCTTACTTGGATCCTCTCATAAATCCTCCATAAAAGTTTGAATTGACCTACCTAATATATATGTGACCTTCCTCTTGGTCTCAAATTATTTCATAGTTACCTATGGACATATGTATGATCCCTAAGTTTATTCCTTGCTCTAGTTTTATGTTTGGTCTGTCTCCTTTTCCAATCATGCACCTCTCTCATGACATATGTTATATATATATATATATATATATATATTCAGCATGGTAACCTATCTCTATCCATCATGCAGCTCTCAGTGGTCCTTTGGCTAATTCCCAATTTTCATTCTTTAAAGACCAGCTTTCTATGAATCTAAGGTCTTATGAGATCACTGAAAGAATATCATTGTTAAAATGATAGACCATTGTTCAGAAAGAAGTTTGGAGTCACTGAAACACCCAACATGTAGATAGGGAGGTCCTCCAGCTGTTTCTGTTTGAAAGTGACATCGCTTACTTACATTAAGCTCAAGAACATTTGAGATTCTTCTAACTGTGATATATGATCACTCATAAAAGTTTATTTGAACTCTCCACACAGGGAAAATACAGTGAATAAAGAATGTATATTGTCCAGAATACAATATACTATCATGTATTTTTAGTAGAGGCTGTACAATGAGCTGAAACTATAATATAATGAAGTAAACAGGAGAATGGCCTTGGGAAAATGCAGAATGACTTCAATGACATAAAGCTTTTCTGTATTAAATGGTATCCCAATAAGAATTATATTAAATCAACATGGATCACAAAATGTCAGAAAATGATTATTTTTATAAATTGTTTTTAATTGGGAAAAGATGTAAAAGATAAAAAGAAAAATTAGCCCAGGCTCTGTGCCTTTGACAAGGTTATCCCACATACCTAGAATGTACTCCCCTTACATCTCTGTCTCTTAATTCTATAGCTTCCTAAAAAGCTTAGCCTAAGCACTATCTCCTAATTGAAACCTTTCTGTTCTAGGTTCTCTGTAAAATATGAACTGTAATTATATCTGTGATGATGTGCAAATCACTTGGACCAAACAATAATTTTGATAGGATGTTATTTTATGACAATAATAGTCCAATGTGTGCTTCTACTGACACAAGGCTGACTCATGAAACTGATTTTAACCAGATTAAAAGAAGATGGATCTGAGTTTTTATCTTTTGGTTACCTGTCTGTCAGTTGAGAACTGAACTTATACAATAAGTATGTACTTATTTGTTTTTTGTTGTTGTTTAATTTTGTGGTTTAAAAAAAAACATATATTATAGGATGAAAACATACAAAAGTTGTAGCTATTAAAGAGCACACTTCAATGACTGTTATATATACTCAGCAGCTCACAATGTGGACAAGTCAAGTATTTGAAGAATGATTTGAACCCATAATGAAACAAGACCAGTTGCCCTGAAATTGTGCTTGAAAACAAACAAAAAAAAATAGCAGCAAAACTGACAAATTATTGCTAACAGTTAATCGTGAAAACATAAGCAAGGACTTCCAGAGGGATCTGGAAGATGAAGGGATTGTTATTGATTCCTTTAAAATTTGGGCATATAATTGTTTAAGTTTTAAGAAGAATAGGAGGAACATTTTATAAAAGATGATAAAATTGATGTTATAATGAAAAATTATTAATCAAAGGCAAAACAATACAAAGACAAGAATAATGAAAATTGGAAAAGGGTATTTTTTAATAATGAAACACATTTTTCATTCAAGAATATGCCAATATTGATGTCACAGAAGAAGTGTAGATGAAAAATTGTAAATCTTAGAATCATTATTATCACACTGTAAAATGTCCATCCCCAAAAATATTTTGGGGATTTTTAAAAATTCTTCTCAGTCCAGAAGTCTTGTCATCATTGAGGGGAGTGACAAACTCTAATAAATGTACTGATATGCTATAACAAAGAACTGTTCCAGAACTATATGAATTCCTGAATGGAGATGGAATATGAAACATAACTTTATACTTCATATATATTATGAAAAGTTAGATATATATCCCAGAAATAGATAAACTTACTTCAAGAACCTGGGCACTTTCCTAGCTTCAATATTGTTTAAAACTAACAGGCTATAACCAAGGATAGACTTGGGAACATCAACTGTTTATCAAATATATATTTAATAGCTAATGTGATAAAAGTGTGATTTTGTAATGAAGACTAAAAAATGTGTCAAAATCTTTTGAACTAATTGCCAAATTGTGTAAAACTATTTATTAAAATGACAGGATATATTGTATATTAACAGTTTTTTTAAATGTAAAAAGTCATAAAATTCATTCTACATCAATCAATTTATTCTGTTATTATTGGTCAGTTATGACTCACTCTTCATGACCCCATATGAAGTTTTCTTTTTGAAGATAGTAGAGTGGTTTGCCATTTCCTTCTCCAGTTCATTTTTGAGATAAGGAACTGAGGCAGATAAGGTTAAGTGACTAGGGTCACATACCCAGCAAGTGTCTGAGGCCAAATTTGAATTCAGGCCTTCCTAAATTAGACCTGGTACTCTATTCATTGTTCAATCTTATCTTTCCCAATTTACTTTGCAGAGGTTTTGTAAGGATTAAAGGAGATTATGTTTCTGTGTGTGAATGCTCTGTATATCATAAATAACTAAATACTAACTATAGTATTAGCAATTGTTTTCTTGTTTTACCCTTTTCCCTACTCATACATTGAAAACTTCACAAGTAAAGATTTTTGGTTTTTCAGTTTCAGAACCTATTATAGTGTCTGATACACAAAGAATAGATACTTAATAAATGTTTGATTAATTGACTGATGATCCCAAAGTGCCTAACTTAATACATAGATGTTTCTTATGGTCTTAATTTGTCTGACATTATTAAGGAGATACTTTTAGATAGATAAATATTTTTTATGATATTATGTTGCAAGTTTTTCTCAGGTGAAATTTTCTTTAAGAACATTTTTTTACTTTTTGCTAATAATTCTTTGCATTAACCACTGCCCCTTCCCTTATCTAAAGTGAAAAAGTGGACAAGTTAAACCATAGTTCTTATCCACTATGTTTCAGTTATTCTTATGCTATCATGCTGAGAAAAATCCAATGGTACTTTATCTAAAAGTTGTAATGATTTCTTAGTAATATTATATATTTTACAATCTGGCTGGCCCCTACCCATTTTGAGTATTGCATACCTCCCATTAGTTCAGTTAAATTTAACTCAGATTTATGGAGTACTTACAATGTTATTTCTTTCAAATATTACCTTTCCCACGTTCCCTGACAACATGTATCTAACCTCATGAAGCAAATCAATTTTAAAAGTTGGCTGAAATAGTATCTAACTTGTTTGTACATCAGGATGTTTGGGAAAGTTATTTAGAAAAGAGAATGCTGTAGCAAATAACTTCTAAAGCATCAATCAATGCTTTAATGATAACACTGGTGAAATGACACGTTCATTTTTCCTTGGCTAGGGAACAAATCATTACAAACTTCATGATGACTTTCCCTCTTCTTAAAACCCTGTTCTTTTAGGCAGTATCCTCCCAAACAGGTAGTTTTAGGGAAGCAATATGTTGGAAAGAGAAAGGGTTTAAAGATAGGAGATTTGGGTTTTATTTCTGATTCTATACTAGCTTTTTGGCTTTAGATAATACCCTTAACCTCTCTGGGACTGCTTCCTTATCTTCTCATACAATGAGAAAGTTGGATTTGATGAATAAATGGGTGAATGAAGGGATGAATGAAATATCACTTACTATGTGACAAGCATATATCAAAATCAGACAGACCTTGATGTTCCTTTCTAGTTCTAAATGCTTTGTTTCTGTAAGATTTTAAGTTACTGCCATTGGGAAAGCCAAAGGCAAACAAATTTCCATCTAAAATTTCCATTTGGTCATGTTCCCTTGGGAGTCATCTCATTGATTGGAAAAAATATATACCATATATAAGGAGGATTTCATGAGGACTGCATGAAGAGAGCAGAAGGACTTCAAGGAACCAAAAACTTCTCTGCTGCATTTGCTTTCTATGCTTGAGCCCACTTTACTGACTCTAGATGTCTGATGGAGAACATGATTTATTTGCAAGAGATGTTTTATACTTAACCATTCTTATTATGCCATCTTACTATATATACTTTTCTAAAAGCCAATTAAGAAGTCTGTTTTGCTAGTGGTTAATAAAAAGAGAGAGCACATTACTCTGGGGAAAGTGGCGGTTCCTACATAATAGTACTAGAAACAAAATTTGCTCAAATTTGTCTGTTTTTCACTTAGTTTTTGACATCTAGTGGGTAGCACTATGTTACTCTCTCCCCAACAAAAAAGTAATGGTCAACAGATGCCTTTTGACTATATCAGGTCCAACATACTCATTTTAGATAAAATCAAGGCTTACATACTCTTTGTGGTGGCAAAGAAATTGGAAAATGAGGGGATTCCCTCTGATTGGGAATAGCTGAACAAATTGTGGTATCTGTTGGTGATGGAATACTATTGTGCTCAAAGGAATAATGAACTGGAGGAATTCCATGTGAACTGGAATGACCTCCAGGGATTAATACAGAGTGAAAGGAGCAGAGCCAGAAGAACATTGTACACAGAGACTGATACACAGTGGTACAATCGAATATAATGGACTTCTCTACTAGCAGCAATGCAATGACCCAGGACAAGTCTGAGGGACTTATGAGACAGAATGCTATCCACATCCAAAGAAAGAACTATGGGAGTACAAACACAGAAGAAAAACAACTGCTTGGTCACATGGGTTGATGGGGATATGAATTGGGATACAGACTCTAAATGATCACCCTAGAGAAAATATCAGTAATATGTAAATAGGTCTTGATCAATAACACATGTAAAACCCAGTGGAATTGCACCTTTGCTATGGGAGGGGGGTGTGGGAAGGAGAGGGGAAGAACATGAAGTAACCATGGAAAAATATTCTAAATTAATTAATTTAATTAAAATTTCCTCAGAAATAAAAAAATAAATAAAACCCTTAATAAAATGAAATAAAATCAAGGCCTAGAGAGATAAAGTGACTCATCTAATGTTACAATGACAATAAGCAGCAAAACCAGAATTTGATTTTAGATCCTTCAAATCCAGGGTCAGTGCTCATTTCCCTACAATATGATAATGGAAAAGTGAAAAAGGGCCAAGGGATCACAGATAAAGTTGAGGAAGCAGAGGAAGAGGTAACAAAAGCACACAGCTTGATTAAGTATTCATTTATTTATCAATCATTTATAATGTATTTTCTATGTGAGAGCCAAGACTAGGTAGTCTTCCTGAGTAATTCAGAAATCTGCCTATGTCTGCAAGTATAGATGATAGAAGGAAGTTACTAGTTACACCAAAAACAACCAGCAGACCTAATTCCAAACAGGGATTTGGCTGTAATGTAAGGTGTTTCCATATGTTTTTCTACTAGCTTCAGTAAGAACTATTCTGTTATGAACTCCTAATAATATTTTAAAGAGAAAAGAAAAAGAAAACCTTTTGGGAATGTGTGAGGGGGCCCACATTGCTCTCCTTCTCACCTTCAATGAAGAAAAGACAGTGAGGGTGAAAGGGCCAGATAATTAAATTAAATACAGTGATTGAACATGAAAGCTATGCACATGTCTCAGGAGACTTGTGCTTTCTAGAGAACTGACATTTCTCTCCCAATTTAAGTCAAATTGACAGTGACTGGACTACATTTAGAAAGTTGCTATAAGTTGCCCTTTGTGAACACTGAAGCTGTTAAGACTTCCAAAGTCTTAACTTGGAGATCTTTCTGCTCAAGTTTTGAGCATCATTAATTCAGCTCACATCTTTTCCACATGCAGCCAGGATAGTCCCTGCAGATCTAGCTTGATAAGATACCTATCTTATATAGCTCTTCCCATACAACAAACTGAGAGGCAGCAAGCAATTGCAAATCAATCTCAGAGCCCTCATCGACATCTCCAGACACATGTAAGCAAGGAGCTATCCTTTAATGATGTTTGATTGAGAAGTGTTTCTATCCACCTTTGTGCAATGTCCATCCCATTTGTTGGAAAATATCTCTTCAGCTGAAGAGAGTCCATTTGATAAATACATACTCTGAAAAAGCAGCTCTAAACACACTTCCTTCTGGAAAGTTTGGAATTCACCATGCATTCTCTCCAGTGGAGGAATGTATAGCATATAAAATAATCAACATAATTATTTACTGGACATCTACTTTGTACAAGGCACTGCTTGGCTATGTAAGAGATTAAGAGAAGTATAACGTATTGTCCCTATGTTCAAGGAGATTACAATTATAATAGAGATATTTCCTCATATATAAAAGGAAGGAGTTGGACTAGAGTATCATTCCATTTAATCAATAGCCAAACATTTATCAAGCACCTATATATGACAAGCAGTGAAATAGACAATGAGGCTATGAAGATAAAAAGCCAAAAATCACTTGCCCTCAAAGAGCTTATGTTTTGTAAGTAATATGTGTTCATAGATGTAAAGTGCTATGTAAATAGAATGTTAACTGGGTGAGGAGGAAAGGGACTATGGGTAGGGGAACAATAAAGATCCCAGCTAATAGCTGGTATCTTAATTGGATTTATAGAAATTTAAAGGTTCTAGAATACAAAGTTGATTATACATGTGGAGACCAGCCTGTGCAAAAGCATGGAATGCAGAGATCAGAGATTCTTAATCTCAGAGTCCATTGAAAGATTCCAGAATTTGAAGGTGAAAAAAATGTATCTTTATTTTATTGTCACTAACCTTTTACTGAAATTTAGTATTACTTTTATTTATTGATAAAAAAATATTTGTGGAAGGGTTGAATAATCCAAACACATTAATAATTCCTGTTAGAGGTCATATCATATGTGAAGAATAACAAGAAAGCCAGTTTGGTTGGATCAAAGAATTATTGAAGGATACAAAGAAGATAGATTAAAGTCAGATTGTGAATATCTTTAAATTCTAAAAACTAGGGGGGCAGCTGGGTAGCTCAGTGGATTGAGAGTCAAGCCTAGAGATGGGAGGTCCTAGGTTCAAATCCGGTCTCAGACACTTCCCAGCTGTGTGACCCTGGGCAAGTCACTTGACCCCCATTGCCCACCCTTACCACTCTTCCACCTAGGAGCCAATACACAGAAGTTAAGGGTTTAAAAAAATAAAAATAATAAAAATAAATAAATTCTAAAAATCAGGGTTGTATTTGGTTCTAGATATAACAGGGATTCATTGGAGTTTATTGAATAGGTGAAGATTGTATTTTCAGAATATAATTTTGGCAACAATGTGGAGAATGGGTTGGAGAGGTGAGAGATCAGAGGTATGGCCAGTTAGGAGGTCATTTAAAAAATTCAGAGGATTTGATGAGGGCCTAGACTAGAGTGGTGGTTCTGTGAGTAAAGGGAATGCATGTGAAAGAAAAATATAGTGGAAGTAGTAATAAAAATTCTTGGTAACTAAGGGACTGTGAAGAGTTAGTTGAGAGTGGCAAATATTACACCAAGGTTAAAATGTCTTGATGGCTAAAAGAATAATTGTGTCCCAGATAGAAACAGTAAAGTTAAAAAAAAGGAGTGATTTGGAGAGGAACAATAATGAGTTTCAAAGTTATAGTTTTTTGTGGCAAATAATTTTAATAGAATTCTATTGCACTGTAAGAAATTACATGGAGGATGATTTCAGAAAAACCTAGAAAGACAATGGACTGATGCAAAATAAAGTGAGTAGAACCAAAAGGACATTGTATACTGTGATAGCAAGCTTTCAATGGCTTAGCTATTTTCAGCAAAATAACAAACCAAGACAATTCTGAAGGGTTTATGATGAAAAAGGCTGTCCACCTCTAGAGGAAGAATTGATGGAGTTTGAATGCAAAGTGAAGTAAATTATTTTTAACTTTATTTTCTTTGTTTTGATTTTGGTTTTCTATATGTGCTTTCTTCTACAACATAGCCAATACAGAAGTAAGTTTTGTATGCTATCAAGTATATAATATATCTTAAAGGGTTTACCATCCCAAGGAGGGGAAAGAAAAGAAAGTAGTGTGAGAATTTAGAAATTAAAATTTTAGAAAACTAATGTTAAAATTATTTTTACATGTAATTGGGGAAAATATTGAAAGATTAAGTTATAGCTCTAAAATTTGCTGAACTTATTACTATTACACTTCAATGATCAATATAATTATTTTGTTGTGGATTTCCTTCCACCAATGGCTTCAGAATCATAGGATCAAAGATCTATCACTACAAGGGACCTTAGAGACTACTGAGTCTATTTCCTTTTTTTTTTTCTCTTTTCAGTTGAGCAAAATAAGGTGGTTAAGTCTCTTTTCCATGGCCATCGAGGCAGTTAAGTCACTGTATCATGTTTCAAAATGCCCATTTTCCTCTGTGATAATGCCTCCAATTAAAGTAAAAAAGGTTTTATTAAGCACCTGCTGTGTAGAAGGCTTTTTGGTAAGTGCTGGGTATAAAGTGACAAAAACAAAATAGTCCATCACCCTCATGAAGCTTAGATTCTACATTTGGTTTCTTTTCTCTCCCTTCCTGGGCTTGATTTTATAGTTATATATTCCTAAAATGTACTTAGCCTTCTTATCATCTTTTTGTCTGATCCTGCAAGCCTCAGATTCTGGTTCAGCCCTACTGAATGCTTTCTCAACTCCTACTCCTGAGATGCTGGTTATTTCTGTAGCCAGTGATGAAGTCTTGCTAACACTAGAGCTTCACTTTTTTTGTCAGAACTTTTCCAATAACCTGACTAATCTCCTTGTTCCTTTCTTTATCTGTCTGTCTCACATTATACACACATGCATGCACACATCTGTTTTTAATCCAAATCCCAAAATATTCTTCTTAAAACATAAATTGACCCTCTCATTTTTTTCTGTTCCAAAAATTCTATGGCTTTTCAACTGCTTATGAGATAAATAGTAATTTGCCAAATATTTACTGTTCCCCACAATATGGTTCCAACTTTCATTTGTAGCCTCATTTCAATCTATTCACCTTTATATTTTCTACATTCCATACAAAGGAGGCTCCTAATTTTTCCCTGTTCTCATCCTATCTTTTCTCTCAGGGCATTTCTCATGTTTGAAATGTGTCTCTCTCCACATTGTTGAAATTGTTGCTTGCTTTACAGATTATCTTAGCCTTGGGTTTCCCTTACTTCCAGGAGCCTTCCTTCAACCCACTCAGCTCAGAGTCATATTTCTAACCCCAAACTCTTTGTCAGGCTTTGTCCAGACGCTGTTACTGACTCCATATTATTCTTATCTAGATACTTATCCAATCCTTGCTATTAAATTATATTCTTTTTTAAAGAACAGTGACAAAATTCTTCATGTTTGTTACTCTAAATCTTCATGTGACCCTAAATAAAATATATCATTTCTCTTAGCTATGGTTTTCTGGTTGATAAAATCAGAATCATAATATTTTCTTCACTGAGTTGTGTGGAAAATCTTTTGCAAACATTAAAGCCTTATATTAAGATAAACTATTTGAAATATTATTTTCTCCTGTGTTCCTTCAGACAAGGTGTATAGGTTATGGGAATTCATGCTTTGGTCAGGGGCATGGATGAATAGGTGGGAAATCAAAGTAAGTTTTCAATTATCCCTTAAACGGCATTTTATGCCCTTTGCTAACAAGACAAAGGGATTTGCAGCTAGTTGGTACAACGGATCTAACACTTGGCCTGGAGTTAGGAAGATCTGAGTTCAAATTTGATTTCAGACACTTATTAGCTATGCTACCCTGGCCAAACTATATTACCATGTTTGCCTGAGATTCTCAGATGTAAAATGAGCTGGAGAAGGAAATGATAAATCATTCCATTATATTTGTTTTTTATTTTTATTTTGAATATTTTCCCATAGTTACATGTTTCATGCTCTTTCCCTCTCCCCCAAGCCTCCCTAATCCCCCTTAGCCAAAGCACAATTCCATTGGGTTTTACATATATCATTGATTAAGACCTAATTCCATATTATTGATAGTTGGACTAGAGTTATTGTTTAGTGTCTACATCCCCAATAATACCCCCATCAGCCCATGTGTTCAAACAGTTGTTTTTCTTCTGTGTTTCTCTTCCCACACTTCTTCCTCTGAATGTGGCTAGTTTTCTTTCTTATAAGTCCCTCAGCCTTGCTCTGGATCCTTACATTGCTGCTAGTAGAGAAGTCTCTTATGTTCAATTGTACCACAGTGTATCAGTCTCTGTGTACAATGTTCTCCTGGATCTGCTCCTTTCACTCTGCATCAATTCCTGGAGGTCATTCCAGTTCACATGGAATTCCTCCAGTTCATTATTCCTTTGAGCACAATAGTATTCCATCACCAACAGTTACCACAATTTGTTCAGCCATTCCCCAATCAAAGGACATTCTCTCATTTTCCAATTTTTTGCCATCACAAAGAGCATGGCTATAAATATTTTTATACAAGTTTTTTTTTTCCCTTATTATCTCTTTGGGGTATAATCCAAGCAGTGCTTTGGCTGGATCAAAATGCAGATAGTCTTTTAAAACCCTTTGGGCATAGTTCCAAATTGCCATCCAGAATGGTTGGATCTGTTCACAACTCCACCAGCAATGCATTAATGTCCCAATTTTGCGATATCCCCTCCAACATTCATTACTCTCCCCTGCTGTCATTTTAGCCAATCTGCTAGGTGTGAGGTAATACCTCAGAGTTGTTTTGATTTGCATTTCTCTAATTATTAGAGATTTAGAACACTTTCTCATGTGCTTATTGATAGTTTTGATTTCTTCATCTGAAAATTGCCTATTCATGCCCCTTGCCCATTTATCAATTGGGGGATGGCTTGAATTTTTTGTACAATTGATTTAGCTCCTTGTGTATTTGAGTAATTAACCCTTTGTCTGAGTTTTTTGTTAAAAATATTTTTTTCCAATTTGTTGCTTCCCTTCTAATTTTGGTAGCATTGGTTTTGGCTGTACAAAAACTTTTCAGTTTAATGTAGTCAAAATTATTTATTTTACATTTTGCAATTTTTTCTAACTTTTGCTTGGTTTAAAAATCTTTCCTTTCCCAGAGATCCAACAAGTATACTATTCTGTGCACCCCTAAATTACTTACAGTTTCCTTCTTTATATTCAAGTCATTCACCCATTCTGAGTTTATCTTGGTGTAGGATGTGAGATGTTCATCTAAACTTAATCTCTCCCATATTGTTTTCCAATTTTCCCAGCAGTTTTTGTCAAATAGTGGATTTTTATCCCCAAAACTGGGTTCTTTGAGTTTCTCTAACACCAGCTTGCTGAGGTCGCTTACCCCTAGTCTATTCCACTGATCCTCCCTTCTGTCTCTAAGCCAGTACCATATTGTTTTGATGACTACTGCTTTATAGTACAGTTTAAGATCTGGTACTGCTAGGCCACCTTCCTTCATATTTTTTTTCATTATTTCCCTTGATATTCTCTGTCTTTTGTTCTTCCAAATGAACTTTGTTATAGTTTGTTCTAAATCAGTAAAAAAGTTTTTTGGTAGTTTTGATAGGTATAGCAGTAAATAAGTAAATTAATTTGGGTAGGATGGTCATTTTTATTATGTTAGCTCATCCTACCCATGAGCACTCAATATTTTTTCCAATTGTTTAGATCTAGTTTTAATTATGTGGAAAGGGTTTCATAGTTGTGTGCATATAATTCCTGTGTTTAGCTTGGCAGATAGATTCCTAAGTATTTTATATTATTATTAAAAATGATTAAGGCAGATATTAAAAGGGAAAATAGTATTTTAATAAAAGCAATGCTGATAGAGATAAAAATCATTAGACCATGCGCCTATAAGTATTCAAACTGCCGCCTCAGCCATTTTACCTTTCATATCTCCCGCAAGCCCAGGTAGCTAAAGAGGAAGTTCAAAGTCACTTCCTGATATTTAAATCCGTCCCTCACCTTGAAGACGTAATCCAAAACAGGAAACCTGTTGGACCACGGGAAATGTAGTTCCAGAAGTTTGTCAAACACTATATTGATACATATATTGAGGTTCAATCCTTCCAAATAGAATCCCAGGTGATTTTAACTAACACAATATCTAGGGTGATTTTAAATGTAATTTCTCTTCCTAACTCTTCCTGCTGTGATATGTTGGAAATACATAGAAATGCTGATGATTTAAGTGCATTTATTTTGTATCCTGCAACTTATTAAAGTTGTTGATTATTTCCGCTCACTTTTTAGTTCATTCTCTAGGATTTTTTAAGTAGACCTTCATATCATCTGCAATAGCTTGGTCTCCTCACTGCCTATTTTAATACCTTCAATTTCTTTTTCTTCTCTAATTGGTACTGAGAGTGTTTCTAATACAATGTTAAATAAGGTGACAATGGGCATCCTCCCATTATCTTTGACAAGAAAAAGCCCAGTGGAGTCATAAAGAGTTGAACATGATCCATGTGTTATTTAGAATTTCTGGGGTTTTATTTAGAAGTATTAAGCCTCAAGATATGTAGATATATGACAACTTCCTGTGGACATGTGGGGGACTTTGAGACTACATTTTCTGTGATGCAATGGGTTTTCCGTTTTGTACATGAATGCGTCTTCAACGTAAAGCCCAGCTTTAAGTATTAGCCAATGAGGCTTGAAGCTCTCTTTTGGTATGAAGCAGCCAGGTGGAGGGAAGAAAAATGCCGGGAGCTTTTATCAGGCGCATGGTCTTATATATTTTACCAACATGGCCATGGTAATTAAAATATTATTTTTCCCCATAATATCAGCCTTTATCAAATTTAATTGTTACATTTATGGCAACCACATTGGAGAAGTAACTCTCAATTTTTTAGATAGCCTGAGAGTATTTTAAATCCTCTCCAAAGCTATAGACATGCTTTGGCCTCTTTGCTCAGTTCTTTTGAGCAATTTTTTTTAAAAAGGGAAAGTGGCTTTGCTTTTATCAGGCTCTTGGTCTTATATATTTTACCAACATGGCCATGGTAATTAAAATATTATTTTTCCTCATAATATTAGCCTTTATCAAATTTAATCATTACATTTAACAAGAGAAATATATCATAAATATACATGACATATTTTGTATAAAAAGTGTTTAGTATTCAAAAATGCAAATTTATTTTATTTTGCTCCAAATTGTCCTAATATTCTTCTCTTTTTATTCCCTTTTTATTGAAAGAGATAGTCGTCCCTTTTTTGAGACATAATGTGGTATAATAGGAAAAAAGCTATTATTATATAGGAAAGAGATCATATTTCAAATCCCACATCAGATTTAGTTTGGGACCAAGACAAAATCATTTAATATTCCCAAGTTCCAATTTCCTCACTTTTAAATATTGTAATACATGTATACTTCTTCTTTAAATAGTTTTTAGGAAATCACTTTGTAAAACTTGAAGCCAAATATAAATGTGAATTATGACCAGTATTCCTCCTGACATTCCCCTGAGACAACATTTGAATTTTCTGTCAACGTGAAGAACAGACTATCAGAAAGATATAGTGCTGGGAAATGGATTGTCACCTATGGGCAAGAGCAAAGCAGGACAACTTGAATAGAATACAGAAAGGAGGAGAGAAAGAATGTTTGGGAAGTTCCTCTTGATCCTGATTGTTAAGGGGTTTAATTGCCAAAGAGAGGTTTTAAAGTCTATACTCAAGATAGCAGCCATAGCAGCTTATTGAGCTTGTGAATGAATGATATGGTAGAATTTGAACATGAAGAGTATCAACTTGGAAGCCCTATGGAGAATATATTGGAGAATATATTATTATAGTCAGGTGAGAAGTTTTGGGTACCTGAAGTATAAGCAAGGCTAGGTGAGTAGTGAGAAAGGGATTTATTGTGGAAAGGGATATTATATGGGTCAACAAGACTTGGAAGTTGGCTGCATAGAGAGAATTGGGAGAGTGAAGAGTCAAGAATGACTCTGATTTTGAATTTGTATTGCTGGAAGAGTGTTGATACACTTTACATAAAGAGGGAAGTGAAGAAGGGGGGTGGAAAATTGCATTTAAGATGTCTATGACTCAACTATTTGAAAATAAACAATAAGGATATTGTGAAACAGAATTCGAGGAGAGACTCAGGAAGAATTGGAGATCATTTTCCTGGCAATCATAATTAAATTCATGGGAATTAATACTACCAAGAAATAGTGGATGAATAGAAAATAAGAGGGCTGATTTGAAGTTGCCTTAATCTATTTTTTTTTGTTCTTATGGGCATTAAATTTATCTTTTCATTCTTCATTTGTTTTGTCTGTGAACAATTATAAATTGAATTATAAATAAAATAAATCATAAATTGAATAAAATTGTATTTTGTCTGGGAACTCCCATCCCCAACTTCAACCCCCCCTCTCACCACCAGATATCATATTGAAAAATCTTGGCTACTGAAGATATCTAAACTAAAGGTGAGAGACTTGGAAAGGATATTACAAGATCTGATTCAAGTAGGATACTTGATAAGTTATCATCAATAGCTCCATTCCCTTCAAAATTTATATCCTCAGTGTTTATTTTTCAACTTAATGCTAAATAAACTTGTAGACTATGGGGAAAATCACAGATTCTTTAGTTACTACATGAAATCTAAGAACTGTAGAGTTTTAGACCTTAGAGCAGGGGTTGGCAACTTTTTTGGCTGTGAGAGCCATAAACGTCACATTTTTTTAAAATATAATTTCGTGAGAGCCATACAGTGCTCACAGTGTGCGCTCCTGTAACAGGGCCTGAAAAAAAATTGACTTTATGGCTCTTGCAGAAAGAGCCAAATCTGGCCCTCAAAAGAGCCAGATATGGCTCGAGAGCCATACGTTGCTGACCCCTGCCTTAGAGGGACCTTAAAGATCATCATATCTAACTCTAATTTTATAGATGAGAAACTTGGTAACATTTTATGCCTTTTTTTCTTCATATATCACTCTATCCCTTTTGAAAGATAAAAGAGGAACAGCACAGATCACTAAACAATATGATATCACAGAGAGTAACTAAAGACAAACCACAGAAAGTAAGCTCACTCTGCAGGAGGGGTCACGGTCACTTAAACAGAATACTCTTCTACCCACAATAAGCTAACTTCAGAAGAGCTACCTACTCTTTCAGGTTCTGGAAGCTACAGAGATGAGAGGATTCCTAGCATTTGAAGGAATGAAGGAAGCAAAAGGTGGGGAGGAAAGAAAAGTCTATAAGAATGGTGGGATTTCTTTTAGTATTTCACCAGTATAGTCAAATATTTTCTAAAAGACCTCACTTTGAAATGAATCCACAGAAGGATATTACAATGGGGATATGTTATGTCTAATACTTTGTGCTTGTATACCTTTTATTAGAACTCCATGCATTTTATATATAAATTCATAAATCTCCCTCTTCACTGAAGTGACTTATACAAGTAAGCCACAACTATGGTAACTTCCATTTTCCAGCAATGCTGCTGTCAGAAGTAGGTCTCTATACTATCAGGATGTAAAATTCTCTCAAAACTTTTGTTTCAGTTAGAATAGTGTCGTTACAACAAAAATAGTAAAGATAATTTCAAATCTTGGATTTCTGAATTATTTGTCAGCAGGGTTTTATTTTAAAATAATTTTAATATTCTCAATATTACATAGAAAAATTCCATAGAAAAAAAGAGGCTAGTCTGATATAAAAATATAAAATATAAATATATAAAAGATAAATGATATCAAAAAGATGCATAACCAATGAATAGTATCCATGCTCTATTGGCATTCTGTGAACATAAGGAGAATAAGAGGAAGGCCCCAAGCATATTGGATGCACTCTGATTATAATATTTATAGAAGTTGTAGCTAAATCACATGAGATGGGCAGGTATAGATGTTGACTATCTATATCATTGAATGGGGAGTCTACATTGACACAGTTGTGAATCCAATGGAGTACTAATTATTTTTAATAATATTTCATAATAGTGCTGAAACCTAGTCTTTGCATACATATGTGTTATATATATATATCTAAATTAAATAAAATTAAACATATGTATATTTGTTTGCCAATAAGGCATATTACAGAAAGGTGGAAGAATACTGAAGTCTAAAACATTTATAAAAGAGATAGTAGGTTTACTTTTTTAGTTTTGTTCTAAGGAAAAATTAAAGCTAAGATCCAGGAAGAGAAAAGAAAGTATAAATAATGTTAGAAAGCTGTTAAATGCTTTCCCAAACAAAATCTAATGGACTTTAAAAATATTCCTGTAAAAAGTAATAGAGTAGTTTTATGCATAGACTAATTCACATCCAAATAGAACATAACATACAATTACTAAAAGTCAATTCCACTTTTAAAAGGTTATGGATTGGTAAACACAATTTTCTTCCTATAACCTCAAGCCTTCTATTAGTCCTATCAATAGCTAGATAAAAGGAAGAAAGAAAAAATAGCAAAGAAATTTGACAAGACTAGGGAAAGGGGTAACAAATGGGAAGGGATGGAGTTTAGAATATAGGGAATAGAAAAGGCAGTGAGAATCGTGCTTTCCCACCCCCACTCCCAGAAGTTACAGAATTGCTATGAGATTAAAGACAAAGCAAGCATTCATGATACAAAAAAAGGGACAAACAGGACAATTATTATGTTGAAAGGAATCATACACAACAAATATATGAAACTTAGATGTTCCAGATGCCTTGGTATGTAAATCCCTAAAAGGAAAGTTAAACAAAGCACACCAAGACAAAATAGCAATACAAAAGTGGCTGGGAATTTCAGTGTCCCTGTCATTCTTTTGAATAAATGTAACAGAAAGAAAACAAAAAGGGACATATAAAATTAGACAAATTGCTAGAAACACTATGATTAAAAGACCCATGATGTTTACTAAATGGGATTGCTAAAGTACATATATATGTATATATATATANATATATATATACACATATATATGTGTGTGTGTGTGTGTGTGTGTGTGTGTGTGTATACACATATATTAACACCAAATGGAACTTTTGAAAAACTTAACTATGGTTTAAATACAGAGATGTTGCCAAAAATGTAAAAAGGGAGATATAGTAGACATATATTTTATTAAATATGACACAATGAAAATGGTGATTTGTTCAGGGAGCACAAAGAAAAGATATAGGTTTAAGATAAAAATCTCCCAAATAGAAATATAACAATATAATTCTAAATAATGAATGGGTCAAAGAATGAGCCATATGAACAATTAATAACTTTTCCTCAGAAGAAAAACTATATCCTTTCAGGAATACATTAACAATTTTTTAAAGAGCAATAAAGAACAAACTAACTAAATGCTCATTTAAAAAAAATTAACAGCCAAAATTAAACAAATGTAAAACAAATCCAAAAAGAGTAAATACGAAAGAAATAGAGGAAAAAGTGTATAAACTGGCAATAAAATAACTATAGAAATTATAAAACTAACATCAAATTTTTGAAAATACTAATAAGATAGAAAAATAGATTTATAACTGATCTGATGAAAAAGAAGACTGATAATCAAATTAAAACATGATATTATTTTTAATATCTGGCATGACCTTTCCAAAGAATATAGGTTAGTTATTTAATTAAAAATGAAAAGAAACCTATTGACTACAACGGAAAATAAGAGCAATTGATTGTAGATTCTAGTCACCCTTATACCTCTGCCCACTTTTTCACATTAAGTGACTTTACATATCATAACTTCAGCTTTTTCATTATTAAAATGGGGACAATTGTATTTTTATCCCCCTCAAAGCAGAGGGCTGAAGCAGATGATCTGGAGATCCTTTTCAACTCTATGATTTGATTCAATGACATGTTTGAAATGCTATTCTCAAGAGAAATAATTGGAAAGAGCTTCTGAGTTTTGTAGAATGAAGGTGCATAAAAGGACTATGATTTGGGAAGGGTGAATGACTTTCAACAGTGAAAAATAATATAACACTGTCAATTTCGGGACTAGAGGGATGTTCAGTTGAAAACATTGTTCATATCATAGAACTTTGGTCAAGTGTTAAAGTTTCTGCTAACCTTGATTGTGAGAAGAAGAGATTAGAACAAAGTTTACCTTGATCTCATGGGGAAAGACTGCTTTACAAATTCACAGGAATAAATATAAATCTGGAATAAAGCCTCATTGATTTTTTCCATTATTTTGAAGATGTTAAAATTCCTTCCTATCTAAAGTAACTTGGAACTTGCAGAGTTCAATATAAGAAGAGTGAGATAGTACTAGTCCCCTATGTTTCTGTTACTAATCAATACTCATTCTCCCCCATTTTTTTCTTCTATTATGTCTGACTCCTTCTATCTATTTTGTAGGAAAAGAGGAACACAGCAGAAACTTTGGCCAGGTGGCTGACTGTGAGAATAAGTGGCAAGTATTTTCTATGGATGTATTTTCCTATGACCTACCAGCCCATTTTTTCTTTCAATTCTGAATGAAGTCGTTGAGTACTCCACAGTCCACTGCACCGACATAAAAAAGATAGATCATTGAAAAATATTCCAAATAGTATTCAATGATGCATCTGGAGATAATGTGAAACAGCAAAAGCTACCAGAGCAAGCTTACCCATGAGCACCAAATAAATAGCATGTCTCCTCTTAAATAGTGTTATCAAGTGCCATTGAGATCAGTGACAACATCTGTGCTACTGTGTGCCTTCAAATGAAGAGAAAGACATTTGTGGTGGAAATAAGAGAGTACTGAAGTGGGAGAGAAAACATTTATTAGGTCAGGCTTTGATTCCCATGGCATGAGCAGCTCTCTCTTCTCTGCCCATAATGTCTTTCTAGATACATTTATGTATGTGTGTCCTATCTCTATACAAATATGGCTAGCTATACAGTAATGGGCATACCTCTCTCTCTCTCTCTCTCTCTCTCTCTCTCACACACACACACACACACACACACACACACACACACACACACACACACATACTCTTACCCTCAGACTTGAATATCAATTTGAAGAAGGCAAAAGATATAATTTATGAGCTGATATTATAAAACTTGGACCTTGGATTCATTCATATCTCAGTGTTGACTCTGAGAGCCATCACTTGGCTGTTGTATACCTGCCTTATACTATTAGGGAATAGTATTTTAAGGCAGACACATTTGCTTATTAATCTTTGGAAATGATATAATTAAATGAACCTAAAACCAGCTGTTTGTGAATGATACTTTTAAAAGATGAAGAAAACGTTAGTAAATATATAATTATCATCTACTGCCCCTAATGCCAGCTTTCACTGGCAATAGGAAAATTATTAACTATATATGCTAGATACAAGTAGCATAAAAATATTTATCCCATATATGTACAACACTGAATATAATTTCTCCATTGATAAATTATTCTTTTGAACTAAAATATTGTCTCTCCTCTCAATGTGTCCTCCTTTAAACTTCAGCTCAGTCTGGGAAGGGTAGTGTAATATGTTATTAAAGACCATCATTAAAGATATCTGAGTGTCAATCAGGTAAGTTAGTTTTTTATCATTTTCCTTTGAGAGTAGAGTTTAGATGGAGAAAGATGGGCTACCAATTTTGGAGTAGTCCAGGGGTGGGGAGCACTGTCTGAGAAGGGTATACCAATGAGAGGTGTTAGAGTCAATCAATTAATAATTGATCACTAAATATTTATTAAGCACTTACTCTGTCCCAGGGACTATGCAAAGTGGTAGGATGAGGGCCCTGAATGCTTAGAATGAAATTTCCATTGAGGAAAGATGCAGAGAATAGATATAGGAGGGCAATCCAGGCAAGAATTGCCCTGCTTCATGATTTAACCTACCAAAGGAGCAAACCAGCAAACATGGTGAAAGGGCTAGAAGATGACAGAATAGAGATGAAAAAAATTAGAGAAACTAAGAACAGTAATCTTTCCTCTCTCCCTAATGCTGCTCCTTTTCCCACCTGAGTTCATTTACGAAGAGTTGCTTTGAAGGTAGTTCCCCATTGAAAAATGACTGTGCACCTTTCCAAGAGATACTGCAGCCTATTCCTCTATATGCCACTTCCCCTATGTACAATTATTGTATAAACTTTAATTAAACTATACTCATACTGCATTGATGTCCTCCAGGGGGAAAAATATTAAATAACTACAAAAGAATCCATCTTCTTTATTTTTTATTTTTTCTATCAGTCAATGAAGATGGAATTTAGATTAGAGAGGAAAGGAACTCGGTCCCATTTCTGAATATAACCTATTCATAATATGAACTCCATCCCTCTGAAGCCAATTCTACTAACTAGAGTCATAGGGAATTAGACATCAATTGCTAAACAGGCCACAATTCAAATGGTGCTGAGCAAGCTAACTTTCTAGGTCCAGTTCATAATGTTCAATTGGTAGCAAGGGAGCTACAAAGCAGTAAGCTCTGATATGATGACTAATCAATCAGAATTTGAAAGCTACTACATAGGGAATTCTGGGTAAATGCAATGAGGCTTTGGAAGCTGTGCTAGAGTAAAAAGAAAAAAAAGAAAGGGGAAAAGGAATGTCTGTGGTTCTCGTTTTTAGCTTGAACAGCTGTCATATGTCTCAGGATGAGAATGGTTTCTCTAAGTAAAAATCTCATTTGCATTCTATAGGAAATGGTAGGAAATCAGTGAATAAACAAATTTAGCCCCAATTCCCTACTAATAATTATGACCTTGTATTATTCCCTGAAGTCTTAATACAAAGCAGCTGAAGCCTCACAACATTAGTTTTAGGAAGCAGGATTTTAAAGATGATGATTAGAGAAAATGCCCCAATCTTGCTTGTCACAGCAGTGTTCCATGGCTGTAATTTTGCTTAATAATCCCCATGCCCCACTTGTTACTAAATAAATAGAAATACTTCCAATGAGGCCTCAGATGAATTTCTCTGGTCCAATTTGGAGTCTCAGAGTGATTGTACTCTGTCTAGCATACCACAAGGAAATCTCTTATTAATGGCAGACAACCTGTTACCTCTCTTCAGGATAGCTTTGGATTAATTCAATTCTGTAAGCATTTTGTAGTACCAATTATGTAAGGAATAATCAATCAATCAATCAACAAACAGGAACCAGAAAGATCTATGTGTAAAGCTATCTAATAGTAAAATTTAAAGAAACTAAATCATCAATCAATAAACATTTATTAAGTACCTGCTATATGCCATGGACTATATTCTAAGCTCTGAAGATACCAAGAGGCAAAAAAAAATTTCTGCTCTCAAGGAGCTTACAGTCTAGTGGGAGACAAAATGTGAACAAATGTATACAAAACAAGCTATATACAGGATAAATAAGCTATATGCAGGACAAGTAGGGGAAAAAAATGAACATAGGGAAAGTACTGGGATTAAGAGGGGTTGGGGAAGGCTTCTGGAAGGTAGAATTTTAATTGAGACTTAAAGGAAGCCAGGGAAGTCAGTAGTCAGCATAGAGAAAGGAGTATCTTACAGGCATGAGAGGCAGTCAGAGAAAATGCTGGCAATGTAGAGATGTTTTCTTCATGGAATAGCCAGGAGTCCAGTGTCAGTAGGTTAAAGAATATTTGTTGGTGAATAAGGGGTAAGAGCATTGCAGAAATAGGAGAGGGGTAGTTTATGAAAGACTTTGAATGTCAGTGTTGTGCTAGGTGTTGGGGATACAACAATAAAAAACAACAACAAAGAAAACAAAATAGACCCCTGCCCTTGAGAATGTATAAATGGAATCATCCTCCTTTGTTTATTTCAACTTAATCAATCAAGAACTTGGAGTGCCCCTCCTTTCATACTTAGTGAAATACTTGAAGAACCTTTTACAAGAAAAGGAAGTTCTCACTCTCAGAGACTGGAAGTGGATCCCACTGCCACCTCTCCCCTTCACCCCTTTTCCCCCTACCACAGTGCCAGGCAAATTAAGGAACTATGATTGGTTCCTGCAGTGTGATAGACCAGCCCACAGTGAAAGAAAGTAGACACAAATGCAGTAGAAGCCCCTCCAATACAGCAGTAGCAATCCCTGTTCAGCTCTCTGATCTCTTCTTTTATAGCCCTTTTCCCATGTCACTTCCTGACTCTCTGGTTTCTATAATTTTTTTCAAATTTCTCATTTCCTTCCATGCTGCTATAAAATTTAAGTTACCCTAATCCAACTTATCCTCCTATATATGGACATTATTTTCATTTCTTCACTATAACTTCATGTCTTCTTTCTTAAATGTCAGCCTCCATTTTCCTCAAGTACTCTTTCAATTTGAACTTGTTTTTGACTCATTTTTCTTTAAATGGACTCTATTAATAAACACATCTATGTTGCTTTAGCTGTTTTTCTTTTCTTGCAATTCTGTTGTGAATTTTGCTTTACTACCCCTTACTTAAGAAAAAAAAACTATGCCTTTCTGGTTTTATTATTTTTTTATAATGATCTTACCAATGTACCTAATTTAAACTATTTTCGTTATACATTCATATAGTACTCAGTTTTTACTCCCCTAAATTATATGGGACTCTTGCTGGATGGTATATTTTTGCAGTTAAATTATCACATGTCACTATGTCTTATGCTATTTCCAAAACCCACTTCTATTTTCTGCCAATATATGCATTGACTTTTCTTCTGAAGTCTATAGGAAGGGATTCTATCTATCTATTTGTAGAGGAGGAATTAGTACTAGGTTCTCTATCGAATTCTTAAAAAAAGACTTTAAATTTTTTAGTTTTCCACAATAACCATATGGAGGGTGAATGTATCCAACTTATTGAAAGAGTGGGATAGTTTAAGATTAATTAATGCATTAAAGGGACAAATGGACACACCTCCTTATTGACAGAAACTTGAAAAGACATAGGAAACAACATTGGTAAAGAATTCCTTTTCATTGACACCATTGAAAACTTTGGTTCTGGAGTAAGATTTTTCTTCAAGTTATATATATATATATATATCACTCAATTTTACCTCAGACCCAGTGTAAGAGAGTGTTAATGGGTTCTATCAACTTTTCAATTTAGGATAAAACTAGGACAGTCAGTACCAATAGAAAGGACTTGTGGTGCTATACCTGAATTACAGAAACTCATCTATGAGCTTTCAAAAGAACTCCAATCTATCTCAACAGGTATTTTAAAATAATTTAGAGACACTTCTAGCCTATATCTTAGACCATGCTTTCCTCCATAACTCATCACAGAGTTTAGTCTATCACTTTAGTACATGACAGGTACACATAAACATTCTTGGTCATTTATTGATTTGTTCTGTACTGAAAGAGAAAGGCTAGAAATATATGTTATAGTAGGGAAAATGTAAGATTTAGAATTAAAGGACCTGAGTTTGAATGTTGCCTCAGTCATTTACTAGTTTGTGTGATTTTGTGAAATTCTCTAAAACTTTCTAGTCTCAATTTATTCACATTTAATAGAAAAGGATTAGAATAGCTATTTAGTTAACACCAACTTTAGTTATAAATACTCTTTAGAAAAAATCCTTACTGTCTGTCTTAGAATGATTACTGTAGATTGCTTCCAAGGCAGAAGAGCAGTGAAGGCTAGGTAGTGGAGGTTTATTTGACTTGCCCAGGGTTACACAGCTAGGAGGAGGCTAAATTTGAATTCAGGACCTACAGTCTCTAGGCCTGGCTCTCAATCCACTGAGTCATTTAGCTGCCCCAGCTCTAAACATTCTTAGTCCTGGCCAACTTCTTTAACTTTTCAAGCATTCTATGCCCATAAATCCTTTGCTCTGGTCAAGAAATTAAAATATCAGATGATACCAGATTAATGAATTGTTCCTTCCCAAGTAATATATGGCTTAATAAAGATTCTTTTAAATACCCATAGGAATGAAGACATAATGGACAAATTACAGATGAACAAATGTGGAATGTATTTTTGGTCAAGAGGCTATATTTTCCACAAGAAATCTATCCTGAAGAAAAATATACTAGACCAGGCTACTGCTATTGAGCAATTTGGATCTATTACCCTAAAAATTATGATTCCCAGCAAAACTACTATTCTCAGCACCCTACTCACTTCCTGTAGTTATGTGCTGACATAGACATAAATTGGGTGGAGTTCCGTGTCTAGCGCTTTTTTCCATCCTATTGGCAGCTTTGGTCAACTGGGAAATTTCTGAGCAAGTTGAAAACTTAGTCACATGGTTCTATTTTGTCAGATAATAAACTTTAAAATATAATACTTCAAGTATTGGACATTAATTTAATTCTTACAGTATTTAAAGCAGCCACAAACATAACTGGGTTGAGTTCCCAGGAGGTCTGAAAGAAATTGAATCTAACGAGGACCACAGCTCTGGTACTGGGTACCTTCTCTTCAGTCTGAACTACAGAATATTTTTCTGCTTACTAAAATTCTTGCCCATCAAAATATACTTATCGTATATCCCATTCCCTCAAAGTTTTCTCCGTCTGCTCCCAGAATGGCCTTATTAACATTATATTACTTACTGAGTGAAAATGTATTAATTTGTAGACACATGCATGATTCAATATTTTACCTCCCCATCCCCACTCCCAAGTTATACATTTCCTTTCAGGATCTTCTCAAGAGACAATTTTTGAACCTACTATAATAGTGGCAATTTAAGTTATCATCAAGCCTTAGGGGAAGACAATTTTGGACAATGCTCTTGAACTAACACTTAGGTATTTACTTTTAATTGTTTATTAATTTCCAAGTACCCAAGAATCCTGCTGCTGTGAATATCAGTTGAACTTGGAGTAACAAGAAGATGTGGATAAAATGTAGTTTTTGCTTTTGCCTCTTTAGTTTGTTTTGTTTTGTTTCTTGGCTTGAACCTAAGATTTCATGGCAATGAGTAACTTGCAATGTGGAAACTTGCTCCAATGAGCAAGTATTTAAAAGCATATCTGTAATTTGTACTTTTAAAGAATTGTCTAGAGTACTGAGAATTTAAGCACATTGCCCAGAATTCCAAAGTTTGAATATTTCTATGGCAAGTATCAGTGTACCTTCATTATTCTGCCTCTGATGTCAAGATGTATTTCTTAGCCATAGCAGCATAAATTTAGAGCTTAAGTTGTCCTTGGAAGCCATTTACTCCAAGCATAGCCATAGGTTTTGATTTATATAATGGAATGAGTGAGGTTGTCAAAGGAGAAGGTATACAAAATATGAAAATGCAAATCAAAAAGCCTAAAACTCTAAGCAAAGTCAGTGTGATGATATGAGATAATGTTCAAAAGTCAAGGCACTCTAAATTCTAGAAACCTTCATCCCAAGGGCACTTGAGAAATGATAGCATTTAAAGTTCTTGCTTTATGTTGTTTCAGGAATAACTTAAGAATTATGTGCCATGACTAAGTAGAACAGTATTGTTTAAAAACTAACAGTGATTGGAGGAAAATATATGAGCTGCTCAAAGAGAAAAACATGCATGCCAATTAGTGTAGAAGAGACAGAATTCCAAAGCAAGCTAGAAACTTAACAAATTCAACGAATGTGTTGATCTAGAAATGAGTCTGGTTCTGCCAGTCCTGGATCTATCATTACTAGATGTATTCTCTGATAAATCTAGAATTATGGTGCCTTTGATGGAAATGGAAGGGAGGATGATTAGGTAGAGAGCAACTTTCAGGGAACAGAGTTTATTTCTGTTTTGAATATTCTGAATCTGAAAAATCTCACGGGCATGAAGGTTGAAATGTGCAATAGAGTTGTGGATGTTGGGCAGATTTTCAGGTGAATGACTGGATGGTACAGATACATGGATGTACAGTTTGGACATATACATATAGGCCTGTTTATATAGATCTGTTGTTAGTAACCAGAATAGACCTATTCATAAAACCCAGGAATGTTATAAAGAGAAACAATGTGAAAGAGCATAAGAGAGCACAAATCAGACCTTTGGGGAATTTTAATATTTTTTCTTTTCTACTATATTTTTAGTGCATAAAAGTTGATGTTAAAATGTGATAGCCTATTTTTTTTTACCTCACTGAATTTCCTTCATAGTATATGATTCCTTTTCTTCTAGAGTCTTTGCTTACAGATCTCCAGTGGTGGGCAACTTACTATATGCTTAGAAAGCCCATTCTACTTCTTTTTTAAAAATTTCTCCTCAAAGTTAATTATGCTAGGGAATTCTATCAACTTCAAGTCCTCCCCCTCTAAAAAGTACATACAAATATTAATTTATTTTTAAAAATTCCAGATTTCAAAAGGATAGATTATAAATAAAACTTTCAAATATGTGATTGAATAAAGTCAAAGTGTTCATCTCTGAAATGATATTCTGTTTGGAGTAATGACTCTGTATTGCCCATCTCTCTTTCCCTTGGGTCATTTAAAATATAATAATGATAACACCTGAACTCTTAACCAGCTAATCAATACATGTATGTATACACACATATGTGTATGTATGTAGGTATGTATGAGGACAGGTGCAATTATGTAATTTTCCTGAAGACTTCTAAGTTGATATGGAACCATTTTTGATGTCCTTTTGGGCTCAGACATTCCACCCAGTTCTGAATCGAACTAATTATATTATTTCATAGCCTTTCCTGTTCTACATGGATAGCATGAGCCCTTTGAATGATCTGCTAAATTCTGTTGAACTATTTCTACAGCATTTCCTACATCTACCAGTTTAGTAAGATTGTCAAGAAAGGAAATGAAGTTAGTGTGGCATTCTACACAGCTACTACTGATGAAGTAATTTTAAACACTGCCTTTTCTAGATTAACCATAATTTTAGATTCAATTAAAACAGTATTTCCTGTGCTTCACTTTTTTCCTTTTGATTGTTCAAGTCTTTTCTCTTGGCACATTAATCCTTTCTGCAAAGAGGGAGATACTGAAGAAAATGCCCTTGATATTCTGTTCTGAAAATGATAAGTACCAGGGGAGGATTTGGTTTTTTTCAACATAGGTTTCCTGGGCATCAAATCTGACAGGAGATCTTAAGTGATAACTGCTGTGGCCTGCTTAATTGCAGATGGGTTGGAACCAAGAACACATCTCTACCTCAAGGTTCTGTGGATCATGATTGCTCCATTAAAGTGATAAAACTTAACAAATTCAGTCACCTGATTTTCCAATGACTTGTACAAAAAAATAGCTTCACTGATTTGTTTTGTTTTGTTTTTGTTTTTGGAAAGGCATAATTTTGTGAATATATCTGATGTATAAAAGGTAGTTAAAACACACAGGTTTAAATCAAATTGACCCTCAGCTATGACTTAATTAGATGAATTGAAATAAAAATGCTGTTCATAGACCCGCCCCCCCCCATGTAAAACTAATATGTCTGCAATAGACTTAAAGGAAAAAGAATAAAAAAGAACCATCTACTTTGGGCCTTTTCAGATTGTTTGTAAATTAATTTAAGTATGGCAGATTTTTAAAAATAGCTTTTTTTTTAAATTTACCTTTGCAAGCTTACAATAGTACACTGAAAATAATGAGTTTGTCTCAGCATTGCAATAAATTTTAATGTTCTAGAAAATATGTTTTCCTTGGTATCTCCCTCAAGCTTCATAGCTATTGCTGCATAGTCATCTTTATCTATTTAAAAAAAATGTTTTGTGAGTTGAGAAACTTCTGTCATTATTTTAAATTTTTGAATGAACACACATATACATAATTATTTGCAACATTGTAAGATTAAAGATACATCCAAGGAAAAGGGGAAAAGTAATTGTATAATTACAAATAATGATGAATATAAACAGATATTTGTGGAAACCAATGAGTAAGAGGAATCTTCCAATGTCCCTCTACTAAATCCTTTCTGATTCTAAGAAAGAGGGGAGGAGGAATAGAACTTGTAAAAGGCATCTTGAAGTGGGAGCAAATCCAGGAAACTAAACAGCACCTGGGAGTCTGGAGAAAGCCAAGAATGCTGGATACAGAAAACTTCATCCTGAGTTGTGATAATTAGAAAAAAATAGGAATATTTCATCTTCAAAGTACTTTTGAAATTAAGGTATAACTTCTAGCATCCTCCAATGCATTGATTGCTCCTATATTAATATCTGGGTAATTGGTACTAATCCAAATATTTATTATATATCTACTGTTTACAAAATATTGTGTTAAAAGGAAATATAGCTTTCAGACTAGTGAAAAAGTAAATATTCTTTCATTCAATAAGCGTTTATTAAGTTCTTAATACTGCATGGGTCAGACGTGGTGCTTGGAACTGAGGATAAAAAGAGACAGCTTGGAATAATGTATGCCTTCAAGGATCAAAAACTTTTTTATGCATGAGTAGCATGCAATAGAAAATTAAATACAAAATGCACAAAGCATATCCAAAACAGTTTCTGGGACAGAGTATTAACAACTAGGGATATCAAGTTAGACTTCTTGTGGGAGGTGGTATTTAGCTGAGACTTGAATGAAGGCAGAAATATCTCCAGGTGGAGCTGAGAAGAGAATATATTTTAGTAACAGAAAGGCAAGGGATAATATCATTTATAGAGGACAGCAAATAATCCAGTTAGAGTAAAATACAGAGTGGTATGCTGTACGCCTAGGAAGTTTTCTTTATTCTCTTTTTATTGTAATGCGTTTTATTGATGTCTTTTGTCTTTGCTTAGGTGCTATTCTCATCATATCATCAGATCTAGTAAAGAAAAAAAAAGCCCAGACACTTGATATAAAAAACTTTCTTACAAAATTCACAGTATGCATTCTGTACTAAAAGGAATGCAGGTCTATGTTATAGGGGGAAATATTTAGATCTCTTTCCCAGGAACTTCACTTTTTTTTCATTACTTAGAGAAACTTTCTTTTAATAATGGTTTCATTTACTTTGTGGTAATAATAGATTTTTTTCTTGTTTCTGCTTATTATTCTCTGCATCATTTTATGCAAACCTCTCTAATTTGTTAAAAATATCTCCTATTTATAATTTTTGTTGTACAGTAATATTCCATCACCATAATCCTATTTATGTATATATATAATTAGAGCAATATTACATTATATTGTTATATTTTTCTATGCATGTCTTAAATCATTAACCCTTGCTTTATATACAGTAAGAATTTAATAAATATTTTGTTCATTCATTCACAGATCTCTATCAATGTGCCTATCTTCCTATACTCTCTTATAACCTAGCTGGTGCCATTTAAATTTTTTTTTCATTATTGTTAATTTTCATAGAATATACTTAAACTTCAGAGATGTTTCACGTGTGTTCCTCTTACTATTAGTAATTTAGAGCATGCTTTTATGTGGTCATTTATAGTTTAAATATCTTGTGAAAATTTTAATGGAAGAGTTGTCAAAGCTCCCATAAGGTGAATTTTAATTTAGTTATTTAGCCCATTCTGTAGCAATTGGGCATTTGCTTTGGGAAAAAAATGAACATTTTGCTGCCTTCTTAATTAATTATGGTAATGAAGTTGATGATTATTATCTGAATGAGTAGGTTATCTGTCCCACCTATTGGACAGTCATTTATTCATTGGGCAGAACTTGCATAGAGGAATTAAGTGAGGACATTGCTAAGAGCTGCTCTGAATGAGAAGGGATTCATGGATTCCAGTCAGGAATATTGGAGATTGTACCCATGTGAGTCAAACTACGAATGCATTGAGGTATCTCATCCATGAGGGAATCAGTGTCAGAAGTGGAATCAGAATTCAAGGTTCTATGCCTTTCCTGCTTGTGTATAGAGCAGTAAATTCCATTACTAGCCTATGTAGGACATGGACACTAGGCTCTTCAAAATTGTTCTGAACCAAGTACTGCTAACACAATCAGTTATAGCCATAGCTTCTGATCACTTCCCTGAATCCAGTGTGACTGTGAGAAAGCAAAATACAACTCCCCGAAATAAAAACAACAACAATAAAACAATGCTTACTAAGTGATCATTTTGAAGTTATTCAGATCTGGTTATATAAGCAGATGTACCTTTATCTCTTTCCTAGTGTCTGATCCTTTAGATCAATCAGTTCAAATTTCTGCTCCTGTCACACTAGAATGTTTGGTTAAGCTGACAAATTTGTGTGGTAAATATAACTGCCTGGCAGGAAGCTTTCTCTGTGCTTCATTCAATTCTTTGAAATAAATCCAGCCAGAGTCATTTGTTCAGGTGAATTTGTGAAGTCAGTGACATGAATGGATAGCCCGTATGCTCCTACTCAGTGACTTCAGGCTGTATTTGAACGTCTCAATGGGGTGGACTGGCCACCATTCTAAATGACTGCAGGCTCAGATGTTCAAGAGAGATAGGAAAACTGAACTCAGATGGAGTCACTGAATATAGTGGGTCTAAGAATTTTGGGAAAAACTAGAAAATAGAAAACAAAAGTGTAGAGGCAGTCAGCCAACCGAACTTAACAATGTCTGGTCAATAAAGTTCCCACTTTATTGGTTGTAGAGTGTGATGGAGAGCACAGATTTTAAAAGAGATGAGAGATTCTGGACCTCACGGAGTTTCTTATATATTTAGGAGAAAAACCTCAAATAATGAGGTAGGAATGCTTGTAAAACAAATAAGTGGTAGCTAACAAAGAATAAAGTATAACTAGCATTTATAGTTTCATCTAAAGTCTCTGTCCTCCACCTTTCACATGTAGTAAATGCTTCCTGAATTATTGAGTAAACAGCACTTAAGTAATGAAGCATCTATAATAATTGCCATTTATATAGTTTAAATGTTTACATGGAAACTTACATATATTTTCTAATATATAACCTAGGTATGGTAAGTATTATTAAATACATTTTATAGATAATGAAGGAGAGAACAGAAGGTGACTTCCCAAAAGTCATAGAACTACTATATTCATGTCAGCAGTAGGGTTTGAACCTAATTCCTTACTGGTTTCAAATTCTGTTTTATTTTCCCTATGTCACCATGTGATTGCACCAGGAAGGATAACGATTCATCCTGTTACCTCACTCTTGTGCCATACTTTCACATACATTAGCTCAATTGATCCTCACAATAATTCCATAGAATAAGAAAAGGAGCAGTACAAGAGTTTATTATATCAAGTCTAAAACTGAATAGGCTATATAATGAAGAAAACTGTGAAGATCTGACCATATTCTTTCTGTTCAAAAATTCTAGTAATTTGTTATGAAATTACTAGGTCAAATCAAAATCAAAATTATCTGCATGGCAATTTAAAGGTTCTTCATAACCTGTTTCCTTCACATCTTCTTTGGATTTTTTACACCTTACTCTACACCACATCTCTTTGCCATGTAATTTATGATCTAGTGACACTGGAATCCTTGTTCTTCTTTCATAAGAAAGAATCAGCTCTGGGAATTTTCACTGGCTATCCTCCAAGATTGGGCATTCTTTACCTCCTCACCTCTATTTACTGGTTCCTTTGAATTCTTTCAAATCTTAGCTAAAATCTTACTTTCTACAGGAGGTCTTTCCCCATCTTGCTCTCTTTTGAAAAACTTTAACTTCTATCTTGGAATCAATTCTAAGTATTGGTTCCAAGGCAGAAGAGTGGTAAAGGCTATTCAATAGGAATTAAGTGACTTATCCAGGGTCACATAGCTAGGAAGTGTCTGAGGTCAGATTTGAACCAAGGACCTCCCATCTCTTGATCTGGTTTTCAATCCTCTGAGCCTCCTAGCTGCCTCCTTTCCATCCCTCTTAATTCTATTATCATTCTTCTGTTGATTATCTGCAATTTATTCTGTCTTTATCTTATTTGTATATAATTTGCTCAATCATTTGAATCTGAGGCAGCTATCATGGCACAAAGGATAGAGAGCTAGGCTTGGAGTCAGAAAGATATGAGTTCAAGTATGGCCTAAGAAATTTTCTATATTGTGACCTTGGGCAAATCTGCCTCAGCTTCTTCAACTATAAAATGAGGATAATAATAGCATTTATCTTTCAGGGTTATTGTAAGAATCAAATAAGATAATGTTTAAAAAGCACTTAGCACAGTTTCTGGCACATAATATGTGCTATAAAGATGCTGTTATGTTGATGATGAAATGATAATGATATTTTGTCGCATTAGACTGAAAGCTCCTTGTGAGCAGAGATTATTTGTCTTTCTTTGTACTATATCTATCTATCTATCTATCTATGTATCTATCTGTCTGTCTGTCTGTCTGTCTGTCTTTCTGTCAATAGTACCTATTTGATAAATGTTGACTTTCAGTCTCTTATTTCTGCAAGTTTCTACAGGTGTTTAAGTATAGCCTGGATAGCACTTTGCTGGGACTATTAGGAAGCAGTTTCATTGGGTAGGAGTTGCACTAAGAAGTTAAGTTTAAAATTTCATGACTTTGATCTTCAGAAAAAAAAAAGCAACTTGCCTTAAATTCTAGTCAATATTAAAAAACAGCTCTGCTGACTTCCCTGTAAGTGCTGTGGTATTTCTACTACTACAGTATCATAGATCTCATTGAGAATCTGGGGAAGTCTATTGTCCCTTCTCAGAATAATATTTAACTTTTTTATAACTGAAGAAAATGCTAAATTTCATTGAGAGGTTAGTGAAAATAAAGATGTATTTTTTCTGGTCACATTTTATGGGCTCCATTAAATATGCCTACATACTCCTTGAAAGTCTGTGGATCCTAGCTTAAAAATGTTTTGTGTTATGTTGTTTCAAATAAAATGGGTGAGGGGAGATCTAAGAAAGTGAGAAATATGGAATACTAGGGAGGGAGGAAAGGAAGAAGGGAGAGAGGGAAATTTCAGATGAAATGAAATTTTCAAATCCATCAAAGTAACTCTGAATTCAACATGGTAGGAAAAGAAGATAATCAAACTTTCTGCTTGCCTAGATGATGAGTAATGGTAATTGAAATGATCTTAGAAACTATGTTGTCTTCATTAAAGAAGACTCCTTTCCTCAATTCTTCAACATTATTTACAAGAGGTTGTCCAGTCTTTGCATTGGAAAAAATGTCTTCTCTTGGAAAAAAGTAAAACACTTGATGGAGAAGAATCTGATTCCATTCTTGGACAGTTCCAGTACTCAGACACTATCTTTCTTACATGTAAATATAGTTTTTAAACATTTTCTGACATTTTGCTATTCACGTCCTCTCCCTACTTCCTTTATTTCCCCTCTCTGAGATAGCAGGTAATATGATATAGATTATGCTTGTGCTATAATGCCATAAATATTTCCATATTCATCATGTAAAGGAAGAAACATACTGCTTATATAAGAAAAAAAATTCATGAAGGAAATAAAGTTGAAAATTGTATGCTTCAATCTGCTGGAGTAGATGACCTTACAAATCCCTTCCCTTCAGAATTTATCAGTTCCTTCTATGGTAGTATAAAGCCTTTTTTGTCATGAGTCCCTTGATATCTTGGATCTCAGAGAATTTCCTTATAGTGATATATATGTCCATATATACACATAATATATATTTCTTGGCAACTTCTGCCTCATTTTTCCTAGTTCTGCCCATTTCCTGTAGATTTTTAAATGCTTATAATTTAAAATACCCTATATCCCTCCTTTACCTCTTTTATAGTTTAAATACTCTGTTGTCTTTCTACTGATTCTTATGAAGGAAAATTTTACTTGTGAAGACCCTTCACCAGATGAGTTGTTCTTCTCTGGACATTGTCAAGTTTATCAATATTTGTTCAACTAAGATATGGTGCTTAACACCATATGAAATACTTAAGAAAAGTTCTGATCAAGTCAAAGTAAAACAGGACTTCTTATGTTCTTTGTGCTGAACATCGGGTCTCTATTAAGGCAGCCAAAGAGTAACACTAATCTCATTTTTAGGCATTATATCACATTTATGATGCATTGTTCTTCATTAAAATACTAAATATATTTTAAAAACAAAGAAATATTTTAAGTGACTAAAGCATTGATGGTAAACTTCCAAAGAAAAAATAAGTTGGGACTACAATACATATTTTCAAATATTTAAATAGTCAGACTGTGCAAGAATTGATCATTTTCTGTGGCTGCAATTTATTTCCGTTCAACAAGTATTAAGTACCTAGATCATGAATAACCATAGAAGTTTGTTGGTGTGGTGGATAGAAGACTGGGCTTTGGATTAAGAAGACTCATCTTCATGAATTCACATTTGGCCTCACATACTTATTAGCTGTTTGTCACTGGGCAATTCACTTAACCATTTTGCCTCAGTTTCCTTATCTATAACAATTAGGAGAAGGAATATCAAACCACTTCGGTATCACTGGCAAGTAAATCCCAAATTGGCTCAGTTTGAGAGGGACACAAATGAAATGACTGAATAAATAAGAAAACCACGTACTAGGCCTGGGGATACAAAAACAAAAAAAAAAAAATAGAAGAACAATAAAAATAGTGTCTACCATTAATGAGCTTACATTAAACTTGGGCTTGGGTAGTCTGTAGACAGATACTAGGCATAAAATACATTCAGAGTCAATAAAAAGAAAAATTGATCTGTGGAGTAGACAGAATATTGAATTTTACTGACTAGGGGTAGGGACTATATAAGGCCTCCTGCAGGAAATAACTAAACTAAACCTTGAAAAGAAGTCCTATTCAGTTTTAAGAGCTGGAAGTTAAAAGGGAGAACATTACAAATATGGAGCATGGCCTATGCATAGTTATGAGATTGGGAGAATTTTGTGAATGAATAAAATAAAGTATGACAAAGTGATTGAAAGTAGAATATGTTAAAAAGAGTAATGTGAATTCTGAATGGATCGATTGTTATCAGTGAGATATAGAATAGGGTTAGTGGGCATAAATTCAGGAAAGATGATTAACACCATATTATCATAAAATTATGTGACATCAAGTACATTAAATATTCTTAATATTAAGGAAGAATTTCCTAACAATTAGACTTGTTGAGCTGTATGTAGATTGGTAAGTTCTTATACTGAAAATAATCAAGCAAAATTTGGATAATCTGATGGAAAACAAGTTATTCCTAAGACTAGGGTGCTGGAATAGATGACCTCACAAATCCTGTCCAAATGCATGATTCTCCATTCCTGAATTGATAATCTGAGTAAAGAAGGAATATTTCTAGAGTCTATTTTGCTGTTCCCAAACCATTAAACATTGTAGTTTCCAACAAGGAAGGGGAGTAGCTATAATGAAACTAGAAAATAAAATCTATGTGTCTCATTATAACTGGGTTGTAGGATTCCTAGACAAAATACATTCTTATGGAAAGCTTTGCTACAGATGGTACTCTAGAGGGATTCGATAAATTTGTTCCCAGAATTGCACTGCAAACCACTTAGAGGGCACATGAAAGCGCTTATCTCATTATAGCACATATTTATGCAGTTTTCAGCTTCTGGCTTGAGGCTTCAAGATCATTCTCAAGAGCTCTGGACTACCAAGCTACCCCCTCCCTTTCTTTCTGTTGATTAACAAACTATAGAAATGTCAAAACCCAAATCTAAAAAAAAGCAGAAAAATAAAAATAAAGCAACAAAATAAATGAAATGTGTTAATAAGCAGTAATTTCTGGGACATTCCACCAAGTCCACTAAATTCTAAGATATTATATTTTTACCACTAATTCTAATGATTTCTTCACTGAGCATTTATGCAGGTGGGACCCTTCTCTAGGTATCTCACAGACTTTGGTTCTCTTCCACTTTCTCTCTCCTCATACTTTCCCTTATTTTTCTATCCCTCCTCCCCCTTTCCTTTCTACTCTCCTTGCCCTAAAGGCACCTACCACGATTTATATTTATATACTACTTTCTAAATGGACTAAAAACTCTCCCATAGACTTCTCTCATTGCATTCTCAAGAAAACAGAGATCTGGCAGAATAGAATTCATTATTTCTGCATTACAAATAAAGAGACTGGAACAGAGAGAATAATAGACCTTGCTTAAAAGTACAAAAGTAAGTTACAGAGCTAGAACAGGAGGAGTCCAGGTTCCTCTGGAGAAAATATGGCATCTCCTTTGATGAGTAAGAAGAGATACTGTGCCACATATATCAAAATACTGCAATATCTAACATAATAATGCCTTTCACTTAGAAAGCATTTATAGAATATTTGTTAATTTGATTTCATTTTAATTTTCATGAACTAGCTGTATGACTCTAGAAAAGTCACTGTTTCGCTGGGTCCAAATTTTTTCATCTATACAATGTTGTCAAACTGCTGGGTTCATATCCCAAAGAACCTAAGGAAAAAGATGTATACAAAAATATTTATAGCTGCAGTCTTTGTGGTGGCAAAAAAACTGGAAAACAACGCTATGCCCTTCAATTGGGGAATGGCTGAATAAATTGTGGTATCTGTTGGTGATGCAATACTATTGTGCTGAAAGGAATAATGAACTGGAGGAACTCCATGTGAACTGTAATGACCTCCAGGAACTGATGCAGAGTGAAAGGAGCAGAACCAGGAGAACATTGTACACAGAGACTTGTGGTACAAGAGAATGTAATGGACTTCTCTACTAGCAATAATGCAATGATCCTTTGAGCACAGTAGTATTCCATCACCATCATATGCCACAATTTGTTCAGCCATTCCCCCACTGAAGGGCAAACCCTCTTTTTCTAGTTTTTTGCCGCCACAAAAAGTGCGGCTATAAATATTTTTGTACAAATCTGTTTATCTATGATCTCTTTGGGGTACAAACCCAGCAATGGTATGACTGGATCAGAGGGCAGGCATTCTTTTATTTCTCCTTGGGAATAATTCCAAATTGCCATCCAGAATGGTTGGATCAGTTCACAACTCCACCAGCAGTGCATTAATGTCCCAATTTTGCCACATCCCCTCTAACATTCATTACTCTCCCCTGCTGTCATTTTAGCCAATCTGTTAGGTGTGAGGTGATACCTCGGAGTTGTTTTGATTTGCATTTCTCTAATTATTAGAGATTTAGAACACTTTCTCATGTGCTTATTGATACTTTTGATTTCTTTATCTGAAAATTGCCTATTCCTGTCCCTTGTCCATTTATCAGTTGGGGAATGGTTTGATTTTTTATACATTTGATATAGTTCCTTGTATATTTGAGTAATTAGACCTCTGTCAGAATTTTTTGTTATAAAGATTTTTTCTCAGTTTGTTGTTTCCCTTCTGATTTTGGTTGCATTGTTTTTGTTTGTACAAAAACTTTTTAATTTAATATAATAAAAATTATTTATTTTACATTTTGTAATTTTTTCTAACTCTTGCTTGATTTTAAAATCTTTCCTTTCCCAGAGATCTGACAAGTATATTATTCTGTGTTCACTTAATTTACTTACAGTTTCCTTCTTTATATTCAAGTCTTTCACCCATTCTGAATTTATTTTGGTGTAGGGTGTGAGATGTTGATCTCACCTAATCTCTCCCATATTGTTTTCCAATTTTCCCAGAAGTTTTTGTCAAGTAGTGGATTTTTGTTCCCAAAGTTGGGCTCTTTGTGTTTATCATACATTGTTTTGCTGATGTCACTTACCCCAAGTTTATTCCACTGAACCTCCCTTCTGTCTCTTAGCCAGTACCATATTGTTTTGATGACCACTGCTTTATAGTATAGCTCAATAACTGGTACTGCTAGGCCACCCTCCTTCACATTTTTTTCCTTATTTCCCTTGATATTCTTGATCTTTTGTTCTTCCAAATGAACTTTGTTATAGTTTTTTTTCTAATTCAGTAAAAACATTTTAAAAAAGAAATAATAAACTAGAGGAATTCCACGTGAACTGGAAAGACCTCCAGGAATTGATGAAGAGTTAATGGAGCAAAGCCAGAAGAACATTGTACACAGAGACTGATACACTGGTAAAATGGAACGTAATGGACTTCTGTAGCAGCAGCAATGCAATGACCCAAGACAATTCTGAGGTATTTATGGAAAATAATGCTACCCACATTCAGAGGAAGAACTATAGGAGAGTAAACACGGAAGAAAAACAAATCCTTGAACACTTGCGTTGATATGGACATGATTGAGGATGTAGACCACACCAATGCAACTATCAATAATATGTAAATAAGTCTTGATTGATGACACATGTTAAAATGAGTGGAAATATGCTTTGACTATGGTGGGGGAGGAGTTTGAGGGGATAAGGGGAAAAGTAAAAACATGAATCATGTAACCATAGAAAATTTTTCTAAAAATAAAAAAACATTCTATTCATAAATAAATAAATAAATAAAAACAATGCAATGATCCAGGACAACTATGAGGAACTTATGAGAAAGAATTCTACCCACATTCAGAGGAAGAAACATAAGAGTAGAAATACAGAAGAAAAACAACTGCCTGATCACATGGGTGAATGGGGATATAATTAGGGATATTGACTCAAAATGAGCACCCTAGCGCAAATATCAATAATATGGAAATAAGTCTTGATCAATGACACAAGTAAAACTCAGTGGGATTGTGTGTTGGATCTGGGAGGCGGTGGGAGGAGGGGAGGGATAGAACATGAATCCTATAATCATGGGAAAATTCATCTAAAGAAATTAATTAATAAAATATAGTATTAAAAAATAAAAATAAATGGATATTGAGTAGAATAAAAATGTGGCAAACAAAGAACTGGAAATTAAAGCACCAACCATCAACTGGGGAATGGCTGAACAAATTGTGGTATATCATGATGATGGAATACCATTGTGTAAGGAATGATGAACAGGATAAGTTCATAAAGAGCTGGAAAGACCTACAAGAACAGAGTGAAATAAGCAAAACCAGGAGGACATTGTACCCAGTAATAATAATATTGTAGAATGATCACTGTGATTGACTTAACTATTATAGGCAATACAATAATATTATAATAAAATATTATAGGCAAAAATCCAAGACAGTTCTGGGGAACTGATGACAAAGAATGCTCTCTACTTCCAGAGAAAGAATTGTTGGAGTTGGAATGAAGATGAAAACATATGATTTTTCAAATGTTTATTTGGGTTTATGTTTTGGGGTTTTAATTTTATAAGATTACTAACAAAAATGAACAATAAAGAAATATCTTTGCATGATACATGTATAAACCAGATCAATTGCCAGCCTGCACTGGGAGGGGAAAGTGGAGGGAAAGAGGGACATAAGGTAGATACTATAACTTAGGAAAAGTTGAGTGAAATTTTTTTATTACATGTAATTTGGTAAAAAAATAAAAATTAAAAATAAAACAAAAATAAAATGGGAGCAAAGTACCAAGGCTCCTTCCTACTCTAAAAGGGTGTCTGACTTTATGTCATATAGAGCATTTCAGGATTCCTTTCTCTCTTTCCATTAGATTTTTTTTTCTTAATTTTAAACCCTTAACTCCTGTGTATTGACTTATAGGTGGAAGAGTGGTAAGGGTAGGCAATGGGGGTCAAGTGACTTGCCCAGGGTCACACAGCAGGGAAGTCTCTGAGGCGGGATTTGAACCTAGGACCTCCCTTCTCTAGGCCTGGCTCTCAATCCACTGAGCTACCCAGCTGCCCCCTTTCCATTAGATTTTTAAGAACTGTGTATGGTCCTTCCTCAGCTGGGGTTGTATGGTAATGGGAAGGCCAGATAGAGTGCCACTCCAGCCCTAGGCAAAGCATCATGAGATCCTTCATTTCCTTTCAAATAACTAAATGTGGATTCCAGCTTCCAACATTCAGCCTAGAGAAGCCAGATATCCTCACTTTCCCCAATCTAAGACTTTGTCTCAGTTTCCTCATCTGTAAAATCATAGCTGCTAAGGTCTTTTCCAGCTCTAAATCTATGATTTAAGGAGACAGGAAAACATTCTTGTCAGAGGAAAAAGCATAGGAATTAAGACAGAAAATAATATGCTATATTTGGGAAATAATAAGCTTAGTCTGATAGAAATTAGAGGTAGAGATTAGGAATTAGAAGAGGATAGAGATGGAAACATTGGATACAAAAGACTATAGTTTCTGTCTTAGTCTCAGAGAGGATAGACTTTTTCCTATTCTTGAAACACACCATAGATTCTTTTTAGAGATGTTAAATTTACCTGTGTGGAATTGATCTGGATTCAAAAATTACCCTCTCTGTTTCCAATAGATTTTTTTAAAAAACCCTTATCTTCTGTCTTAGAATCAGTTCTATGTGTTGGTTCCAAGGTATAAGAATGCTAAGGGCTAGTCAATGGGCGTTAAGTGACTTGTCCAAGGTCACACAGCTAGGAAATATCTGAGGCCAGATTTGGACCTAGGACAGTGATGGGCAACCTTTTGAGCTTGGTGTATCAAAATTCGCCAAAAAACTGAGCATAACTCAGGTAGTGTGTCACTTCAAGAAAAAAAAACATAATTTCGTGATATTTATAGTTTAAATAACAAAAATGTATAATTGTAATATATAACTATTTAATAAACCCAAACAGGTAAGTTAATATAGGTAGAATTGTCATCTATTGTGCACAGAATGTCTACACTACTCTACTGCAAATGTTTCATCCTCAGCATGCAGCCCCATACTTCTCTGTATGTGGCCACATGAAGCCGCATGTCATAGAAAATGGCTACACTTGTCAGTGCTGACACGTGTGTCATAGGTTTGCCATCACCGACCTAGGACCTTCCATCTCTAGGCCTGGCACTCAATCCATTGAACCACCCAGCTGCTCCCTTTCCATTGGATTTTTAAGGACTGTGCACCTTCCTTGCTCAGCTGGTGTTGTATGGTAATTGGGAGGGCAGAAAAAGTGCTACTCCAGCCCTGGGCAAAGAATCAAGAGATTCTTTATTTCCTTTCAAACAACTAAATGTGGATTCCGGTTTCCAACATTCTGCTTAGAGAAGCCAGATATTTTCCCACCCAAATCAAATCACTGAGGCCTATCACACAATTAAGTGGTTGTTTTTCATCAGTTCTTCTTCCAGTATGACATTATAAGGTGTTTCTATAAGGACAGATGAACAACCTTACTTAATTCTTGATTCAATAAGGTTATCACCAGTCTGAAAATTTGTTCTAAAAATCTTTTCTTTGACCAGAGAATTGTTTTATTTTTGCTCTTGCTATATCATTCTACTCACATTCTTCATCATTAACACAAGTACAGTATTTTTACATATTTTGATGACCAATTACAGTTATCAGGTCATTCTTTGATGGCTTTTGCGCAAATACAAATTACAGCACAAATATTTCCTTATTTCACAGACCTCTTTGATTTCTCACAAACATGGTACAAAAGGCTTCTGGATAAGAAGCCTTGGGCCTCACTTAATTTCTCTTCTACAAATTAGAGATGCTTTATTGCAAGTGTCATATTCCTTAAACGTGTTTTATCCAAGGTTGCCTTAGTAAACCTGGCAGAAGTGAAATACAGCCAAAGCCCTGGAGCCTGGCATTTCTGATATCCCTCAATACAAATCCCCAATCTAGTAATAAACACAGGCAGGCTGACTGCCAGCTAGGGTTGTTATTTACTGATATTGATGTTTGTTTGTTGGGATGGGGGGGAGAGATTGTTTTTTCTGCCTCACTAGCTTTTCACAAACAATGGTGATTTCTAGGTGTAAATCACAAGCCTTCCCATTCATTCCTAGAGCTTAGGAGGGAATCCAAAGACAGTAAAAATAACAAAGTAGAAAAAGATCACTTGGTACAGCATAAATGATCTCCTTGTCAACTGGAAGTTTTGACTTCATATCCAGTATGCAAAGGTAGAGGACAGAGCATTTCTTGCATCAATAATATGCAAATCAGTATCAGTAAGAATAATCCATAATGGATTATGGCAAAACACATTGAGGGCATATATTTTCTTTACTGAAAGTAGGGTAAGTCACTTCTTTACCTTAAAACATGTCGACATGGAATCTAGAGTTCCCAAACTTGTAGCTTAGTGAGGTATGATGAACCCCAAGTTTAGAAATAGTTTGTAGGTTGGAGACTCCAAAAGCTAGTGCTTGTTCCCTGTTCCCCTGAAAATCCACCCTGAAGGGAATCTCAGGCTAGCAGTTGCAGACTTAATAATGGACCCCAGGGTAAATGCTAAATACCCTTTTGTCTTGGGTAGTCTTCCCTATTGTATCTGAGACCCTTACCCAGGAGGACACACCTGGACAGGGACCATCCTTTAGTATCCATTGTGTAAGCAGTCCCTTTCCCCTACACCCTTGCCTCTAGCTATGATCCCTTTCTCTAGCTTGATTGTATCCTGTCAGTATAATGTCAATCATCTCTCCCAGCCCCCTGGGTCTTCCCAAATGGTATATAAGTTCCCCAATTTCCTTTGTTCTTGGTAGTCCTCATCTAGCGCGGTGGCACCCCCAGGGGGATCAAGGAGCAGAGCAAAGCAGTGTTCATTTAGACTCTGCACTAGGTGCAGCTCTGCATAAGAGGCCAAGTAGCCCTCATCCCCCTTTCCCTTAATTAAAGAGTGGTTTTATGACTATTTAATAGTCCCGCGTTTTTTCTAAGTTAACAAACATATCTAACAGATTTACCTTTGTAGAATCATCACCTAACTGAGGCTCTATTCATCTAAATCTCAACAATATTATTTTCTCTGTCCAAATTTTAGCCTATATTTCTTAAGAAAAAAAATGAGAGCAGCTGCATTGTGGCAAATGACTGTGAGAACAGAAAAGGGGGCAAATGCTAATGCCAGCAGACATTTGTGGGTGATCATCATTATGTCTACACAGCAATGGAATGTCTACACAGTAACAGCAACAATGTGTGGTGGTCACTGTGAATTACAACTATTATCACCAATGCAAGGATTCTCAAGACAGATCAAAGGGGATCATGTTGAAAAAGACTATCCACTACCACAGAAGGGACTGATGGAGCCTGAATACCATTTTTGACTTCATTTCCATCATGATTTTTCTCTGTTGTAAGTGATATGTCTTCTTTTACAACATGATGAACATGGAATTACGTATTACATGATGTACAGATACAGCCTATATGATATTACCTTCGGTCTCACAGAGAAGTGTAAAGGAAAGGGAGAGAATATGGATTACAAAATGTCAGAAAACAATCATTAAAACTGTATCTACAAAAAAATTTTTTTAATATGTTAAAAAGAAATGGAATGGGGGAAGCCTGGTAGCTCAGTGGATTAAGGGTCAGACCTAGAGACAGGAGGTCCTAGGTTCAAACCTGGCCTCAGACACGTCATAGCTGTGTGACCCTGGGCAAGTCACTTGACCCCCATTGCCCACCCTTACCACTCTTCCACCAAGAGCCAATACACAAAAGTTAAGGGTTTAAAAAAAAGAAATGGAATGTCATATGATATAGTTATAAATCTTTAGATAGAGGATATTACAGAAAACACAAATCTACCCTCTAAGTGACTGGTAATGGAGCTCTGGATTTGGAGCCAAAAGACCTCTGCTCAAATGTCCACTGGGGGATTTAAGGATGATTGTGGACAAGTTACTTTCCTATTCTGGTTCTCAGTTTCCTCACTTGCAAAATAAGGAAGTTCAGCTAGAACTTTGAGGTTACTTCTTCCATTAGCAAAATTATGATGCTTTTTAATATTTTTATATAAATACTTATGTTACTGCTGTTATTGCATCTACAGTGTTATACTGGTTCTATTCACTTCACTTTGCATCACTTCATATAGATCTCGCCAGGATTTTTATGATCATTCTGTTTGTCATTTCTTAAGGCTCAAGAGAGTACTCCATTTCAATCATATACCACAACTAGTTCAGTCATTCCACAACTGATGGACATCCCTTCATTTTCAAATTCTTTGCCACCACAAAAATAGCTGCAATAAATTCTCCTCCCTCAGTCTTTGATTTCTTTGGGACACAGACCTAGCAATAAAATTTATAGCTGGGTTAAAGGGTATACACCATTTGATGGCCTTTAGGGCATGGCTCTAAATTGCCCTCTAGAACACAAGATGATCCTTTTATCATTCTTGGAAACAGCTAAAATTCTACTCTTTATTATGGATACTTAAGTGCTTGGGACATGAAATGCTTTTGTTAAGCATATATTATGTTTCAGTCAGAGCTAAATTCTAGAGGTAAAAAAGAAAGGCAAAATCAGGCCCTGCCCTCAAGGAGTTCACAATTGAATTTGGGAGAGAGCAAGCTATAAATACCTGGGATCAACTGGAATCAATCAACAAAGGGAGAGAATAAGGGGTTGTTGTGGTGTCAGGAATAGCTTCCTGTAGAAGGTAGGATATTAGCTGTGACTTAAAGATAGTCTAGTAAAAAATAAACAAGGGGCAGCTGGGTAGCTCAGTGGATTGAGAGTCAGGCCTAGAGATAGGAGGTCCTAGGTTCAAATCTGGCCTCAGACACTTCCCAGCTATGTGACCCTGGGCAAGTCACTTGACCCCCATTGCCCATCCTTACCACTCTTCCACCTAGGAGCCAATACACAGAAGTTTAGGGTTTAAAAAAAATAAACAAACAAAAAGACATATCCATAATACCAAAAAAGTTGAATTTTCAGAATTTTCCACCATTCTAATTTATAAGTTTTCAGCCACAATTCTCACATACATAATTTAATGAGTGTCTATTTTCTTAGTTTTCATACTCTTATAATATCTTTAATTCAGTATTTTAAAGCTAAAGTTGACAAAGACCAGTTCCTCCAAGGTACCACCAAATCTTTCACCTAATAATGAAGAATAAAAATAGTATACTAGAATAAGACAAAGATCTCTTCTATCTCTTCTTTTATTACTGATAGGGGAACTCTTGAAAATCTGGTTTAACACTCAAAATTAGGCTTCTATCTTTCAATTTCATAACTTTCCCTTAAGACTACATCATGGTTTTTAATAATATGAATTTATAAAATATCTTTTTTTGGATATTTTAAAATATTTTCCACCTGTATAATTTCCTGGGAATAAAAACAATTCACATCTTCAATTCCTGCTGTGTCAAGAAGTACTTTATTTAGCTATATTTTCAATAAAGGTGTTCTTTTCCTTCACAGGTTTTCCTCATATTTTATTGCATTTTTAATTGAAAAAGGATATTTTTTTTTCTTATCAGTATCCTTCATAGGTACGATTTTTATTTTTATCAACTTTTGATCATTATGTTTCCACACAGAAAACTTATCTGATCTTGAAACAGCCTAACTTGGTATACCAGTTTGGGTCTTTTCTGGCTTATCTATGACCTTACTTGTATACCAACAATAGAATTTCATATGGTTCTCTAAGTACAGATTCATTATAGCTTTCTACTAAAGTAAAAATATGCATGATCCCACAACTTCTGACTACAAGAATTCCACAATCTCTGACACAAATGGCTTTGGAAAAGTAGAAATGGTTATTATTAGTATTATGTTTATTATATAAGGTGTTATCTTAGGCAGTTATTTACTTTTTAAAACAGTTTAACCTACACATTCTCCACTGTTCTCTCTATCCCAAACTTCAGGCAATGCAGTAGTTCAAATCATGTCCATACCTGGTTTTCTCAGGCTCATTGACATAAAAGAATATAAAAAATGTGTAAAATGTGTCTCTTTGTTAACTAGATCTTTTGACTTCCCATCTAGAATATATTTCTAAAAAAGCAAAACTTATGTTATATTAATAAAATTAGTATTGGTAGGAATAATCCATGCTATGACAAGAAAGTGACTGATGAATTCAGATTCTACAGCCACAATGCTCCAACAACTGGTTCTCTAGTTATCCCTTCTTCACAATGCAAATAGCTTTATAAAAGTCTTAATATGAAAAGTTTTATATGAAAAGGTGCAGTGAACAGACCAGTTCATTTTTTTTTTCTTTCTACGCATAGCTGCTGTTAACAGTGAGAATCAGAATGAGAAAGAGGCTAAGGGAGCAATGAGGCATATTACTTAGAGTTGCTCCTTTGCTTCTCACAACTTTACTGCCATGGTTTTCTTCCTACTCTAACACTATGTTCTTTGATCTAAGAATGTTTATACTGTTTCACATCTTCTTAGCCTTTCTGAATACTCCTGCACACACACTGGATGTATATCTTCATGGAACAATCAACAAGGACTCAGATATCCCTTTCCCAGATCTCAATCAATAGTTGAGGACTTCACTTTATCAGCCTTGCTCCTATTATGTTTCCCTAGATACACTGTCTCACAATTGACCAGATTGAATCTCATCTACCCTTTTTCTGCCCATTCACAATAGTCTGGAAAAACCTCTTGCAGTGTACACCTATCTTTCAGCATTTAATCAATTGGAAAAGCTTAGTGCAATCTGCAAATCTGAGAGTTTCACTCTAGTCTCCATCTTCTTATTTATTTAGATGTTAAACATGAATGGTCTCAATACTTATCCATGGGATCACTTACCATTCACAATTACTGACCTCAACGAGCACCCAGTTAACCTTATCATTCATTTACTGAATTTATGTCAGCTTTCATTTCATTCATATACTCATGAAATAAAAATTCTCTGTCATACGGTAACTACTTCAGGAGTTGTTAATTTCTTTATTCTCTATAATTTCTTTTTACATATTTTCAATCAAATAACTAATTAATTACATTCCATCATCAGACATTGGACTTACTCATAGCCACAAACAGATAAAGATGAAACAGCTTATGCCTTCGAAGTGTTTATGTTCTATTTAAGGAAATAAAAAGATGTATAAATATATAGATACCCAGAAATGCACCACCGTTTCTAAAATATATTGAAATGTAAAGAAATCACACCCATTTACTTGTTGACCCTTGGAAACTAATCTTAGCAAGGCATTAGTTTCCCTTATAGAAAACGTGTTTCTTTCCCCTATCATTTCTGTTCGTTTGTGTCTTCACTGATTCTATTTTTTGATGTTTTCCCCACTTCACAGGTCCATCTCATGAGTAAATTATTCCTGGGAAACTTCTAGTCTTTCATTCCAAGGGCAATGGTGATTCTATGGACATTAATAACACATATTTGAGATTATTTTCCCTAGATTCCCACTAACGGCATAATGGGAACTCTTACTGTTTTCTGAAATGCCATTAAGTGAGAGGTGCTATTGTTATATAGGAGGGTAAATGGGATACTACCACTATTAATTTGGTGACAGCAGTGGTAGTTTAGATATGTAGCTAGTGCAAGATCACTTGAGTCTTGCCACCTAGCTAGATGTTGTAACAACTCCCTCCTTTATAACAGTGCCCAGGCAGGATCCCTCAGGTCAGTGGATGGGTATCCCTTTCAGGTCCCACCTGGGTTGATCAATAGTTGGTATTGGGCTCTATTAGCCTTGGACACGTTTATCTGACTGTGTTTGCTCCCTTCCTAGAGAAGTGATGAAACAACCACTCCAGGAAGGTACTTTTGATAAGTTTATATATATTTTGGCAAGTAAGGAATGTTTAGGAAATGGGAAGAGGGATAAGAAACCCTAAACTAATGTTTGACAATATTAATCCCTCAGGACTGTAGGCTGGTTAATGATTCTGGCTTGTTCTTCAGCTCCTTTGGCTTAGCCTGGCCACAGCCAAACCAGAGCAAGCAAGCTATTGGATGATGTCTCTCAGTTTCTTCTTCTTGCCAGATATTATGCCTTTCTACAGTCTTTAGGAACCAACCTTTCCACCCTCTTCTTCTTCTCCTGCCCACTTCCCAGATCTCTCCCAGGCCCCGGGATTCCTAGATATCTAAGGATAGTTTGGATGCCTAAATATCTAGGGGACAGAAGAATCAGAGGATTCACGGTCTGGAGACAGGTCGGACAATGTCAGTGGGGTTCAGACAGGAGTTCTTGCAAGATTTAGTCAAGCAAGCCTCAGTTCCCAATAGACCAGGGTCCACAAATCTGAGGTCCAAAGAACAAGTAAAGACCTCCAGTCAGGGGCTGTCAGGGTATTTATACCCCGCTGGCTAACTGCCTTCTCCCCTGTCCTCATGGCCTCTGGGAACATTCTGAGGTCCAAAGGTCTTCACCTGTCAATCAAGGTGGGACTCTCAGCTCCCAGAGTTTCAATATGACACTATGATTCCTCAAATCTCAATCTTAAGGCCAGGGAAGAGAAAAAGGAAGATAGTCCTGACTGGATGAGTGGGAGCATATACACTTTAATGGATACATGTTTTAGGATTAGACATTGAAAATCTGACAAGATACTAGTGGATATTTAGTCTGACCTATTCATTTTACAGGTTAGATTCTGATGCTTAGGGAGGTAAAATTAGGCCCATAAGATCACACAGGTAATATATAGCAGGAGTAGGATTTAAACATGGGTCTTTGGACTCTAAGGGGCTTGTTCTTTTCACCATTTGGTTATGTCTTTTCATAACCTCTCCTTGGTAGAAGTACCAATATAGAGCACATCTTATTCACAGTTTCACATCCTCTGACTCTCTTTTCCAGGTGTTAAAGGATTGACACAAAAGTCTGGATTCCTTTCTTTGGTTCTTTGCATAGTTTATAGATACCAGTGAAATCACTGAATTTTCTGTCTCTTGTCCATAATTCTTATGACAGTAGTGAACTAGCTGTTTTACTAGTCACACATGATACTCCTAAGCTGCTGCCATATATCTGCCCCAAGAAAATAATGGTACTGAATAAATGGGCTTTTATATCTTGAAGCTATTTGAGTGCATTGAATTTAACTGAGCAACTTGCCAAATGTTAAGCACCCTTGTTTCCTTATTTAGAGTCAATTCTAGGTACAGTTCCTTGTCCATTCACAAACAGGGAGTCTTAAAATCTTACCTTGTGTTCTATAGCATTACCTCTGTTAGTGAAGTTTTGTGGGTGAGGAGGAAGAAACTTGCCAAATCAAGGTTTCTTTGCCAGCTAGGGTAAATGCTGTTAACCACAACATGCCCCACCTCCCCACTACAAAACCAATATATCAGAATTATCCCAAGAGAGCAGCTATCCATAAGGTAGAAGAGGGCAGTCTGTTTTTGTCCCTTTTGAGCAAATATGTATAAAAGGACTAGCAAAGAGTGGAAACTGAGGATATTCCTCCTATGCAGTAAGGAAGGACTCAGTTTTTGTTTTCTTTCCAAAGTCAAACAGTGAATCCCTCTGCTCACCCTACTTTTCTGCATACATCAACAGAATGATCAAGAGTCTACCTTAACCCAGAGGTAATTTGCAATGCAAATTATCATTGTAGGGAGGAGTTTGGATTTTTCTTGACATCTCCACCCCCTTTCCTCTGCCTCTCCCATCCTTTAAAATGCATATATACACAAAACAATTCATTGAAGATTTCTTTTGTTTTCATGCACTGTAAATTGGTGATAAAGTGTTATTACTGAGCAAGCAGCAGTCCAACTCACTAACTGCTTTTTGAATGTCAGGAACAACATACCAAGGGAAAATTGAATTATATAATTTAATCACTTGACTAATTATTTTCTTTTCTGGTCCTTTAAAGAAGAGGTAGATGTAAGCTCACAAACAGTGCTTTCATTTTTCTTAGCAGGAGGGAACCGCTGCACTGTGATTAAAATTACATCACGTAGCTTTCTACAGAACGGGTAATGGGTCTGAACTGCATGGGGAAAGCATCAGTAACACCCATTACCCACTGGTAAAATCCCCTTTTAATTGGTTAGGCAGATTTCAAAGACAATCTTATAATAAGCTTCAGTAGCGCTTACCCCACTTAATGTCACTTCAGTGCCCAAGTCTGGAAGAAAGTTCCCCTTGGCACTTTGGGACATAGGCACCAAATGTACAGGTATCATTTGGAACCAGTGGACTATGAAGCCTTTGCAAAGGAAGGAGAACAATGTTAAGAGGTTATACAGGTGCACTATAGAGGTTTCAGTTATTGTTTTTTATGTGATGCTTCTCTTGTAGAGTTGCTAAACAATAGTATTAAGCATCTTTATGTCTTCCTCTATTTTGTCTGCATGGCTTTTTCCCCCAATTGCTTGCTTCCAAGAGGGTTAGGGGGGGCAAGAGCCTTCATAAATATTTAAATTGAAATTTAATAACAGTTTTCATTTCTTAATTACAGTATATTTAACACTTAATGAATAATATCAGCATCGCTAAAGAATAAGGGACTTGTAAAAAGTGAAAGAAGTGGTGTAGGCAAATAAAGTTTGTATAATGGCTAGAGAAGGAGAAGGAAGAAGATGAAGAGGAGGAAAAGGAGGAGAGAAGAAGAAAGAAAAGCAAGATAAGGGAAGGTATTGATGTGTTGAGCAGAGAAGAAATGAATAGTAAACAGGAGGGGAGAGAAGAGAAGAAGATAGGATAGGAGAAGAGACAAAATTGAGGTTGGTCTATATAACTACTCTGAGGAGTTGACTCAGAATTCAGAATGGAGAACTTGCATAGCTATGGGGTAGAATAGGGAAATGTTGTTCTGTAGTATTTGAAGGTTAGGTATGGCTATATTGAAGCAAGCCTCATATCAGTCTACCTGGAGACAGTAGATGTTACTCATCTTCCTACCTTATAATTGGTTAATCATATATGCCTTCATTGTACTCATGATAGAAGCCAATGGACTAAAATTTTGCAGTGGCTTCCTCAGTTCAGATCCACTCCCAGAGATTTATTACCTGAATGACCAGGGGCAAGATATTTTGGCTATGTTTGCCTCAGTTTCCTTTTCTATAAAATGGGGATATTGATAGAACCTACTTGTGAGGATCAAATAAGAATAATTGTTAAATGCTTTGCATAGTGTCTGGCACAATGTAAGTTCTATATAATTGTCAGCTATCATCATCATCAGTTATTATTGTTATCTCTCTCATTTATCTCTCTCCATTAATTCCTGCTGCACACAAGTTGCCAGATTAATCATCTTAAAGCACCAATTTCATAGTGAGCTACTCAAAAGCTCCCTTGACTTTTGCTAGTGAATACAACAGTTCAGAAAAAGGTTAATCTATATGAATTTACCAGATAATTAATGGATCTTCAAAAGGGAAGGGAGTATGGAAGGAACTACCAAAGACAGGAGGAAAAAAGATGAGATGAGCCAGAAGTATGTACTAAAGATGATGATCAGGGAATCAGAATTTGACTTTATAGCTTTATTGTCTTTGTGTTAGTGATTCTATAAGCAACTGAGGGTTGTTTCCACATTTCTAAGCATAAATCAACTTTTGGACAAAAGTGGGGAAAAGAGGTGAGGTAGGAGTATAATTCTTTTTTACTTTTTCTTTTAAACCCTTAACTTCTGTGCATTGGCTCCTAGGTAGAAGAGTGGTAAGGGTGGGCGATGGGGGTCAAGTGACTTGCCCAGGGTCACACAGCTGGGAAATGTCTGAGGCAGGCTGTGAACCTAGGACCTCCCATCTCTAGGTTTCAATCCTCTGAGCTACCCAGCTGCCCCCTGGGTATAATTCTTATATTGAATGCATTGACTGTTTAAAGCAGGAAGGAACATACTGGAATGTGGAGTAAGGATGGAAAGCAGGAGAAGATTCTCCCACAATTTAGGTGATGTGTTTCTGTTTTTTTTGAACTGAGGAAAGAAGAAAAATAGAGTGTAATTTCTTTGTCAGTAACTATTTTCCTCTCCAAGTCTCTTTGGAGGTTTGGGTTCTAGTTGTTAATTTCTCTCCCTGCAATGATGGAGACATTAGCCCTACTATCCTCAAGGTAAAAGGGCTTAGACTTATAGCTTTGGAACCAAAAGCATCCTCAGAGGTCATCTACACAATGCCTTCATGATACATATAAAGGAACTTTGTTAGAGGGAGTCTAAGGAGCTAGAGCAATGTCACACAAGTGGTAAGCATCAGAAATAGGCTTTAACACAGGCTTTTTGACTACAGAACCAATCCTTGCTCCATCAGACCACAATTTTCTTGACTGAGCATAAAGATAAGGTTTTCTTTTTTTCTTTTTTTTGGAGAATCAGCTTAGGAACTGTAATTTGAGATACTTATATTTGTTGATTCAAAGTTAAATTATCCTCATTTTAACAAATGTTTCATTGATTTAGGTGTTTGGGGAACAATTTTGTTATAGTATAGAATAATTCATTGTATGCCATAATAAGGTTACTTTTCTAGTCTTTTCTAAGTTTTTCTCAAGGTTTTCATGTTAACTAAAAAGTACATTTTTCAACAGGACTTTCTTAATTGTTACCTATCCTCACCAATATCTCCAAGCAGAATAACCTAATTGAAAAAATGTCAAGTTTGATGTCATAGGCCCTGTGTTTGGTTCCTGGATGGGTAAATTATGTGTCCTTGATCAAATCACTTCTTCCATTGGGGTTTCAGTTTCTTTCCTTGTAAAATAATAACTAGATCAGAATTTTGTTTGGTTTTGTTTTTTTAAAAACGAAGTTTTCCTATGTCCTCCCAGCTTGAAATGGAGAGGTTACTCAGCTGCCCAATCTCACAACTGACAGGCACAGGAGATTGAATTTCTGTTCTGAGTGGGTTTTTTTTTTAAACCCTTACCTTCCATCTTGGAGTCAATACAGTGCATTGGCTCCAAGGCAGAAGAGTGGTAAGGGTAGGCAATGGGAGTCAAGTGACTTGCCCAGGGTCACACAGCTGGGAAGTGTCTGAGTCCGGATTTGAACCTAGGACCTCCCGTCTCTAGGCCTGGCTCTCAATCCACTGAGCTACCCATCTGCCCCCTCTGAGTGGGTTTACTCTTTCTTAGGTGGCAGTCTAATGTCTCCAAACTGCAGAAAAGACTCATTTTAATTTATTCATAATGGAGTTCAGATTTTCTAAGTTGAAGAGATCCTCCAGTCCCATTCTTTCTGTCAGCTAGGATTACAGGCATGTACCTACTACCATGGTATACTAGATAGAGTTGGAGTGGGGATAGAGAGGATTCCTTAACATAGGATTCATGAATTGGAAAAAAAAAAAGTATGTGTGTGTTCCTGTGTATATACATATATACATCTATTTATCTATATCTTTGCATATATATATATATAAACTTTAAATATATATGGTTTCATATGTAATCTTGTATATGTTATTTTATGCATTTAAAAACAACATTCTGAAATAGGGTCCATAGGCTTCACTTTATTACTAAGCAGGTTCATGATACAATCAAGTATTAAGCTAGATGTTCCCTAATGTCTCTATCAACTAAAAAATCATGTGATCTTATGGTTTCACTTTCTCTGTTAGTGGATCAAACAATGGATCTCATTGAATTAAAAGATGTCCTTCATAGACATCTATGATTCCATCCATCTTTTGTCTCCAAGTAAAAATGGTATGACAAATATCTTTGCAGAAAAAAATAAAGTTAAAAAAAAAGTCAAATCCTAATAACGACTTTGCACAGTTTTGTATTTTGTTTGAGCTGATGAGTCAACCTCCTCTAGTCCCTATTACCTACCCAGACAATTATTACCTCAAAGCCTTTCTAGTTAGGGGTAATTATCCCTTTAAATGTGATGGCATTTGGGGCAGCTGCGTAGCTCAGTGGAATGAGAGTCAGGCCTAAAGACAGGAGGTCTTAGGTTCAAATCTGCCCTCAGATATATCCCAGCTGTGTGACCCTGGGCAAGTCACTTGACCCCCATTGCCCACCCTTATCACTCTTCCACCAAGGAGCCAATACACAGAAGTTAAGGGTTTTAAAAAAATATGATGGCATTTCTAGCAATAGCCAAAAATTGCCTTCTTTAGTCCAAAAAGAATGTTTTGCATTTATTTATTTTGGTACAGAAATTTAAATTGGTTTTTGTGACAACTCTTTTCTCAGCTATTTGTCAGGGAAGAAAGCTTCAGACAGATTCACACATACTAATGTGTTAATGACTGATAAAAACCTAATGAGTTACCTTTTTGACCTTATTTACATTTTATAATAGGATACCTAGATGGCTGAAGTTTAAGGAGTGAATATTGGTGGATTTTAGACATTGTAATAAAGAGTAGTGGATATATAAATACATATATTCAGATACCTACATACATGTCTACATGCTTACATATGCACACATGTATATGTGAATAAAGGGACTTTCTTGTGTGGAGATTAAAATTAATATGCAAAATACTAAGTATTATATTTATGAATATTTTATTAATAATAAACTAACAGAGACCTAACTAAAAGGTTATTAACTGGCCCTCCCCCAGGAACAAAAGAGACAGAGGGAAAAGTTACAGACAAATATAAAACAATAATATGACCACACAAATGTGTAGGCACAGGAGAGGTTAATGGCAATTTTGGGAAAACTAAGGGACTTATGGGGGATGAAGTCCAAGGTTCAAAATCTTCAACATTGAAATAATATATTGCTACCTCCTCTTTCTGTGCTCAACCACAATAGGAATAAGAGAGACAAGTCTGACTTTTAAAATTCAATATTCATCACAAAAATTTATAAAGCACAGTTTGCTTTCTATTGAGACCAGAACCTGCCTCCAATTGAACATGCCCAGTCTGATAGCTCAAGTCTCAAAGTTAACTTGCCCATTTCTGTGCTCTATATAATACCTGGGAAAAGGAACACAAAATAAAGGTGGAGTGATTTTTCAAAATGAATTTTTGCCATAACTCCAGAACTTATGGTCAGTTCATATATAAAATACAAAAGGCAGAATGAATATGCCTGCTAAAGACTGATAAGAGTCAGTTTTAAATTCTTTCTGGGCCACTTTTCAGAACCTCAGGAAATCACTTCCTTTTTCTGAAATACTACTTCTTCTTCTCTTCCTCCTTCTCCTCCTCGTTCTCCTTCTTCTCTTCCTCCTCTATAAAATGAGTTGGCTGGGTAGAATGAGTTCCAGGATCCCTTAGAGCTCCACATCTATGATTTTAAGGTAAAAGATTCTATCTGCACACCTTAAAACGCAGGCTATAAAAGACTGAAACTGAGAATTCCCATGTCTATGGTCAACTTTAATAATTAGCTGAAATATAAACACTAATACTGCCGATATTGTAAGTGTTATTTAAATGTTTTTCAGTGAGATAACTTTCTTCTAGGCAATCATACAATAATGACTTCTCCATATACAAAGTAGGAATTAAAACAATAAACAAGATAAAATAGAATAATTGTTTTCCCAGTCTTCAGTAAAGTTTGGATGCTGTTCTTATTTAGTGTATTTAAAAATTAAATTATACTTTATAATTTTCTGATTCAGTAAGACCATCTGAATATTTAGTCAAAGAATGAACAGCTAGAAAGGATATTAGATGTGATTTAGCTCTATCCCCTAATTTTGTAAATGAGGAAACTAAGACTCTTGGGGTATAAGTGACATGTCCAATATTACATAAAAAGTGAGTAACACGGGCAGCTGGGTAGCTCAGTGGATTGAGAGCCAGGCCTAGAGACGGGAGGTCCTAGGTTCAAATCCGGCCTCAGACACTTCCCAGCTGTGTGACCCTGGGCAAGTCACTTGACCCCCATTGCCTACCCTTACCAATCTTCCACCTATAAGTCAATACACAGAAGTTAAGGGTTTAAAATAAAAAAAAAATTAAAAAAAAAGTGAGTAACAGAACCAGGAGTTATTCCAACTCAAAATCCAATGTTCCCTCATTGGCATGCTCATGAAACAATTCATGGGGGTTTCAAAAATGGAAAAAAAATTAACAAATAGATTATATGGCATTTTAAAAATGGCCCATCATCATAAACCAAATTTTATATAATTTAAATATGTATTTTATAGATAAAAATAGAACATTGGTCTACTATATTATGCATTGATCTATGCATATATTATGAGTATAATGTAACACAGAAAACATCAATTGATCAAGTGACAAATATTTGATGAACACTTATTAAAAACAAATTACTGTGCTACCTTAAAGTAGTTACAAAGAAATGTAATTTTTTTGTCCATGAAATCAGTCCTAAAAGAACTTAGAATATAGTTGAAGAAATAAGGAACATATTATACATTGATAGGCAATAGAGAAATTAACATATCATAAAACACCATTATGAGAAATTTTAGGATTATGAAAAAGGGTGTTATATCTCAAAGGAATTTTGGAGCCACTTTAATCTCATTTTATAGAAGAAGAAATTGATGGCCAAAGATAAAGTAACTTTCCTAAATACACAAAGATAATATAAGAGGCAGAGTTCAGGTAACAAAAGCCAGGATGGGAGAAAGATAATTAGACAAATGATAGATTAACTACTTATGATATGCCAAGAATTATGGTAAATGCTGAAGATAGATATAGAAGCAAAAAAGTAATTAATGCCTTCAAGGAGTTTACTTTCTAATACAGGAGGATAACACACAAATGGGTAGTAGAAAAGGAACAGAAGCTTGGTCTGTAAATAGGAGAGAAATGAGTTTAAGGCCTGGAAAAACAAAACTGTTCATTTGAGCTCAGAGTAGCATCAAAGGGCAGAGTCCAAGCTTCTAATAGTGAGGCAGTTGGGATGAAGGCCAGAGAAGTATTGTGGTCTGGATACTTCTGAGATAAAAGATACAGAACTAGGTCTTGACAAGATATATCAAAAGCTCAGCTCTTAGAGTCTTGGGTTATTGTGGGAGTGGAGTACAGATTTCTAGTAAGGATAAACCAGTTTCCTCCCTATTGGCATATATAACAAAATGTAAATGAAAACAATGAGTACTGTTGAGAAGAGGGAGAGACAACAGTGGGTTGAAGAAGACACTGAGATAATTAGTTTGCATGGTGTTAGTACGCTGATTAGAGTCAGGAAAGTCCAGATTTAAATCCTACCTCAGACAATACCTATTTGATCCTGGACATATCTCTTCTTAGCATCTCATTTTCCTTATCTAAAAAATCAGGAGGTTATATTAGGTGGTATCTATGATCCTAGGATCCTAAGACAAAAAGATAAAAGCACTATTTAAGTGTCAGACAGATGTTTGCAGACTGTTTTCTCACCTTTTAACCAATCTATCTCAAAGTGCTATGCTTGGGAACATATAAAGGGAGAAATACCTATTATGCAGCAGGAGAAAGTTGTTGAATTTAACACTTACTTTTAGGATTCCAGTTTCTTCTACCTACCAATATGATTGCTTCTTCTCTATCCCTTTTGCTAGATTGTCATTTTCCCAACAGCAATCTGAGTGTCTCAATAACTTCTGCATTAAGCCTTCTTCTCTTTTTCTCTTGATATTATTTCTTGTTAAGTTTATCTGTTATCATGAGTTCAATTATCACTTCACCAATGACACCAATATCTGTATAGCCAGATCCCTCCCACGAACTCCTGCCCCACATTCTCATATGCTTATTGGATAGCTTCACTTAGCTGTCAAAAGAATCTCAAATTCAAAATATAGAATATGGAACTCGTTTCTTTCTCTTCCCTTCCATCTGATCCCTACCCCAATCCCAAAAGGCCTGTGTCTCCTCTAAACTTCCCTATCTCTTTTCTGGACTATACTCTACTTCAAGTCATAGAAATCTATTTGTGAATCCATCTTATTTTTTCTCTTTTATTCAACTCCCATGTCATATTGATTCTACCTCCCTGTCTCTCACTCCTTTCTCTCAAATCCTATTCTCATTCAAACTCAGCTGATGACTTTCCTAAACTCCTGAATTAGCCTTGCAATTGAATTGGTTGGTATTCTTGTCTCTAGTCCCAGCATCCTTCCTTCAACACCGCTTCCAAAATAATGTTCCTAAAGTACAAATCTGGCCATATGATTCCTCTACATGTGGTTCAATGGATAGAGAAACAGAACCGTAGGTGGGAGATTCTGGGTTCAAATAACCTCAGACATCTCCTAGCTGTGTGACCCTGAGCAAATCACTTAACCCCAATTGCCTAGCCCTTATGCTTTTCTACCTTGGAACTACTACCTACTATGGATTTTAAGAGAGAAGGTAAAGATTTTTTTTAAATCTTTAGTAGATCCTTGTTGCTGTAGTATTGGCAATTGTCAGTATAGATAAATGAGAACTTCTGAACACAATATTTACACTACACATAATCTGTCCTCCATCTGCCTTTACAGACTCAGATTGTTCCACTTCATTTCATTTTATATACTTTACATTTCTAGCCAAACTAGACTGTTTGGTGTTCCCAGAACAGTGCCTGGTAAATAGTAAGTATTTAATAATTAAGTGTTGATTTTTTAAGTTGATTCAGCATGCTATAATCTGCCTCCACACAGGTTGTCCCTCATGCCTTGAATGTAGTCCTTTTTTACTTCAGCTCTTTAGAATCCTCAGCTCCTTTCAAAACTCAATTCATACAGCCATTTTCCTCATCTTCCCAAGGATTAGTGATATCAATTCTTAACTTTACCACTCTTCCTTCAAAATGAAAAGCATCTACTTTTCTGGACCAAGCATAGGGACACATTTTGGGTGAACATCCCTTTGTCCATCCCAAATCCCTCCAGATAAGCACAAATGGAAATGATTACCCCCAAAACACCAGAATGTATGGCCAATAATCCAAGCTTTATGCATGCTATATTGAATTTGTGTGTGTGTATATGTATATAAATACTATGCATATTATATATAAGATATACATGAGATATATACAACACACATATATATATATAATATGATATATCTTCTATTCCATTCCAGAATATAAGCTTCTTGAGAGCAAGCAAATGACAATTTTTTTACATGTCTTCTGTCCCTTTTACTGTTTAATAAATGTATTTGAAATTGAATTAAATTTTATTGAATTGAACTGAATTCCTTTCTATAATCAGTGCATTAAACTTTGTACACACATACTATATATATATACATATATAGATATGTATAAACATGAATATATATGCATATATATGCATTTTAGACTCAGACTCAGGAATCTACCTCCGTTGTGTCAAAATTACATTATCTACCAGTTGGCAAGCAAACCAATTTAATCAACCTTTTGTTAGTGTGTGCTTGTTTTATTTTTCCCTGCCTACACAATTACAAACATGCAGTTTAGCTGTTGCATTTATCAAAAGGAAAGAACTCCAAAATTTCAATTCCTCTTATATGGAACTCCACATCACTTTATTGTATTCAGGTACAAGTCCATCATATTGAATCCTTACATGATTTCAGACTCTCTGTCTTTGGCATCTATTTTTGTTACCCACAGAATAAAAGAGCAGAGACAAATTTCAGCACTAAAATGTGCTTAATTATGTGTCTGTAATTTGAAAACATTTTCTAAATTGCCCTTTCATAGTTTTCACAGCTTTCTTCTTGAAGGGGAGAACATTTCCCCTCTTCCTGCAACTTAACTTTAGGGTTCAAGTAACTGCTTTTGTTGACAAAGATATTCACCAAAATGGCCAAAAAACCACCCATGGTTTTACCCTATCTACCCTACTCTGGGTCTCTTTCTTCCCGCTTGCTCTGATGCACAGCTGGTATTAATTCTTCTTAACTATAAAAAGGTTTGCTCTAACTAGCCAATAATCCTGACTCTATAAAAACAAGTTTGGAATCTAAGAGAATTTTAGCTCTAATCCTGAAAATAGAGTAACTATGACCACAAAAATGGCAGCTTATTGGTTGCAAACATGAAGAGATTTGAAGAAAATTCATGTTTCAAGGATTGGGGATGATTGTTAGAAGTCTGAGAGTATTATTGTTTTCACATAAATTGAGAAAATATCAAGAAAGAAAGCATTTCTTTTGGAATGATTATTACTTCATAAGGAGACTGCAAGAAGATAATCATTCTGTTCAAAGAAATCTTTGGAAACATTTTATATAGATATATAATACTTAAGATTTACATATATTACATTCTATAACCCCCAACAATGCTTTCCCATTCCCAATTTTGAATTTTACTTTAAGTATCCTTCTCTTTCTATGTGTTATGATTCTCACTTATCTGTTTCCCAGTAGAATATAAGCCATTTAAGGGCAGAAAAAATTTCTATATTTGTCTTTATATTCCCAAAATATAGCACAGTTCCTGACACAAGAATGACATTAATAATTCAGCAGTGAATTAAAATAAAATATTACTTCTCAATAACACCTAACAGAACACTGATAATCTGGTTGAAAACTTTTTGAAAAACAACTTGCTTATATATTATGTAGCAGTGGACCAAAAGGGAAAAATAAAACAGTTAAGCAAAATCATCAGAGACAGCAATCATAACTAACAGAATATGTGGCATTCTATTTCCATAGATCAGCATCTCCTTCTGAAAGGGAGTGTGTTCCAATATCAGTTACCTGGAATCAAAGACTCTTCTCCATTAAAAAAAAAGTTTATGTATAGTGAACACACATACCTAAGCAATGAAAAGTAAATGCCATCATGTATTCTAAAGTGAAAATATTCAGGAAGTAATGAATTGTCACAATCATAAACCCTTCCCAAATACCAGATTTGATATAACACTGGACAACAGTATGACAGTATTAGCTCAGTTAACAAAAAGGGTTTTCAATGGGATAAAAAAAGAGAATTTCTTGAGAATGGTAATTCATTATACAAACAAGTGTTGGAATTTCCATCTCTGGAACATCATGAAAAATAAATAAATATCATCTGTGTTGTGTCACATACATAGCTAACTACCTGAAGCCTGCGGGTTGGAACAGATTTTTATTTAGTTTCCTTTCATCTCCATAAATATAAGCATTTATTGAACACCTACTGGAGGTAGAATATGCTGTCAGACTAATCTAATTTCTTTCAGTGATTGACCTGTCATCCTCTTTGAGGCTGAGCAAAACAGAATAAATTATGCTTCCAGATTTTATACAAAAAACATTTTCTGTATACTCTAGTGAATGTATCCAGTGTCAAATGATCCAAACGTCAAATCAACAATTCATAGTTTCATAGGTCAACAGCTGGAAGAGAGCTAGGGGGTCATTCACTGTTTGTTGTATGTGCCTTTCTGAAGTAACTGGTAGATGAATTCCTGGGCTCATTCTATTTTAAATAGAATTCAAAGTAGTATACATGTAGTGCAGATTATTAGGAGAGAATATTATTACTTCATCTAATGAGATCATCTCCCATTCTAGGCTTCACAAGAAGGCATCTAGGTATAGTTATAATTCCTAGTGAGTACAGAGGAAGAAAAAAAGAAAATGTACAATCTTGACAACTTGAAAACGCAGTCTACTATAATGTGAAGAATCATCTAATCATGAAATATAATATTTATCTAAAATGTATATCATTAACTGGACCATCTATTTATTTTTCATATCTAGGCTCATGTCTAGAAATAGGAAACTACTGCGAACAATTCATAAATCAGGATTCCCTTTGTAGATCTGTTATTGGGGGAAATCAATTGTTAGCTGAAATAAGAATTCAAGTTTCTTATGAAAATATTGAATGAGAAAGGTCCTAATAGCAAAGGCAGTACTTAACTTAAATTGGGGAATTTAAATATAGCTGTTCTTATTCATAGGACAAAACAATCTTAGGATGTTTCAGTCAAAAAATGGTTACAATTATCACTAGATGCATTAGTGTGAGCATAACTAATAAATTTCCTCTAAGGGAAGCTATATTTAAATTTTGCTAGTAGATGAAAATTGTCTTTGCAACCAGGACCTTTCTCATTTCCTCAGAATTTCTACATTTTGGAAAATATTTGTATAGGTCTCAAGCTTAGTATGTCACATTTATCAAGAAGTTTATAAACTATGGTTTTGATGACATATCTTTTAGAAGGGATACAATTAATTGACAATATCATATGCCAAGGCATTGAGGTGCTATCAATTATCGATTCTTTGCAATATAGATTACTCATGGAATATATGTGATCTAGAGCCTTATCATTCTTCTTAAAACAATGCTCACAAAATCTGCAATGTAGTTAACTTCCAGATTTATTGGTGGTGTCTTTTTGGATTACCTATGAAAGTTTTAATCCAATGATTATTTCTTGCTCTATTGCAGCATATGTTTGGATCATTTTAGTAAGTAGTAAAATAGATGAAAAAGGAAACAATTGTTCTCACCCAACCCCAAAGTCTCAACCACAAATACATAATGAATTCTGAATCTTTAAACAGATCAGTATACACGCAAACATACATACTAACATTAAAAAGAGATTATAACTTTATACTAATACATTTCACAAATGGGCAGATGCTCCTTGATTAGATACTATTTTCAAATAGCATTTGGGGGGTGGGTTTGGGGAGGGAAGCTTGTTGGGATAGTTTATACTTGAAAACCCTGCTATGATATAGACTGTATTTTGTTTATATAAAATGGAAAAAAGTTTAATGGGTGGTAAGACACATGGATGACTGATGAATTTGTATAAGATGGTATACTAATAACATTTCAAGGAGAAACAGATCTCTCATTTCAAGTTGAAGATCTAGATGTGAATGGTTTACTAAATGTGCTACTGAAATTTTAACTCTGCCACTATCATTGTAAACATGGGATTTATATGTTGCTCTAAAATTGATTATTGATTTCTGATTGTACTATTGCTAAAACTGTTGTTTCCAATTTTACTAAGATTAATTTTGTGTTTGGGCAAGATCCAGTCATTTTAAAGTATTTTTTTTATACCCTTGTACTTCAGTGTATTATCTCATAGGTGGAAGAGTGGTAAGGGTGGGCAATGGGGGTCAAGAGACTTGCCCAGGGTCACACAGCTGGGAAGTGGCTGAGGCCGGGTTTGAACCTAGAACCTCCTGTCTCTAGGCCTGACTCTCACTCCACTGAGCTACCCAGCTGCCCCCATTTTAAAGTATTTTTTACAGAAAAAATGGTTGTATTCAAAATTTAAAATCATATTTTGGCCTCGTCTTTAAAAAGAGGTGTTTTCCTCACAACAGTATTGCAAGTTACTTAAGCAAGTATTATTATTCCCATTTTAAAGATTAGGGAACTAAAGGTTTGCAATATGAAATTGCTCACAGTCAGAGAAACCATTCAAATTCAAAGTTTGTTCCATTAAAGTACAAATTATATGTTACATACGAATGTTATGGGATACTACAGTCATGGAATTGTCTTTATATCATCTCATTTTAGGTGATTTTTTTTTTTACTTTGAATTCCTTTGATCACACACTGTAGTGATTACTTGCATGGGATATAATTTGTAGTCTGCTGCCTCCAAAGCAAGATTGGCATATGAAAGCCTGACTTTCCAGTGATACATTTTTGAGGGATAACTGACACCCTAGGTTGTTTAATTCCCTCTGTAGAGAAAGTTCCCTTTCCCAAAGATAGTTTCAAAAGGGGTATAGTGGGAGTAGAAGGAGAAAGAAGTTGAGGAGAGAGAGGAAACAAAACTACTTCTTGTCTGTTAGACTGCCCAGACTGATCAGAGGGTGAAATACTAGGGGAGAAGGGACATTTCCAATAACCCATTCAATAAAAGGAAAAGACCCATATATGTGGAAATTACAAGTATACACAAAAACATTGATGTTGTTTATGCTTACATCTCAGCTGAAATCTTTCTGCTGTCTCCAAAGCTACTCCCACATTGTATTTAGACATAGCCTTTTTCTCTCCCCATTATACCACTGGGTTTTAGTGTTCTTTTTACCCCCTTCATTGAATAGGAGAGGGGAAATAGTGAGACAGGGGTAGTTTCTTCTTTATGAACAGTAGATGAGCCCAGCAACTATTTCTATCCATGAAGGGAAGAGATAAATAAGTGGATTTTAATGCAATGGGGATATTGCCATGACAATGCAAAAGCCAGAAGACTGGATAACCTGACCTTTCAAAGGAGAATTTGGAAACAAGAAAGGACAGCAAATCATTCTTTAATCTTTTTTTAAAATTGGATTGCCTTTTTTTCTTGCTCTTGAATGCATGGGCCTGGTGCTTTAAACATAATACAAATTGGCACTTGTTACTCTGCCCAGATGTCAGTTCTCCTCTGTTCTTGCTTGTCATGACCCACTGTGGTTGCAGCTGCCTTAGGTCCAAGCTTCAAATGGAAGAAAGCCTGCCAACTGTGCTGAAAGATATGAATCCTGTAGTGCTTTTTAGTATGTGTAGAATCTCACTCTAAAAATGAAGGCCAGTGTATTAAAATGATCACAACACATTTATCAAAAACATGAATACAGAGATGACAACTTTAGATTTCTTTTTATCCCCAAAAGATGGTAGTGTACTCAGTAGACACTCAATGAATGTTGATAATAATGTGAACAAGATATAGGCTCCCCAAAAAAGTGGTTATCAAGAAAATTTACACTTCTCTTAAGGAAATAAAATTGTCCCATAATTGATGTGAAACAATATTTTCCTTTATTTATTCCTACCTTGTGAAAGTGGCTCCTAACCTGGTTCTATGAAGTTTTAAAAACTAGCTAGGTAATTGCATTTCAATATAATTTGTTTCTTTTATAATGCTATGTATCTCACTTTATGTATCTAAATTATCCTGAGTATGACTATATTGACTTCACAAGACTGTCGAAGTAACCTAAGATATGAAAATGGTTAAGAACAACTAGGCTGAAGGATTTCAAGTTTATTTCACTGTCAGTTCACATAGTCTCCAGATCAGTCTCTCAACCATTTTTCAGGGATTTTGCAGTGGATTTTCTACAAGGAGTAGGTATTGAGATGCATGTCTTCAAAGTTCCCTTTCATCTTCTCATTTCTTTTATTCTTTAAAGAAAATGTAGCACATATAGGTTCTTTGAAACTTAATATTAATTAAGGCTTTTAAGCTGAAAGGTCTATATCAATATTATTATTGTTATTATTTCTCATTTTATTATGAGGGCAGAATAAAAGCATTTTAATTTATTCCTCCAAAAATACACTATGAATGACCTGACTGATACCTGACACTTTTCATCGTACCTCTTAGGCACTAAGACCACTGAAAACTAATTTTGGAAAGAATATTCACATATGATGAGAAAAATTAAAATGAAAAATATCACTCTTATGACCAGAAATAGCAATGTTTCTATAAAATATACAACAATTTCAGTTTTTTTTAATTCTAACAGTAGTCTTTGATAATAAACCAATATTTGAATATTTATAGATTAAGACCTGAAAGGGTTATTTGGGGCTTTAGGTCCTTACTCTTGCAGGTAGAAATTGAGACCCAGAGAAATTAAATGCCTTTCCTAATGTCACACAATCAGAAAGTGACCAGGACTTAAAGCTAGGTCTCATGCCTCTAAATCTACTGCTCCCTCCTTTGTATAGTGTTGACTATTCAATAATGAGCATAATCAATTTTTTTAAACCCTTAACTTTTGTGTATTGGCTCCTTGGTGGAAGAGTGGTAAGGGTGGGCAATGGGGGTCAAGTGACTTGCCCAGAGTCACACAGCTGGGAAGTGTCTGAGGTCAGATTTGAACCTAGGACCTCCCGTCTCTAGGGCTGACTGTCAATCCACTGAGCTACCCAGCTGTTCCCATAATCAATTTTTAATAGAATAATCAGCCTGACACAACCATGTTAGAGATAAAAGTCTTTTAAAAAAGTGAGCAACAGATAAAGGTAAAAAAATTGTTATAGAGATCATTCAATATTGGCAGCAACCTTTCATATACATGTTATGATCCTGATTGAGAGTTTCATTTCTAATCATTAAGTGCAGGGTTATCTCTCTCTCTCTCTCTCTCTCTCTCTCTCTTTCTGTGTGTGTGTGTGTGTGTGTGTGTGTGTGTGTGTGTGTGTGATCTCTTCATCTATCTGCCTTTCTCATTTCATCGATCTGTGTTGGCCAATTTATCTGCCCACATATCTCTAATATTTTTCATTTATTTGAATACCTGAACCAGAGTAATTAAAAATCAACTGTTAAGATACAACTAAAATTTCAGGACTACCTGTATTGTGGTACATTTATAAGGTCTGACCTTGATACTTCTCAATTATACTGCAGAGTAGAATTTTACTTGAAAGTAGAATTTTGAAATGGGCCAATTGCTTCTAGATCTAGATCACCAGATCATACACTCTATTCCAAAGCAGTGAATATTAAAACAATCTTTTACTACATAAGAAATAAAAATATGAATCTGTAGAATATATTAGGTACATGATATTATGGGACAAGAACTTGCTATTTAACAAAAACTTGGGAAAACTGGAAAACAATATGAAAGAAATGGAATAGGGTCAACATGAGTACATGATTTATATTACAAAGAGTGGAATCAAGAAAAATAGAAGAGCATGTAATAGTTAAGTACTATTTCTCTGTATAAGGGAAGAATTTATGACCAAAAAAGAATTAGAGAGCATTTTAGGATGTAAAATGGATTTCTGATTATATTTAAAATTATATTTAAAAAAACAATTTTGTACAAACAAAAAATGCAACAAAGATTAAAAGAAAGCATAAAAGTGAGAAATAACTTTATAGCAAATATCTCTGATCAAGGTCTCATTTCTTAAATATGTAAAAATGTCATTCTCTAATTGATAAATTGTTAAAAATATGAATAGACAATTTTCAGATGAAGAAATATTCATATGGGGAAAATGTTCTAATTCAATCTTAACTAGAAAAATTCAAATTAAAAGAATTCTGAGGTACCACCTCATACCTCTCAAATTGGCCAGTATGACAGAAAAGGAAAATGATGAATGTTGGAGGGTTTGTGGGAAAATTGGGACAATAATACACTTTTGGTGGAGTTATGATCTGTTCCTACCACTCTGGATGGCAGTTTGGAACTATACACAAAGGGCTCTAAAAATGTGCAGATCCTTTGATCCAGCAATACTAAGTCTATATACCAGAGAGATAAAAAGGGGAGAAAGGACCATATTGTACAAACATATTCATAGTAGCTCCTTTGTGTGGTAGCAAAGAATTGGGAACTGAGGGGATATCCTCTAATTGTGGAATGGATAAACAAGTTGTATAATGGAATACTACTGTATTAAGAAATAACAAGCAGCATGATTTCAGAAAAATCTGGAAAGACTTAGATCAAGTAATGGAAAGTGAAGCAAGCAGAACATTGTACACAATAACCAAACTATTGTTTGATGAACAAGTCTGAATGATCTAGCTATCTCAACAAAACAGTGATCTGACAATCCCAAAGACTTGTGATGAAAAATGTCATTCATGTCCCAAGAAAAAAACCAATGGAGTTCAAATGCAGAACAAACCTATTAATTCTATATCTGATATAATTCTATATCAACTTGCTTACCATCTCAGAGATGGGGGAGGAAAGGAAGAGAATTTGGAATACAATTAAAAATAATATTAAAATTATTTTTACATGTAATTGGGAAAAATAAAATGATAATAAAGATAAATGGGCTAATTCTTACTCATCCCCCTGATAATAATATAATAAAGAATTGGGCAAATAAAAGAAGAAAGACAAATAAATCAAAGGAAAATAAAAGATGGCCTATTGAAAAGTGTACTACATTAATTATCATGAGAACCATGCACTAGTCTGAACTCACTCATTCACTACTTTACAGTTTAATCTTAAATAAATAAGACATCTTACTTAATCCTCAGTGTTCTTCAAAATAAAATGAGGATGGTAGATTAAATGTTCTATAGGGTCTCTCCTTTCTTTAAAATTACAAAAATGTTTATTAAAAAGAAAAAGAGAAGGGAGAGAAAAATAAACTAGTCCACCTCTTGGAAATCTAGCATTGAAATATTGTGGTTTTAGATATTTCGGTTACCAATATTTGTTAAGTATTTACTATTTTTACAGAACTGTGTTAAGCACTAAAGTTCCCATGAAAGACAAAAAAAAATAGTTCCTGCCTTCAACAAGCATACATTTGAATAATTAGAAAATGCATATATAAATAACTAAGGCACATGCAAGTTATATAAAGAGTAGATGGAAGTTAATCACAAATAGAAAGGAACCAGAAACTAGTGGGTAGGATGCTCATTTACTAAATGTACAATTTGAACTGAATTCAGAAGGAAGACATAGAAACAAAGAGGTGATAATGAACAGGGATAGCTGTCTAGGTATGAAAGATAATCAACACAAAGTTTCACACTGAAGGCAGAAGATAGATTTCATGGAGAAGACCAAGGTACAAGAACACAGGAAAGTCAGGAAGAGGATAGCTTATGAACAGTTTCAATTGCCAAAGAGAGACCTCCCCATTTTATTGTGGAAGCAATAGGGAGGCATGGGATTCCATGGTCTTGTGGTCATAGGGTTAGACAGGTGTTCCAGAAAAATAATTTTGACACCTCATCAGAGAATGAATTGGAGGGGGGGAAATGTTGAGCTATAAATAAACTGGAAGTCTATTTTCTTTTTTTGTTTTTTAGAAAAATTTGCTATGGTTATATGATTCATGTTCTTACTTTCCCCTTCACACCCTCAATCCCACCCCCCATTGCCAATGCACTGGAAGTCTATTTTTAACAGTCTAGGTGAAAGTTTGTTAATTTAGTTTTTTTAAAAAGATGATCAATCTGGCATCTTTTTGGAAGATAGACATGATAAGATTTGATAATTAATTGGCTCTATGGTGAGAATGTGAGAATGAGTTTAAGGATGACATATCAAGATCACAAACCTGAGTCACTAGGAGGATGTGATATGTTCATCAGTAAATAGAAAGTTAGGAAGAAGAAAGGTTTGTGGGTAAAGAAAATTAAAACTGTTTTTGACATGCTGAAATTGAGATACTGAGATCACATCTATTCTAAGGTTATCAAAAGGCAGTTGATGATATGGGAATATATCTGGAATCATTGACAAAGAACCTTGGAAGCTGATGAGATCAAAATTAAAGAGAAAAGAAAAAAGATTCCAGGATACAGTCATGAGTCTGCCACTATTCCAATATAATTATTAAACTCCCTTACTTCTAAGAATGTCATTAGATATCCCTTTGCAAATCAGGAAGAGTTGTGTTTCTCAAGGCTTCAAGCCTGTTGCTTCATTACCTTTATCTTTCTGATTATATCAGTCCATAGTAGAATCTGATTTCATTGTTCCTTCCTTTTCTTGAGCTTGCCATGTCTCTTGTTGGGTGTTTCAGGTGTATAAATGCTTACATTTTGGTTTTGGCTTATTTGTAATTCTATTTAAATTGCCTCTACCTTTATTAGTACATGCCTTTAAGTTTAAGTAGACTATTCCTTATCCAGTTCTACTATGAGTAATTCCCTGCTGTCCTCTAATAACTCCAGTATGGTCACTGGCTATTTGCCTCAGGTCTCTGGTTGTAATTCCTTATTCCTAATTTATACCTTCCCACTTCTTTTCACAGGATCCCAGAGTCCACTTGGGTTAAGATGGGGAAATCTGATCAGATACTCTATTGTCTAAAGTCATAGTCAATTCACTCTACATGTCATTTGATTGCTCACATTGTTGATTCTCTAGAAAAGAAGTCACCTTAATGTTTCTTAAAATGGTCACAAGCCAAAAAAATACAAACTGCTCCGTCATTCCCTAGTGAAGAAATAGACAAAGAAAATAAAAATGAGTAGGTAGGTTGACTGGAGTTATTATACTTCATGCTCATTCTATCAAAATCAGAATTTTACCTAATCTCTTTATAGGTGAAGATTTGTACAAGGTCCACTAAACTTTTGCAGAAAAATCAAACCAAAGCCATATGATGAAGATTTAATTCTCCTGACTATTCTCTTACCTCAAAATAATGCCAGTTATAGCCATCGCATGTGCCTATCTTTTGAAAATTCAATTGTAAAATTTCATTTTATCTAGAATTTTAAAACTAGTAAACAAATGAAGACAATTTTGCCATTTTTGCATCAGCTTGTTTGCTCTGGTTTTGGCCATTACTGGATCCAGAGTTCTAAGTGAAGTTCAAAATCAAAGACAACCATAGAAGCTTATATCTAAATTATATTTGTAACATCAAACAATTATAGAAATATAATGTTTTAGTTTTGACAATAAACACAATGACTATTCCATAATATAGATTTATTGACCAAATTGTTCCCAGCATGAATTTTATAGCCAGAAAACAAAATGAATAGTAAAATAATGTATCATTATTTTTTGTCAAGGCATTAGTTGAGTACAATATCTTCATAATAGGTTAATAAAATGATTAAAGTGCTTCATTGCGAGTTAGGAAGAACTATATTCAAATTCAGCCTCAGGTACTTATTTGCTGGGTGACTCTGGGCAAGTTGCTAAACCTCTGTTTCAGTTTACTCATCTGTGATGTGTACAGGGTGTGAGGAAAGGTGGTACCTCTGGTTCGAGGGTTTGCCAAGCCCTTTTCAGGGTGGCTTTCCTCTTTTGCTGTCAACCTGCCACCCAGCTGTCACCTGTGGCCCCAAGGAACTGTGGAATGCACAATGGCTATACTCTAGTAAACATTCTTGACAAGAATGCTAAACCTTGAGGGTAACCTCTGATGGGCCTCAAATCTGTTCATGATTAGAGGGAATGTCTATCCCAGGCATGTGAAGACTTCCCCCAGAAGAAGGTTTAAATGATAATCATTTGTTTGATGGTCCTGAAGGCAGTGGAATACAGTCCTGTGAAGTACATAGAGCTTGGCCAGACACTGAAGAAGTCAAGGTCATCTACTGCATCCCAAATCATTATTATCTTGATTTTTGTAGTGCCACTAGATGTCATTTACTCTGGAAGAAAGACTAAGGCCAATGACTTTGTGCAACTCAACTTCACTTAAATCCAATTTATGTGTGAGTCAAAAGACATCAAACAATGATGTTATTTTGACCATCTTAGAGTATGAAGGACAACAACCAATCAACTCATCTGTAAAACGAAGATAATAGTATGTGCCTCCCAGGATTATTTTAAGGATAAACTGACATAATATTTGTTAAGCATTTTGCAAATCTTAAAATGCAATATAAGTACTAACCATTATTAACTATTAATGAATAAATTCTAAATCTGCCAATATTTTTTTCCACTTCCTGGCAAATAAAAAGATGCTTATCTTTTAGAGAATAAAATTGGAGCAATAAAACCACAGATTTTCTTGACAGGAAGATGAAAAGGAAATGCATGCTTTAAGGAATCTTTACCAGATCATATGATCCATCACTTAGCTACTAAAGGCATGAACCTACATTATAAGTCTATAAATTAGAGATTACAGAGGTAAGTCATCATCATCCTCAGATATGGTACACACTATTGGATACACATTCAGAGTTCCCTCAAAGATCCTTCAAATTAATCTCTTGCTCAGGAAAAAAAACAAACAAATCAAAGATACTCAACTCTCTCCCTAATCGGTGATATCCTTCAGGAAAACATTGATATTTTTCCTTTCTTGATAAACAAAAATAAGTTTATGGGCAATCCCACAAGGCTGATATGATGTAGTTATATAAGTTTGGCAAACTGAAGTAGAATCTTCCTATCCAGGCACAAGCACTTTTTCTTTTGACAATTTGTTTTTGCTGAGGAACAATATTCTGGAGCCCAAGGCAGTTTCCTCCAGCCTCACTCCCAATGAATCTGGTGAATAGACAGCTTGGCTCAGGTTGGGTTAGTTGCTTAATGAGAATTCTTAGAGTTAAAATGACTTGTTTGGACCTCTATTCACTAAGAAAAAAAATCAGATGTATCATTTAACCTTGATGTGGTTAATTAAATGAAGGCAAGGACACATATAGAGCTTTGGGACTTAGTAATTTCACACTCATAATGGAGAAAGCAGTTTTGTGCAAAGAGTTTAAAGTAAGAGGTATGTAATAATGTTTTTTTGAAGGACACATTCTGCATGTATCTAGAGTATTTCACTTACCCAGTACTGTAAGCTCTGCAGAAGCACTGATGTTCTCATTTTTGTAGGTGACAACACAAGTGTATGTCCCAGTATCATCGTCTGTCACATTGGAAATAAGTAAGTTGCTGCCACCTAATAAAGAATACTTTCTGGACCTGAAATATGGGAAACATAGAACTTAGTGAGACAATCAAATACCTTTCAAAACCTAGCCAACTAATCCGAGTCTTAAATTGGACTGGGTGAAATAGTGTTAAAATTGAAGCCCTTATCTTAAAATGTTGGAATAAGCCTTGCACCATTCATTTTCCTTATTTTAGTCATCTGTCTTATTGACCAAAGCATGCAGTCAGGGTGAGTTATTCCCAAATGGATGACTATATGCAACTGCCAAAGAAATGAAATGCAACAAGGAATACATAGCTTGGGCTTAAATTGCCTTATTGTATCCAGGAAGTCTAACTGGACTCACAGAAAATACTTTAACATATACTGAAAAATATTAATGTGTTGAAAAGATTTTATTCCATTTATCTTTGTTGTGCAAATCACTTTTTTGACTCAATCAAATTGAAAGGTTTTGATATCACCTGTTATCAATAAATATTTCAGAAATGGCACCCAATTTGTATATTAAGGGGAATTAATATCTTAAAATGGGAACCAGTTCAGCTTTATTACACGTAGAAAGAAAAGTCATTACATTGTTATTCAATCCTGAGTATTCTGCACTCTTGAATATGGTTTTTAAATCTGCAACGATAGCAAATAGTAAAAAAAAAAAAAGTCCTAAATCTAAAATACCTGACTTGGATCACTTCCTCTCCTCGAATCCAGGTAAAACTCGGTGGAGGATACCCAGAAACACAACACTCTAGAATGGCATCTTTTCCTTCGATAGCTACCACATTGGAAGGTCTCTGCAGGAAAAACTGTTGTCTGTGTAAACCTGGATCTATGAAAGGAAAGGACAGGGTCATCATTCTGGTGGGAGACACTGCAAAGATAAATGATATATCTGAAGGATTCCATCCTTGAAAGATATATTGATAAAAAGCAATGAGATAACATGGAGGGAAATTACCAAAACACCAAATTTCAAGTAAGAACCAAATTGGTTTTTCCATCTTCTACTTATCCAGTTTCTCAAGACTCTGATGTTAAAATGTTTTGATAGAATGATATATGATACATAATATATATGATATATCTCCAAGGCCCAATAACAATACTATTTTGTGTTCAAAAATGGGTTTATCTTAGAAATATTGCTGTGTCATAGATCATGTTTTAGAAAGAAGGGAGCAGAACTTTGATACGATAAGACAGAGGATATGCAATTTTTGATGTGGTCAGAGGAAACAAATACATCAAAGCAGGAACCACTATCCAGGAATGGTGTGTCCAAGTACTATAGATAGAAGTGCTAGGAAACCAGAACAGGGTGTGAGATAGTCATATATAGGAAACGGAATATTAAAGAGGAAGGAACTAATATTTAAAGAGGCTGAAGTCAAAATTTATTTTACAATATAATTCTATTATGGATCAAGAAGGCTATACTAGATACCATAGAAATAAAATCTTAAGAGTTAGGAAGGACCTCAGAAGCCTTTTAATCTAACTTTTACAGGAATTGCTTTCAGATATCTTTAATAATTAGTGCAGCCAATCTGCATGTGGCAAACTCCAATGTTGGCAAGGTCACTATTTCTTGAGGCAACTCAATTTAGTTTAATTTTTTTCTTACACAGAACAGAAATCTGCTTCTTTGGAATTTGCAACCATTGTTGAGTTTGGTTTTCTGAGGCTATGTTATATAACTTTCATCTTCTGCCTGAGATTCCTTCGAAAACTTCAAGACAGCTAACATTTCCCTTTATGTCTTCATTTCATCTAGGCTAAAAATTCTTAGTTTCTTCAAATGACCCTCAGATTGTGAATATTTGTCTTCTTTTGCCATTCTGATTCTTTCCCTTTGGACATTTCTCAGTTTATTAATGTCCTTCATAAAAATAGATCTCTAAGACTGAAGGTGGTACATGTATAATATTATACATGAGGTCCAATCCAGATGGAGAAAATCAATTCTATCACCTCTTTTTATTGTGAACAATGTGCCTCTGTTAATGCAATCTAAGATGGTTAGCTTTTCTAGCTACCATTTTATTAATGTAGACTTGGCAGTATACTAAAATACCCCAATATTTCTCACAGAAACTGTTGCTAGGAAATGTACAGGAAATGGTCAATAAGCTATGAACAAAAACTAATTAAGGAACACTGAAGACCGAATGAAGAAGTTAACTATGGAATTAGTGACATTATTCTAAAGCACATCTTGTGAAAGGGATCTCATATTTACTGCTTTTCTACATTCCCAGTTGAATCAAAAAAAATAAGCTAACTACAAAGTGAAAATAAAGGAAGGATTTTTAAGATAAGTTACTCTTTGTTAAAATAATGTTGCTCAATAATTTTTTCTAATTGTTAATTATAAAAGATCAGAATGTGTTTTGCATTAATTTTATGGAAGAATTGTATTCCCAGAAATCATAGCCTTAGAGATCAAAGAAATGTAGCCTTGAGGGCTGTATAAACAAAGACAAATTCTTAATCTGATTCTATCTCACCTTTGGTCACATTCAGCCCATTCAGATAATTTGATAAAATTAACTGGAAGACTTCTTGGCCCCCCAAAGTTATGGGATAAGATTAACTAGGGGAAACACTTCCTCCATAACAGACTTATTCCTGTAGCAATCTCAAGTTTTCCACAGAATTAAGACATTCTCACCCCAAATCACCTACTCCTCTTATTTGACTGCCTCCAAAAACAAAGTAGTTTAGCAGCAATTCCAGATTGGCTCCTTTTGCTGTCTACCCTAAAGCTACATAGTCCCCTATGTATGTGTGCATCTCACTCTAGTTTGGAAAGTTAATAGTTACTTGGGAACTACCTATTAGATGATGCTTATTACACTCTGTATCTTCTATTTTTTCATCTTGATTCATTGACCTCCAGTCAGGTCTTACTCCAAGAGGATCTTAAGATCTCTGGGCTGAGGAATTCCTTAAAAACCTTCAACACGGTTTCTCTTAAGTAGGAATAACTTTAAGGTTTATGTTTTTAAAATCTTAGAATTATACATGAATTTTAATTAAATTTAATCTTTGTATAAACACATTTTTAGGATAGGGATCTATCAGGACAGAATCTTCTTGCCTTGACTAGCTGTTCTTCAGCAGATTGATTTTGTTATATTTAGGGTTTCATGACTGGTCCTAGGAAGAAGACTAATAGGTGCAGCTACTTCTGTTCTCTTTTGAAGTAGGTGGTATTTTATCACTTAAATAAAGAAAAAAAACCATTTTAATTCTCTACTTTTCTTACAAAACCTCAGCTGAAAAAGAACACTCTACCTCAGGTGCCACTGTGACTCATTTGTTTTTTTAATTGTTGTTGTTGTTTTGTAGTAGGAAATCAAAATGGGCAAGCCCATATTGAGATCTATGCCTAATAGAGTAAAATCTTCTGCCTTTGCCAGAGATTGCTGGTTTCATTTCCCAGGTCTTTAGATTCTAAAATCTGATAATGGAGAAATAAAATAGAACCATGAAAATTATTTAAAAATCCATTCTGCAATGGCAGCAGATAAACTACAGCTTTTCACAGAAATGCAAAAGTGAAAACAAAAACTTCCTTGCATGCTTATCTGGAATGCCAAGGGCCATTCTACCTTTTGCTAAAGTATTATTTATCTTTCTAACTACTTAGCTTTTCACTTTAAAAGATATCTTTTTAAATAAGATTAAATATGAGGTAGAGGAAAGTATAAGAGAAATGAGGAAATAAAGAAATGATAAAATCTCTGGACAAATGTTTAAGAGTAAACAGAAAGTCTTCTTCTTAAGGTCCCATGCATAGTATACAGGAAATTCAAAGGGAATGACTCATATTAACTCAATTGATCAAAGTGGAAACTTTTTTTTTTTTCATGATCAGTGATATAGGAATGAAATCTTCAATGCTACTGAGATAGGGACATTGTCTCCTCTAATGTTTTGAGAACTAAGCTATCCAGTTTATAGAATATGAATTGCTCATCTGTAGTTTTTGGATCTGTAGGCCTTTTGAAAGCAGGTAAGATCACAACACAATAATGTGTTACTTACACATTTGGTCATAGTATTATAATCAGGTTAATGGCAAAAAGTGGATTTTTTTCCATTTGTATTGGTTATATATTAAAAATATTAAATTGATTTCTTTAATATAAATCTGATATAATAGAATATCTCAAAGTTCCTAGAGTCTTCTTTCTAAATTTGGTTAAGGAAGGCTAAGATTACAAATACTAAAATGCAATTTAGCTTTCCTGTTTGGGAGGAAAGAATAGCTTGATTCCTTGACTTGATCTCACTGTCATACCTCATGCCTCTGGAACTAATCCTCTTCAGAGTGCCTGAAATCTATGTGAACAAAGATAGAGAAATCAGCCCTTTAACTTGATATTGATCTCTCAAGACACAGGATACATTAAGGCATGGAACTACCGTAGAGAAACTTAGTGTCCTTTATTTTTTCCCCAGTGGAAATTCAAGCCTGACTTAGTCCTATTTGTAGGCTGTGGTAGGGGCAAAGTTTAAAAAATGACAATTAAGTAAAAGAATAATAATACTAAAATGGAGACTCATCAGATCAATTACTCCATAATACCTAAGAAACCAGTTTATTTTCTCCTGGAGAATGTTTTAAAATGAGGCTTTAAAAGTCATTATAGTGTGTGTGTGTGTGTGTGTGTGTGTGTGTGTGTGTGTGTGTGTGTGCATATATGCTATTTAAAATACAAATACATTAGATATATACACACATTATATGTGTGTATATGGTATCTTTGAAAGTAATTTTGGCAAAAAGGTTAAAAATTAATCTTTTATAGTATTCATCATCTTTCAAAAACATAAAATTGGTGGCAGCTAGCTAGGTCAGTGGATTGAGAGGCAGGCCTAGAGATGGTAGGTCCTAGGCTTAACTTTGGCCTTGGAAACTTCCCAGTTATAAGACCCTGAAAAGTCACTTAAATCTAATGCCTAGCTCTTACTGCTCCACTTCCTTGGGACCAATACATATTGATTCTAAGAGAGAAGGTAAGGGTTTAAAAAGAAACAAAGAATAAAAAATTAAGGGTTCCAGAGGAATTTGCATCAAGTAAACTTCCAGCTCCTTCATCTTTGGACCCTTACATTTAGCTCTCTGTTCCTGAATTTCCCTCCTCCACTTCTTCCTAACTTCTTATCACCCTTTAAGGTATATCTGGGGTGTCATTTTCTATACAAAGCCTTTTCAGATATCTGTGGTTTTCAGGATTTCTTGAGATCACTTTGTATAATTCTGTATATTAAACCACTTTATATTTATGTGTGTACCTGTTACATCCCCTCAGTGCAGGGATTTTATAAGTTAGGGTACATACATCCCATAGATGTCTATAGATAGATTTAAGGGGACCCTTGAAGTTGAAAGGGAAAAATATTTATTTTTACTGACCTTATCTGAAATTTAGTAATTCATTTAATTATGAATGTAGGCAACAAACCACAGATATATTAGGTTCCACTAAAGTGACTCAAAAAGAATTAAGGACTCTCTACTCCAGTAGACTATGAACTACCTGGGGATCAAGGATTGCTTCCTTTGTTTTCCTCTTTATTTCCACTGTTTAAACCAGTGACTTGAACTGAATAATCTTAGATTTATTAACTTTTGATAACAACTTCATCTGGCTAGCACTCAAATAGTGCTGAACCAGAACCTGAATAGGTGTGCTATTCTACTTTTTTCTCCTTCCATGTTTCACACATTGATATTGGAAAATGAAGAGAGCACTTAAGTGGCAAATTATTGTGCAAATCTGAAGCCCCATGAGGTAGATGTATGCTACAGAATCTGAGGCTTTTGAATTTGAAAAACATGAACTATAGGCTAAAGCAGCATCTGGCTTTGAAAGATGAAGAACACAGTTTCCTCTTCTAATCCTGAATCATCTTTTGGATAACAGTACTTCTCAGAATTAGCAAGCCATCTCTTTAATTTTGATAGTTTTCTAGAGTGGTAAAATTGTTTTCCAACGTCACGTGATCCTGAGTTTTTTGTTGTAAAAGTCATGCCATGATAGAAAATCAAACAACTTTCCAATTGGAAAGGAAAGGCCACTGTAGGCTACTATGAAGCATTCTCTTTGATTTCTTCACAAGCATAAGAATTACAAGTTAATTTAACTCCATAGAGCTAATGTTATCCTACCATTTACTTTCTGGCTTGCTCTCCTCACTCCCTATCAAGGACCATCTTAAAAATTTTGCAATTACCGTGTGTCTGTAGATGCCAATGGGCATTTTCACAAATGATCTGAGAATCAAACATTATGATGTGCCTTTCTCTATATCATTGTTTTTACCAGAAAATTGATCCCATCCGGCATAATCCCAGGCATCTATATTTGATGAAAGAAATAGGAATGGTGAACAATGGATTCCCTCCAAATTGGCCCTATGCCAAGTCACTTTAAGCAGACAGGCAGAAAGAGATATGTTCTTCATAGTGATTAGTTATCATTCTATGATTATTCACCTCCCTTATTTACATCAATGCAATATGAAAAATGACATTCTGTCATTAAGATCATCCACACATCTGTGACTACTTCCTTTCTTTTTACAAGGACATAGAGACTGGTACTAAGACAGAGAAAGACAAATTAAAAAAAGAGAGAGGGAGAGACATACAGAGCTAGCTATTTGAAGGAGATATGTTTATATTTATAAGTTTTATATATCATACATATAGGTATATAGATCTACATATATTTAATATATAAATTTTATTGCCCACACAAATATATTTGGAAGAAAGTTGTTTAATCTATTCTTATCTTCGGCATGTGATTATTGCTTTTCTGTGTCATAAGCAAAATTTTTGACTCTCAGGTTTTTTTTTTCACTAGTTTTAAAGAAACTATACATTTCACTTACAGGCTATTTTTATTCCTTCTTATAATAAAATTCTAGAAACCAAATGTAATTTTGAGGTTTCAAAGTTAATTTAGGTCACCTAAAAAAACTTCTGAATGTATGTATGCAAATCAAGATTTTATAGATATTGAAATGAAATAAATTCCAGGTCTTTCTAAGAAAGTCTTTCTACTCAGAGGCAGTTCGAGGGTACCTTAAATGGAGCACTGGACCTGGTAGCAATATCATATGAGGTGAATTTTCGCTTTTGCCACTCATTAGCAATTGAATATTTAAAAAGTCACTTAACTTCTGTCTGTTTCAGTTTTCCCATGTAGAAAATGAGGATAACAATAGTCCCTTTCTCTCCTGGTTGTTGGAGAAGAGCAAATGAGACAGTATTTGTAAAATGCTTTGTAAACCTTAAGCCACTATATTAATATTAGCTATTATCATTAGTAATCATTTCCTCCATAACTAATATTGGATCTTAGAACATCTTGACACCCTGTTCTCATATTATTGTCTTTCTTCATCTTTTCAGGCATGAATCAACCACAAATGTAGCCCTCATCAGATTTGTAACTACAGCCTTGTCAAAGTCATGTTTTCAGATTTTTAAGTCTATCCTGTCTGATTCTTTACTCCAGTTGGAGATTAGATCTCTGTGAAAATGTGGCATGAAGCGCAGCGAAGGTCTACAAAGAAGGGAAGGAGAGAAGAGCTGAACTTTTGCCCATATACTTAGGAAATCTGCCATACCTCCCTCTGGTCAGGTGCAAAAATGACCATGCATAATTGAGATGTTCTCTTGTAGGTGAGAGACCACATAGGGAACACCCGTTTCTTGATAAGGTGAGTAAAAACACAGAAGGTAAGAGATTTGCTCAAGTGAAGGAAATTGCCTAAAACATCCTTAAAGAGATGTATATGTGTGTGTGTGTATGCGTGTGTGTTATATATGTTCACATTTTTTAGTACAGTTTTTTGCTTATATCATATTTCTGAGAAAAGTTTTGTTGGAATGGTGAGGAAAGGAGTTGAATGTAAGCTGCCAAGGAAGGGGTAAATAGATAAAAGGTGGAATTAATGGATATGATAAGCCTTTAAAGGATTTAACCATTTATGTCAAAAGAACAGTCTCTAATTGAAGGGTACTATATATAATATGTTTAAAAATATAAGCAATTTTTCTGAGAAAGTAATGAAGATATCTATACCTTTTGACTCAGAAACCTCACTGCTAGACATATGCCCAAAGAGGCCAGTAATAAAAATAAATGTGATATTATAAAATATGTATAGGAGAACTTTTTTATAGTAGTAAAGAACTAGAAACAAAGTCAATATTCATTGATGGGGTGCATTAATTAATGGAATATTATTCTATTTTTAAAATTATGAATATGAAAAGTAGATTTATGGACAGATATATATGAACTAATACAAAGTGAGACAAGCAGAATAAGAAAACTCTCTATATATCCATACAGAGAGAGTTTTCTGATATATATATATATATATATATATATATATATATATATATATATATATAATGGCTTCATGAAGTTAAACGGAAAGAACCACCAAAAAACAATGGAAATTGAATCTTGTAAAATTATAATGACTAAATTTTGCCCCAAAGAAGACATATGAAATAATCTATGATCCTATCCTTGCCTTCCCTTCTTTG